>NW_023458555.1:87737673-87791551 GCF_013731165.1 Rhagoletis pomonella | reverse complement strand
TCGGACGATAAATACGATTTTTTCGAATAGATCGGTCCCTGGTCCACGTCCCGGAAAAAAGCATCCTATGTGCTAATCTAGGCAAAAAGCTACCTAGATACCAAATTTTAAGCAAATCGGACGATAAATACGATTTTTTTGAATAGATCGGTCCCTGGTCCACCGGAGGGTTTTCCCAAAATTTTCTTTCGTAAAAACCTTCTCCTGGCAATTACGAACAACTGAAAAAAAATTAGCCAAATCGGCCCAACTGTTCTCAATTGATGAATTACTATACATTTTTCACAAAATATTTATATATATGGGTGTTTCCATCGGAAGGTCCACCACGACAAAAAAATAAATAAAAGTCTTATATCTAACGTATTTACGGGCCGATTTGTCTCCTTTTTAAAATATATATACTGGGTATAAAAGTACAATCATGTTTGCGTAAAATGGTCTTCCTAGGTGGCACCAAGGTCGAGATATTTCGAAAAACCATATTTATGGTCCGATTTGGTTCGAATGTGGCGTATGTAGTGAAACATAGTAAATCATAGATTTCCAACAAATTCACCCTGAATTGGCGCTGAAGTCAAAATATAAAGCATATTCTACATAAAATACATGGTTTATTTGCGTTAAAAATTCATTTAAAAGCAATATTAACAAACATATAACGATGGAAATTTATGTCACGTTACGCTAAAAGAAAATTGAAACAAGTTGCATTAATTCAAAAAATCTAAAAATAACTAGAATTGCTTCAAATCATATTAAAATAGCCATCCACAATTCGCAGAGTTTTGCGATTTTGTAAGAAAAGAAAAAATCTACTTCCATTTTTTGTCACGTAACGACACTCCCTTTAAATGCTTATATTTCAGGACCAAGCAGTTCGATTGTTTTCATTTTTCGGTTAAATATAAAGCTAATTATGTGCTATACAATGGCCCAAAAAAGTTAAAGAAAACAAATGGTATTCCTTGTTTGTATCACATTGAAACGTACGACTGTCACGTATGCGACGTATGGAAATATCCATATAAATATACATAGATAATAGCCGTTTTCGTTGCTCGGAGTTAACTCAAAAACTACTGCATACATTTCAGTAAAATTTCCAGAGGTTATACCTTGCAATTATGATCCTATTATAGGCTACCAGAAAACTCGCTAGGTGGCGCTGGGGTCGAGTTATTTATAAAAGTCGTATTTATGAACCGATTTCGTTCAAATTTAAAACGTGCGCTATCTCCATGATGAGATATAGACCCGCTAGGTGGTGCTGGAGTCGAGTTATTTATATAAATCGTATTTATCAACCGATGTCTTAAATTCAAAATGTAGCTACCAGCACGATGGAAAATACGTTTACCAAAAATTGACCCGCTAGGTGGCTTTATGAACCGATTTCGATCAGCGAAAAACGGACCCGATAAAAGCGTTATTTATGAACCGATTTTGTTAATGTAACCAAATTCGAAACGTTTATTACTTTCATGAAGATTTTTTTTTTCATTCGAAACATATATATCAGAGCTGTGTAATGATTGAATCAATTGAGTGTGCATTCTAATTTTTTTCGTTTCAAAAATGTGATTGTTTGATTTAAAAAATTTAACAACCACTCTTGAGATTGGTTACAAATTATAAACACAAAATATTTAGTGTGTTATGGAATGGTTGACACCCATTCACATAGAAAACGTGAATGCAAAAACAAAACTCAATCATGTATGATTGTACGTTTATGTGAATGCTATCTGTCATTATCTAATACTATTTGTTGTATCAGGGTTGAGATTTTTGTACTCAAAATGTGAAACCAGAAGATTGCCATCTCCCTTAAAATAAGTAAACAAATCAATATTTGGTCGCAAAATATTTTTCTAAGTGTTTCGCCGAGCTTCTGCTCAAACTTGAAGCATGAGTTCTGTTGTTGTGGCACAAATGGAGACACCTATGTACATATTTAAGGCTCACTCCGAACACCAAATGATTTTGTAGGAAGAGTCTTCAAGGCAGAAATATACTCGAAGGTTTGCCATTGCGTGCCGAAGGACGACTGCTATTTTGGGTTATGATCTGACCAGGTATTTAACCATGGTCCTATGGAGTGGAAGTACGCACATGTAATCAGTCTGCTACGGCGGCCGCCGTAAGTAAATGCTATACATATCGTCGTTAAATTACTAAACCGCGTATCAAGAAAATGCAAAACCGCGTAATTGCTTAAATTATTTTCTAGAGAGTAAAGTCTCCCATATTTCAAAATGGTTCTCTTTTTATTATTATTATTATTATTACCTTCCTTTTATTAACTTCGGATGTAACTATGTAATATTGATGTGCCTAAAAGATGCAACGATTTCTATTCTCAAGTTACATACCTGACAGTACGAATTGCAATTATAATAGGGAGGTTTTAGTTTTTTAAACTATAATTTTATTTATAAAGCAAACGCATTTCTGGCTAGTATATTTCAGGACGAATGGATAAGAATTGAGCCAAGAGCTTTTGTGAGCAAATCCAATTTTTGGCAGCAAATGTCAGTTACGCGGTTTTGCAGAATGACGATACGCGGTTTTGTACTTTAAACGACGATATGTATGTATGTACACATATTAGATTATTTGATCTAAAAATGCATGAAAACTATAGTATGCTTGCAAACAATTAATACTATTTTGTGATAAACAGTTTTACAAATGTATTTGCACTTTAAATTTGTGTTTCAATAAAAGATTAATTAAATAAATTTGTTTTTGTTATTTTTTGGCCTTATAACAATTATATTCAAAAATTTTTATTGAGCTCGAAGCCATTTTTTAATGAAAATTTATTGTGGAAAAGCAACAATTATTTGAAAAAATGGTAGAAGTGATAGCTATTTCGTAAATCACCACATTTCCTCATCAGACTTCTTTCAGTAGGCTTCGAACCGACGATCCCACTGACTCAGCCAGTTGCCTATGCACCGTGGAAAAAAGCAAACGATAATTTACAAGGCGTACTTAGCACGGTGCATAGGCGGTGCATTCTTAGCAATTTGATGGGCATTTTTATTGTTATGTGATGCAAACAGACATTTTCGGAACTAAATAGGTTCTAAAATCTCTGTACACAAGCGCACTTATTTTTAACAGTTTCCAGTTTATGTAATATTAATCAAAACAGCTTTTATTTATTTTATGTATTATGTGATTTCTGAAAGCGTCGAACACAAAAAAGGGCTGTGACTGGGTTTATGTAATTTGAAATTGTATTGATGATTACTAATAATAATAGAAAGGCGCGTACATATCGATGGTCCTCTGCAATAACGACACAACTCAAAACTTCATATATTTCAGTAGAGCCAATTCAAGATTTTTTGTTTCGTAATTTAGCAATAATATGTCTTGAAACATAATTATTCCGGATTATTTGCAGTCATACTGTAAGCTTTCAAATTATGTCCCCTATTGCGAGTGTCAACTGACAGTAGAATAGAAATTTGTCGATCGAGTCGATCATCTTTTATTTTGCTATTGCGTAGCTTGATCGATAAAAATTGGAACTATTGTGAATGGTTAATTGAATTGTAAACAGCTTGTTTAAGCGACTTATGTCCGCTTAAAACGCAACCCTGTGCTGCATGAAACCGCACACGCAGCCCTGCGTGAACATCGCTTTCGAACTTCCATTGTTTCGTTTCGCCTCGTATAAATACGCTGACGCACTTAATTTTTCCTTCTTTTTCATCAGAGAATCTAGCACAACCACTAATCGCCATCTACAACTTTATTACTTTATAAACTTACTTATTTGATCAATTGAATTCATACATTTAATACTATAAAATTTATTGACATTCATTATCAGTCCATATATATACAGTGGCTCACAGCTTATTTCGTGCAGCTGCAAAATAAAACTTTTGAATCTTATAGAAAGAAAACTAATGATGGCACCGAAAAAATGTTAAGTGTAAATTTTTAGCAACATATTTGTGTAACAGGATGGGTGATAAAGAAAACCAGAAAAATTAAACTTCCTTTTAAAAATACGCCAAAAAAATATTTCTGAGAAAAAAAAGCTCACAGCTTATTTCGTATAGCTTCTTTTAATAGTATTTTGTGGATCACGTGCATCCAACTTAATTGGTATTCTTTTCTTCCATTTATTTGTGTTTAATTTAATCGCGCATCAAAATATTATAATACCAGGTTTTTAAAAGATGGGTTCACGGACAAGTTTAGAAAAGCGAGAATTGGTTTTGAATCATTTTAAGAGAGGAGAAAGCCAGCGGAAAATAGCTGAGATGGTAGGAATGAGTGCAAGTACAGTCCAGTATATCATACAGCGATTTGAGCGCCGTAATCGAGTGGCGGACAAGGGCAGAAATGCGCCAAACAAAATTTTTACAGATGCTGACAAAAGGAAAATAGTCCGGAAAATTAAGGAAAATCCGAAGATATCGCCTCCAAAATTGGTGGTAGAGATTGCGAATGAAATGGGTAAAGTATGTTGTGCCGAAACCGTGCGTCGTGTGTTCAGGGAACACGACTTCAATGGAAGAGTAGCTCGCAAAAAGCCGTTCATATCGAAAAAAAAAATATTCAAAGTCGGTTTAAATTCGCCCAGGACCACGTGACAAAGCCAATTTCATTCTGGGAAGATGTCATTTTTGCTGACGAGTCAAAACTTAATATTTTTGGTTCGGATGGCATGAATTACGTGTGGCGTAAAGACAATACAGAGCTTCAATTTAAAAACTTGAAGGCAACTGTAAAGCATGGTGGGGGAAGTGTGATGGTTTGGGCTTGCATGGCTGCCTCTGGAGTTGGTAACAAAGTTTTTATTGATGGAACGATGGACAAAAATGTGTACTTAAACCTTTTGAAAGGCAATTTGTTGAAAAGTGCCGATGCTTTGGGTGTACGCGATCGTTTCCGGTATTACCAAGACAATGACCTTCGGGTCGGGGATTGTGCAATCATGGCTAATATGGAACTGTCCACATCTCCTGAATCCGCCCCCACTATCTCCCGACTTAAACGTCATGGAAAATTTGTGGGCAGTTTTGGACTTGGCGATACGGAAAAGGCAGATTAGTAATCTTAGGGATTTAAAAACTGCTCTGCTCTGGAATGGTATAAGATCCCCCGCGAAACTACTCAAAAACTTGTTGCCTCGATGGAAAATCGTCTTAAGGATGTAATTAAACAAAAGGGAGGCCATACCAAATACTAAACCATTTTCCGAAACAACTTTTTCTAAAGCTGATGGCAGTGTACAAAATAACTTTAATTTCATATATACAAAAAACTTTTGTTAAATAAATAACACTAATACTTAAAAATATAAAAATGAAGTTCTTGTTTAAATAAAAAAAAAAATACTTTTATAAAAATTGTATATCTATTGTGTGTGACCTTAATTTTATATATACAAAAAACTTTTGTTAAATAAATAACACTAATACTGCTCTCGCCAGCCCAATGTCGAAATAATCGTATACATGCTCCAGTATGCCATGAACAGGATCTAGCTGGTCTCAATCCTGGGATGTTTTTGAGAGGCGGAATCTGTTCGCCCGGACACAGGATATTCATAAAGCATTTCTGATCTTTTAACTCAGGCCCCCGTCTCCTGCCGCTCTTGGTCTGGGACTGCTTATTGGTTATTCGCAGCTAACCCACCGAGGTAGGCCGATCCGCCTTGTGTGACCCCGGCAAGGCCCTTAGCTTAGCCCTTACATACATATTATTATTATTATTATTATTATATATATATTTTATTTTTTTTTCGTAGGAGAGGGAAATGCTTTATGCACTGGCCAGGGGCGCTAGTCTCTATACTACCTTCCCCGAGTGTGGGACTCCCACCGAAGCGTGTTGGGCTACCCACTAAAACCCAAACTCCCACCGCTCGCGCAAGAATCCCGCATCTGGCACCGCAACTCTGCATGTCTTCAGCTGCAGGAGCGCGCTGTTAGAGCCTTGGGGCTGCTCTATTGTAGGGGCGTTTCATTCGGGTGTCCTCAGTAGACAACCGTCCTCTCGTTTGCAGCGGAGTACGAATTTCACGTATCTCGCAACTGTTTCCCACATTTCTGTTTATGTTGTTCGGAGTTATGTCTCCGTGTCTTTCTTCCAACATTCTGCGCGAAATCAAGAAGTGTTCGCATGTGAAGAATGTGTGGTACACGTTATCTTCGACGTTTCCACAGTAGTGACAGAACGGTGAGTCCACCCTTCCCATTCTATGAAGATATTCTCGGAAGTAGCCATGACCGGTGAGGAATTGCGTCAGGTAGAAATCGACTTCCCCATGTGGTCTGTTCAGCCATGTTTGAAGGTCGGCTATCAGGGAGTGCGTCCATCGACCTTTTGTGCTCGCGTTCCAGTTTTGTTGCCACTGCTGGATCAGTTGCTCGCGCGCCCTTGCCGCGGCAGCTGCTCGACCTATCTCGGCACTGAGATTGTAAATCTCTTTTCGCTCGTAAGCAAGTAGCTCAATTGGCATGACACCAGAAATAACTAGAACCGCGTCCGCGGACACTGTACGGTATGCAGAAGCAATGCGTAGTGCCCCTCTGCGCTTTCAATGCGTCAGCCCATATTTCTGCCCCGTACAGGAGCACCGATTGGACCGCTGTTATCAGAAGCTTCCTGCGGCATAGCTTCGGGCCGCCCGCCATCCACTGACGTTGCGCATGACCTGGTTTAGCTTGAGCTGTGCTAGCTGGACATTTCTAGCTGTTATGACGGCACTTTGCACTTTTTATTTACGCTCTCTAGAAAAAATTTGAGAATGCAGTTTTTTAGCCCATTCAATTATGGTATAATAAAGTGCAAGTATGAGGAATCCAGGACTTACCATTGATTTTTGGGAAATTTTTTGTTGAAGGTGTTGCACATTTCTTCCATATAAAAAAACGATCAAACATTAGTTTATACAGGGTGTCCCAGAAGTAACGTGCCAAACTTCAGGGGAAGGTAGGTGGGGGGGTGAGCTCACTGATAAACAAAAAGTTTTCAGGTAAAAGTGTCACCGTTTTTGAAGTATTTACATTTTTTCGAATTTAAAAAAAATCGTGCCTTTTCATGTGTTTTCTTTAACTGCAACTACAAACCGGGCAATACTTAGTAAATTTTTTATGTAAAATACTTCCAGATAGTTGCCTCTCCATATTCAAATGCAATGTAGTTAAAATATATTAAGGAACCATCATAAAATTAGGACTATTTCTGGATTTTTAACTTTTTGATATTTTCTTCCCCAACTTTGACTATCTCGGGTGAAAAAAAATGTACTGAGCTATAACTTTACATTAAATAAAAAAATTGCTAATTTAACAAAGATTTCAGAAAGGTGCCACACTTACTGTTTTGAAAAGAAAAAAAAGTTATAGCCGATTTTGTGGGTAAACGACTGAGACACGCTAGAATGCATTTAATAGATTTAAATTGAATTTGTTCTTGTTACCGTCAAATGACATGCTAAATAGTACAAAGGTAACTACTTGCTTCTGACATTATTTTATGTTACTTACCGGAATTCGGACTAGAGTCTATAACAAGGGCTATATCTATCAATATTTTGTGTGAAGGATGGGTTCACGTGAAATAAGATATACATGAGTTGTTTGAAGAAAAATTTATTCATTTATTGACAAAATATGCTCAAATTGGCGACCTTCTACTCTAATACAAGCTCGGCACCTTTTAAGAAAAGACGCTTTTAGAGATCTTAAACTCAATTGGGCTATCTCAGCAGCAGCTCCATTTATTTGTTCCCGCAAATGCTCTTCGTTTTGAATTGTTTTTGAATAAATTTTGTCCTTAAGACAGCCCCAGTAGAAAAAATGTAATGGATTCAGGTCTGGCGATCGAGCGGGCCACGTGATTGGCCCGTATCGTCCAATCCATCGGCGAAGATAAGTTTCGTCTAAATGAGCTCTTACTTCACGCCCGTAGTGAGCAGGGCACCCGCCATTTTGCAGCCATAGTCTTCGCCGCAGGTTTAAGGGTACATCTTCTAAAAGAGTTGGAAGCCGTTCCTGAAGGAACTCTAAATAACTGTGAGAGTTGAGCGTTGGCGGCAGTTCCACAGGTCCCAATATCTGACAATTAAAAATACCGCACCATAAATTTATTTTGTACCGGTACTGCGAACGATCTTCTCTCATTTCGTGAGGATTGTCTATCTGCCAACTGTCAAGGTTATGTAAATTAAAATAACCATCACGTTTGCATGATGATTCATCGCTCCAAATTATTTTATTAAAAAAGTTGGGGTGTGATTAATGCATTCGCAACATTTCACGGCAAAATCTAACTCTCGACAGGTAATCTCTTTCTTGTACAGCCTGTACACATTGAATGTGGTATGGATGAAATCGATGGTCTTGTAAAGCTTTGTGAACTGTAGCTTTTGGTGTTCCCGTCCGTCTTTCCATCATTCTCACTGAAGTCGATGGACCTAGTCCCACTTCCTCTAACACAGCTTCAACATCTACCGTTGCAGGACGTCCTGTTTCGCCGCCACGCCTTCCAAGTATGCGACCTTAAAAAAGTGAAAAATGATAGTTAACAAGCAAGCAAACAAGAAAGGTGTAAAAATCACTTACCTTCATATATTTCTCTATGGGTCCGGGCGAATACTTCACGACCCGGATGTCGACGATTGGAGTATCGCTCTGCATATAGTCTTTGAGCAGCTCTGGCATTACAGCAAGCTTCACTGTAAATTAGGTGAATATCAGCATATTCATGCGACATATACTGCGTGTTCTCTGTCATAGTATTAATAACACAATGTTCGAAGGGTCCAATTTCACAAAATCCACTTTCACTAATTCCGGTAAGTAACACAAAATAATGTCAGGAGCAGGTAATAATGTACCTTTGTACTATTTAGCATGTCATTTGACGGTTACAAGAGCAAATTCAATTTAAATCTATTAAATATGTTCTAGCGTGTCTCAGTCCCTACCCACAAAAGCGGCAATAACTTTTTTTTCTATTCAAAACAGTAAGTGTGGCACCTTTCTGAAATCTTTATTAAATGAGCAATGTTTTTATGTAATGTAAAGTAATAGTTCAGTACATTTTTTTTCACCCGAGATAGTCAAATTTGGGGATGAAAATATCAAAATTTAAAAATCCAGAAATAGTCCTAATTTTATGATGGTTCCTGAATATATTTTAACTACAATGCATTTGAGTATGGAGAGGCAACTATCTGAAAGTATTTTACATAAAAAAATTACTAAGTATTGCCCGGTTTGTAGTTGCAGTTAAAGAAAACACATGAAAAGACACGATTTTTTTAAAATTCGAAATAATGTAAATATTTCAAAAACCGTCACACGTTTACCTGAAAATTTTTTGTTTATCAGTGAGCTCACCTAATGGTAAGTCCTAGCCACCACAAACTTGCACTTTGTTATACTAAAATTGAATGGGCTAAAAAACTGCATACCCAACTTCTTTCTAGAGAGCGTAAATAAAAAGTGCAATATTTGAATGAAATTTTGCGGAATTTTCTTTAATTTTGCACAAGGTTCGGAACCCTGATTTTTGGGTTTTTTGTTGTACAATTGACCATATTTTTATAAAAAATTATCGAAAAATAAAATATTTAAAAAATAGTTGCCCGTATTGTAAAAAATTCGCTGTACCTAAACTTTATTGACTGACTGTAAATATTTTTGATATCTCCGTTAGTTTTCCTTCTATAAGGTTCAAAAGTTTTATTTTGCAGCTGCACGAAATAAGCTGAGCCACTGTAAGTTTAAACCCTTTTCATATTCCTTGTAAACACCAAGCTACATTGTATTATTGTAAAAATAACATTTGCAATTGAATTCATTTAACTTACAATAAATACCTCTTGTTATCATAGGAAAATTGAACACAGCTGTTTGATTGTTTACAATTGTTTATTTAGTGTCTCATTTACATAATTTTTAAAATAATTGCTTTTATTATAAAATTTAAAAAATTGATGCAGTTGAAATATGGTTTAGTGATAAGGAAGATGATGTGGAAGCTAATAGATTTGTAGAGTTGTCTAAAGCAAGGAGGGAATTACGAAATTCGTCGGATCCCTTGGAGTTGGAAGATGAAGTGTATGTACATATGTGAATCTTATGAATAGAAGTTACGTTCCAGATGCTTCACGGTTTGTAGGTCTTACAGGATTTGCAGGAAAAGCTGTTTTCCTCATTAATAAACTTTATGGAAATTTAAGAAATACGGTACGGTTTAGCTATTCGTACAATGGTGTTGGGTATTTGTGTCCAAATGCGTGACCCGAGTTCAAAAACTTTAACACACAAATGTAGTGAAAGAATTAAACTTTAATTTAAAATAAAGATTTCAAATTTCCGAGCACTAGTTAATTAATAAATTATCCAGTTTTTTGGAAGCTTTTTTGGTTCTGCGCAAAAACACTGTGGATGACGTAGCCGGAGTTATGTGCACAAGATATATTGAATATCGAAAATTCCTTTGCCCATGTCCTCATTCTCCTGCATCAGCTCGAACAACCGCGCAAGTTGCCTTTTGTTGCTTACAATTTTTGATCTGTAATTCAGACACATACATACATATGTATATTTCACATTTTTTTACAACTTCCAGTTTAATTGATTTATTTTTTATCCATATAAACGCAAACTCCAACGACTAAAAAACAGCAATAGAAGGATGATCGATTAAAAAGTATTCACAGTTGCTAATTGAGCGACTTAGCGACACTCACAATAGCATCAATAATCGACAATCGCTTAATAGTCGTTTATCTACTGCCAGTCGACATTCGCAATAGGGGTGTATGTATTTTTTTCAACCTGAAAGTTCGAATTGTGCCGTTATTGCAGAGGAGCATCGACATATGTTAATGTTTGGCCGAGCTACTCCTACGATTGTGGCATGCGGCTTGATGCTGTCGCACAAAGGGAAGGGACCTACAGTTTTACGCCGACTCCTGCCGGGGGCCGACCACTACTACAAAAAACATGTTATTTGAAGTGAAACTTCTTTAGCGGCGGTTGGTTGGGTGGGAGTAACTTGGCAAATTCAGCGGAAATTGCACACGGAAATGGTGCAACGGAAATGGTGCAACGGAAATGGAGCAATGGAAATGGTTGGGGCTGAAACAAGTACGTCTTGTGTGTATGCAAAGGAAATGATGCGACGGAAATGGTGCAACGGTAATGGTTGGGGATGAAACAAGTAGTTCTTTTGTGTATGCATATGGTATGAATTTAACAAAAACTTGCTGATAAAAGGTTAGAGGATAACACTTAGAAATAACAATACATGAATGAAAGTAAAGGTGAGTACGTACATAGATAAAGAAAATTATAAAGGCAAAGGAAAAATTAAAAACAAAAACAAAAACAAAGATGTGTAAAGATGAAGGTAAAAACGAGGACCAAGGTAAATTTAAACACATTACTTATATATATATAAGGGCAAAAACAAAGATGAGGATGAGGATACCGATAAAAGTAAAGATGAAGATAGGGGAATAAAAATTAAAATAAAGGCAATTAAAGAGGAAAGGATATAGAGAGAGACACAGAGACTCAATCTGGGAACTATTTTAGAGATTTTCGAGATTCTCGAGACTTATCGATTAAATAATCGATATTTTTATCGGTTTTGTTATCGATCTTTCTCGATTTTGTTATCGATGTTTACCGATTTTGTTATCGATATTCATAGATTTTGTTACCGATAATTATCGATTTTGTTCTCGATATTTATCGACTTTGTTAACGATGTTTATCGATATTTATAGATTTTGTAATCGATATTTATCGATTTTGTTATCGATATTTTTCGATTTTGTTATCGATTTTGTTACCGTTATTTATCGACATAGTTAGCGATATTTATCGATTTTGTTATCGATATAAATCGATTTTGTTATCGATATTTATCGATTTTGTTATCGATATTTATCGATTTTGTTATGCATATTTATCGATTGTGTTATCGATATTTATCGATTTTGTTTTCGATATTCATCGATTTTGTTATCGATATTTATCGATTTAGTTATAGATATTTATCGTTTTTGTTATCGATATTTATCGATTTTGTTATTGAATTTTTAATAGATTTAGCTACCAATGGTATTATCGATGTTGCTATTGAAATTTTTATCGAATTTGTCTTCGATTTTGTTATCGATATTTTGATGGACGTTATATCGATAGAGTATGAAGATAAAAATGAAGATAATGGAAAAACGGAATAACATGAATGCTATTAAAACGAACAGTGGTAGAGGTAGGTATCTACATTGATAGAAAAAAAAAGCAAAAAAATATAACCTTAAGCAAAAGCAGATGTGTGTATGTATAGATAGATAACGTAGGTTTCACTTCTACAGTGTGGCCCAGGCGCACTTACTTTTTTTTATGTTGGCCGGAACTGGGCTCGAACCCTCACCCTCTGGAATGGTATTGCGCACTTCTAACCATTACACCACAGTAATCGCTTAATTAATTTTAATATTAATCGGGATTAACCATTTATTCGTTAATTTTTAATCATTCATAGACTAACATTTTGTCGACAATACTCGCACAAGATGGACCCAATTTTCACAAAAGAGAAAAGTGATTTTCTTCAAAACTTTTGAATGACGTCTTGACTGAACTTACTGATTCGGAATTTCTACTATTACTCTTAGAGTAGGCTATTCATAAAGCCTAGGTAATGAAATAAAAATTTGTCTATTATATGTTCCATATATATTAGGAGACTTTTATTGTTTAATTTATTTTTTGCACATAAACTTGTATCTTTAACTTTTTTTTCCAAAAAGTGAGGATGTCAAAAAAGGTCTCTTAATCTTTTTCATGAAAATTGTTCCAAACGAAAACTTAAAATTGATAAAAAAAATCTTAACTAAATTTAACTAATTTATATTAGAAGTTTTAAGTTTATCCCACTGTAAGTGTGAACTCAGTTGCTATGTGTTTCCATGATACAAAAAAACCACCTGACAATTAAGCATATTGTAAAATATCATGCTACCATACACAGTATCTAAAATCCTTCAAGTTTTATTATTAATTTTTCGTTTGTTTAAAAACATTTTATTCTTAGAATCGAAACTGTTTTTAAACTAGTAGGAAATATCTTATTGGCTCTTATTATACCCAACGAATCTTTCAAATCGCTTTTAACCGTTACTTTATATTGAACAAGTTTAAGCCTTTAAGACATTACGATATCTAACACGAATTGTGAATCCCCAAATATGCATTAAATTACACATAAAATTTTGTAATTTTAGTGTTCGAATTATATCAGAAACAATCGCACCCGATATAGAAAACTGTAATAGTCCTGGCTAGTTACATTGTGAAATAATCAGATGGCATAAAGACACTAAATATTTTTAAAATATGTTCACTAAATTTTTATTAACCCAAATGTAAAGTTTTTGCGAAGTGTTTGTCGAATTTAATGTAAAATTTAAACATTTTTAATATAAGATATTAACTATTTTTAAAAGGTAAATGTTAATACAACTGTTTTATATGTAATCCCAAATTAATGATATAAAATCCCCTCTACCAAAAAACTTAAATTGGGTAACGCCGCTTCGAATTGTTACAATTGAGCAATTGCTAATTTCTGCCTCTTTCTACCTTTTTATCAAAAAGTTGTTTACCAGGGTGTCTTTGAACTAAGGGTTGGTACTGAATTAAGGATTGCACACACATAAAGGATTGCAGCCTTTTCAATACTCATTCAGTGTTAAACCGTTTTTTTTTTTTGATTTGGCATCGGTTTTTTCAATCTTGCTGTGAATATGTTGATGTGTGAGTTCAAAACTGCTTTGAGTTAACGGAAAATTTAAATATTATAAACCTCAGTCTTAAGCGAGGAATAAGTAATGAAAACTGAATAGAAAAAATTGTTGATTTAAAATTGAAAATGATTTCACTCTTACACAGCTCTGATATACATACATTAAAGTGGTCCAATTTTTGTATGGGGAAAATTTTTTCATTCTAGAAAACGGGGCACCCCGTTAGTTTTTTCCTTTTAATATTTGTAATATCTATACCAACTTTCAGTTTTCTACTGCAACTAATACAGGGTGCTCAATGCGCAGCCGGATAGCTGCGAAACCGACAAAAATATTGGTGATTTTTATAAAAAGGTACTTTTGCCATGAAAACTGAAACTTGTGATATTTTTTTAAAATTTTCTTGGCCCTCCTATAACTGAAAACTGGTTTACGGACCAATGTTGAAATTGCAAGATCATAGAAGAATATTACGCACGCTTGGCAGAGATCTCGCAGGTGGAAATAAGACCATCGGTAAAACTCGAAAATCGAAAGGGATTAGTACTCCATATGGTACTTTACAGACCGCTTTTGCTTTTAAACGCTGTTTTTGTATTGGCCGATGCAAAAGATCTTATTAGGCGCTGCGAAGCAAGCGGGCATTGGCTAGTCTATACATAAATGTACATAGGTATAAAGACGTATGCGTGCGCGGAGTTTGCATTAATAATCAGAACTAATAATATTTGTACCGCATTTCCCCTAGTTTGCGTATGCCTAAATGTATACAACCCTTGCAATAGCAAGTAAACACAGGGTGATTCTAATGAAATTTTCTGCTGCAATACACTTCGAAATTTTCTACGTCCGTAAACCTAACTGACCCAAGTCGCCAAAAATCAATAAAAATTAGCTAGGAGTTAGGTGTCTTTTAGGTGTTAATTAGGGCCTCCAAAATTAATTTAGGTTTTCCATTGGTTTCCGAGAAATTCGCAAAATCGCTAAATTAAGGTTTTAAATTTTCCAAATATATGCTGGAATTAGGTGTCTTTCAGGCGTTCTTCAACGCCACTAAAATCAATTTAGTAGCACCATTGGTTTCCGAGAAATTCGCAAAAATTTTAGGTTTTAAATTTTCCAAATATAAGCTGGAATTAGGTGTCTTTTAGGTGTTCTTCGACGCCACTAAAACCAATTTAGTAATACCATAGGTTTCCGAGAAATTCGCAAAAATTTTAGGTTTTAAATTTTCCAAATATAAGCTGGAATTAGGTGTCTTTTAGGTGTTCTTCAACGCCACTAAAACCGATTTAGTAGCGAATTTCTCGGAAGTCAATTGAGCTATTAAATTAGTTTTAGTGGCGTCGAAGAACACCTAAAAGCCACCTAATTCCTGCATATATGTATTTCGAAAATTTAAAACAGCCTGTTACTTACATTCATAATTTTGCTTTGAATAAAAATGTAATGAAAAATACTGATTTCTTTAGCATGAAAATGTCACGTACCTATTTCGCACATAAAAAATCTGGCAACCCTACGATACAAGTACTTTCTTCCGATATGTACTCGGTACTCAGTTCAAAAGTACCGCTACCAAAATTACTTGGTATCGGACGAAAAGTATCGAGTATGTACTTGTATTTACTAGTATCGTTTTGCCCCTAACCTTAGGCTCCCCAGTTCATCCCCGCTGCCGGAATTCACGAGGATTTCCGGCCCCTAAATTGCCCCGCGCGAACAAAAAATATACTAAGCTATATGCATTGTACTGATTTTTAACATTAGATGCATGCTTTTTAAACATTTGCATATCACTTTAAAATTCATTTATCAGACAAGGTACTGTTCATAATATTAACGTGCGGTTTTTCTTGGGAGGCAAGCTTTTTGTTTAATCTTTCTTCGGCAAGAACTTCTCTTACCTACCCAGTGGGAAAATGTAATGTATAGTAATCGAAAAAATAATCAGTAAAACAACCCTTTTCACATTCGAGAATGCCTTTTTTTCCCCAGGGCGATGTCTTAAGAAAAGTGGGGCATTCAATTTTGCTTTACCCAGTATCGAGAAATGAATGTGATTTAATATGAAACTGGAACTTTTTGAATACATTAGAATGCTGATTACATATTAAACAGTAATCTATATGTATATATAACAAGTAAGAAAGTCTAAGTTCGGGCGGAGCCGAACATTAAATACCCGCCGCAAGTATTAAATATATGCTCTTTCACCTTTCCGAAGGCTACCGCTACATGGTAAGCCGGGGTGTATCAATTTTGAGTAAATTAGCGTCCTTAAATTTCGAAATATTGAAGTTTCAAGCATTTCTGAAATGTATCGTTATATGAAAGGCGGCCGCAATCACAATAACCATACCGAGTTTGGAACAAATTGGTATAACGGTTACCGAGATATATGTATGTGATCATAGGTGGGCGGTGCCACGCCCGTTTTCCAAAATTTTATCATAAACGTATTTCTTGGTAAAGAATTGTTGCAACCATCAATATTGAATAAATTAGCTTTAATATTTACTGATTTATCGAAGATTTCGTATTTCTCTAAATTACCGTTATATGGGATGTGGGCGTGGTTGTTGTCTGATTTAAAAATTTTCGGCCATTTGGTACATTGTACCAAGGCCAATAACTGTGCCAAGTTTGGAAGAAATTGGTGCAGCGGTTACCAAGATATACGCATGTAACCATATGTGGGCGTGGCTACACCCATTTTCCCAAAATTTATATTTTCTTTTTTTTTGTCTGAAAATTGTTGTAAATAAAAATTTTGAGTGAATTATCGTCAGTAGTTACTAAAATATCGAAGTTTTCTTATTTATGGAAATTACCGTTATATGGGAAGTGGAAAGAAAATTTCGGGAAAACCCTCCGATTTGCTTAAAATTTGGTACCTAGGTAGCTTTTTGCCTAGATTAGCACATAGGATGCTTTTTTCCGGGAAGTGGACCAGGGAACGATCTATTCGAAAAAATCGTATTTATCGTCCGATTTGCTTAAAACTTGGTGCGTAGGTAGGTTTTTGCCAGGTTAGCATATAGGATATTTTTTTCCGAGAGGTGGACCAGAGACCGATCTAATCGAAAAAATCGTATTTATGGTCCGATTTACTTAAAATTTAGTACATAGGTAGCTTTTGGCCTAGATTAGCATATACGATTCTTTTTTCCGGGTAGTTTCACTTCTTCTTCTTATCCGCCATGTTAGCTATCTGACAGAAAACGTGTTACGTATTTTTTGTTGTACCAACCTTTTGAAAAAAAAGTTCAGCTTTTGACGTTGGAAAAATAAAACCAAGGAACGCCAAACAAATAAGTAGAGAATTTGTCTAATATTATAATATATAATATTTAAACCATTTTCTTCATAACTGCTGCTTCCGTGGATATTGCAACACACGGAATAGATGTAATAATGCAGCTATAGGAGCCAGCGCATTCCCCAGAATTTATCGGCCGCCTATTTAAATAGTAGGGTTCGCTTAAAATATGTACATGAAGATGTATGGAGGTACGCACACTACACCAACTTAATCGCTCCGACCAATTAGTTGTGGTGCAATGGAAAGACTAGCAAGCCCAACTAAATCGGCGTCCGATAAAGTCCGTAGTGTGCGATGGATCTAAAACATTTTAAACAAGAAATATTGCAGTCACATTTTCGTTTTTAGGATTTTTATTCATGTGATTAGCAGTGGCAAGAATGGATGTATTAAATACGTATATCTATATATATAAAAATGGTGTGAAAGATGTATAGTAATTCATCAATTGAGAACGGTTGGGCCGATTTGGCTAACACTTTTTTGTCAGTTGTTCGTAATTGCCAGGAGAAGGTTTTTACGAAAGGCAATTTTGGGAAAACCCTCCGGGAAATTGGAAAAATGGAAAATTGATTTTTTTGTATGGAATTTTGTGTGGAATTCTTTCGGAATGGCATTTGAATGGAAAAATAGAAAATTCGAAGGGGAAAGCTCGGAAAAATCCGGAAGAAGGCGAAAATTTTTAATATTTTTCGACGAATTGTGAAATTCATTGTTTCATAACCAATTCGAATGGGTGCTGCTTTTTTAAAAAGGTGTTTAGAAGAAGGAGTGCACAGAGTTTACATTTTTCCGTTAGGTGGCGGAGGGGTCGAGCTACGTTAAAAAAATGTATTTGGTACATTGGTAGCCTTTTGCCTAGATTAAGATATAGGATCTATTTTTTCCGTTAAGTGGGCCAGGGACCGATCTATTCGAAAAAGTCTTATTTATGGTCCGATTTGCTTGAAATTTGGCACGCAGGTAGCTTTTTGGCTGGGTTAACATATAGGCAATTTTTTGTGATAGGTGGACCAGATACCGATCTATTCAAAAAAATCGTATTTATGGTCCGATTTGCTTGAAATTAATTACTAAAACTTCTCAAATATTTCAAAAAGCGCGATTTTTGACCATTTCACCACAATTTTCTCAAATCTGGAGCTGATGAAAACTTTATACTTACGGATTCATAACCAGTACAGTGTTACTCTATGTTACCTACGCTAATTATATAAAGAGAAGCTCCTTCTTTTTATAAGAGGTGATCTCGCGAACACCTGTATCGATTTTTTTAAATTTTGGACACCTACTGCAGATTTTCGATATATTAAGGGAGCGTGGAATCACGCATACATATCGAATTTTTCATACCCTATATCTCTGGAAGTATTTGCGGTAGTGTCCTGGAAATTGGTATAGAGATTTTGGGGCTACACCCAGAATATAGTGTTTTTTTTTATAATACATTTTTTCGTTATTTTTTTTTTATAGTTCATTGTGCATCAAATGGCACCAAATTGAGTATGCAGTTTTGTAGTTCACCCAATTTTAGTATCATAAAGTGCAAATTTTAAATGGCTATAAGTTACCGTTGATTTCCGTTAAATCAACCATCAGAACCATTGCGGTCCTTGCTTTTTGGTGATAAACAGAATGTGGACCAATGATACTCACCAGTTTAGAAATTGCCACCAACTATACTATACAGATTCAAGGACGATTCACTATCGCGCCGCAAGGACTTCTTCCCGGTATAACGCTTTGAACGTGAACGTTGGACCAAATGTTTCAATAAAATAATTAATTTTGGGCGGGACGAAGTTCGCCCGGTCTGGTAGTCTATATATATGAAAATGGTTTGAAAAATGTATAGCAATTCATCAATTGAGAACGGTTGGGCCCATTTGGCTTTTTTTAGTTGTTCGTAATTGCCAGGAGAAGGTTTTTATGAAAGAAAATTTTGGGAAACCCCTCCGGGAAAGTCGGAAAATTGAAAAAATCGAAAATTGATTTTTTTTGTATGGAATTTTGTGTGCAATTCCTTCGGAATGGCATTTGAATGGAAAAATAGAAAAATCTAGGTGAAAAACTCGGAAAAATCCGGAACGCAAAAAATTTGAATTTTTTTTCGACGAAAGCTTGGAAAATTTCTGATAATTGTGAAATTAATTGGGAGCATGAATCAATTGGGAACAATTTTCTCCTATGTTTCATAACTAATTCGAATGGGTGCTGCTTTTTTGGAAACGTGTTTAGAAGAAGGAGTGCACAAAGTTTTAATTTTTCCGATAGTTGGCGCAGGTGTCGAGCTATGTTGAAAAGAATGCAGTTGGTTCGTTGGTAGCCTTTTGCCTAGATTAGCATATAGGATTCATTTTTTCCGTTAAGTGGGTCAGAGACCGAACTATTTGAAACAGTCTTATTAATGGTTAATGGTAATGTTAGGCTTTGATTAAAGCAAGTTCCCGCATCTTTGCTTGATGGTCACTTAGGGCTGGTTTCTTCAACTCAAGTTAACTTAGTTTAGCCACTTTTGGACTTAAGTTAAAAGTTAGCCTACGTTTTACACAGCCTATTCTTGACTGAGTGGAGAAAATTGGCTTAACTAAGGAGAGCTGGAGAAACCAGCCCTTATAGTCATTTGTTGAACAGGAATAACTGATTTCGGGAAGTTTGAGTTCCTACCGCAATAAGCAAAAGGTGATAGAATCTTCCACGTAGGCTTAAATTAAAGCTAGAACTACAGACTACCATCTCTGAAAGTACTATTCCTACACCTTGCCCTAATGGTCACCTATACTCATTTACTTTTTATCGTAAAAAATTTTGTAAAAATCAGTGTTAGCTGTTAAATAAATGACTATGGGTAACCTTAGGGTCAAGGTGCAGGAATGGTATTTTCAGGGATTGAAGCCTTAATTTAAGCCTAAGTGGAAGGTTCTATCACCTTTTATTTCATTGCTAGAGCTTCTCAAATATTCCATAAAACGCGTTTTTTTTACGCTTTCAACACATTTTTCTCAAAATCTGGAGCTGATGGAAAAATTATACTTACGTGAACGCGAGTTTCTGACGAAATGTTTCAATAAAACTAAATAAATAATAATAATAAAATTAATAATACAGTAGATTCGCGGAAAAGTTAACTCGCGAAAGAGTTATTCGCTCGGCTAAGTTAACAACTTCAGTGTTCACGTACCTCTCTAAAAAGTAAACTTTTGGGTTACCTTTCCGAGCATATACATTTTTATAACCAACCATTTGTTTGGCAAAAAAAAACAAGCCTGCGCTCAATTTGTTTACGGGTATTCCCCGAATTTCTTTTTGTTGTGAGGGTTTGAATTTGTGAGTTGCGTATTGTTTTTGTGTTTAAAAAATGTCAACAAAGAGGAAAAAGTTATCGCAAATCGGATTAAATCTCCATCAAAAATCGGAAATCGATTGGTGTATCATGGTGCATCTAAAGCAGGCATCTCAGCTAGAGCTGGAGAAACATGGATGCATCGATGATTTTATACGAGCTGCAAACATCGATGTTTTTGCAAATTGCAAACCTACATTTATTTGGTGCCTAAAAAGGTAAAATTAAGCAATTATTCATAAGTCAGCAAAAATCTTAATAATATTTAAAATACTTTAAAAACGTACCTCATTTACATGATTCAATACACACACCAATTACAAATTTTAGTTGAGATTTTGTTCTCCAGACGCCACTATCCAATTTCTATGTAGAATTGCTCGGTGATTCTGAAAATCGAGTTATTTTTTTTTCTATGGATAGAGTTTCAAGATATTTGTAATTTACCGTTATATAGCTTAAAACAAAAAAATGGCTCTACTTTATCGCGTATATCCTACGGACCAATTTAACAATTTTTAAATGAGATACGTCGAATCAAAGCTAATAACTTTCCAATAGGACTGATAGTTTCTGACCAATTAATTAATCATTCCAGTTTTTTTTTTAATTTTGTTTATGAAAAAGTTAAAAGAAAATCAAACTTCAACAGATGAAAAATGTAAAAAATAACAGGTTCTGTGCCAAATTTTTGCATTTGTGCAAAAGTCTGTTCTGTTAAACTCAAGTTATTAATGAAGGAAAGCGAGGTATAAATAAAGAAGCAATGAGCGGTCAAATGAAAATGCACAAAGATTTTTTATGAAAAATTAGCAGCAAAGAAAGTTACTCATACGCCACATGCACGCGAGTTTTGCGCTTTTCTGCTCATTTTATTAGCTTTGATTTAACTTATCTCGTTTTAATATTGTTAAATTGGTTCGTAAGATATACGTAATTAAGTAGAACTAACTACTATTTGTTTGAAACTCGAAAACGTATCCATAGAAAAAAAAATTAACTCGATTTTCGGACTCACCGACCAATTCTACATAGAAATTGGATAGTGGCATCCATTGAAAAATTTTGCTGTAAACCAGTGTAATTAAAGATTTGATCACTATTCACATTCGAGTTTTGACACTCCCTTACAACAGGTTACACACACATACACGGTGCCTTGCTAAAGGAGCCGATTTTGTCAAGAGGGAGCGATAAAACTGTTTTCTGAGCAAACCTTTTATTATTGAATCATGCGTATTTTATACATATATTTTTGGTATCGAGCCCTTGATAAGACAAAAGCTTTAAATGTAATTTATTATATTCAAATTAATTACACATGTTTCAGCGAAAAAATTTATAATTTTCAAAAGACTTTAAAACCGTGCCTTATTTATATACATATGTACATTAGTGTTGCCAGATTTTACTCCAGCCATACGGGAAAAACGCATAACTTGTCCCAAATATACGGGATTTACAAAAATTTATCGGGACAAATGAGAAATAAAGGATTGGCTTTAAAAGACCAACTACGAACCATATATCTACAAAGGTGATCAATTTCATCGAATGTTCAGATTAGTTTTAAGCTTATGATGAACTTCGTTTATTTCATGGCAACACTTTTTAATTTATACAAAAATATGTAGTACATAGACATATAAATGACCAAACCATAAAAAGAAATAAAAAGATACATTTGCGGTCAAAATAATAGCAGCACAATTTAAAATGAAGCTGTTGGCAACTTATCTTGATTTATTAATTGTTAATAATTTTTGTTTAAAATATAGGTCTATCTGTATCAGATACCACATAAATAAAAGTTTCAAAGCTTGCACTAAGTTCACAAAATCTAATTAGACTTAAAAAAAAATCATCAAAATTTAAATGTTT
This sequence comes from Rhagoletis pomonella, assembly GCF_013731165.1. Taxonomy (NCBI): domain Eukaryota; kingdom Metazoa; phylum Arthropoda; class Insecta; order Diptera; family Tephritidae; genus Rhagoletis; species Rhagoletis pomonella. The sequence goes on along the minus strand of NW_023458555.1, from coordinate 87,769,186 downwards.
TATTCGATTTCCTAGAAAGGTTTTAAGTATGCAGTTTTATATCTCACTCAATTTTAGTATAACAAAGAACAAGTTTCCAGTCGCTAAAAATTACCATCGATGTTTTAGATTTTTTTTGTGGAGGGTGTTGCGAATTTTCTGCCATATAACGCATGAACAAAACTGACTTTATGGAAATATGGAAATCCTTAAAAATCAACGGTGATTTTTAGACAAACTTATCTTACAGAATTGCGTGCAATAATGCTAATCACCTACTCACAATAGCCGCGTTAAAGCAGGAGAATCGCAGATGTGTCACACCTCGTTTGGTAAGCCAATTTTTGTGTATGAAAATATTTAAACGCACAGATAACTACAAATAAAACGACCTTTGATTTCACTTTACTAAAACCACTGTGTCCATTTTTTATTCTTATTTTTCGTTATATCAACTTTACGCTGGTGCGCTCCATCTTCGTGCGACGCCACCTGCGTAAATATTGGTCCTTCGAGCCTAAAAAGTAACCACATTATACAGTTCACACAGCATCACATCTGATCGCCACATTTTTCCACATTGATCACAATAACATCACGTTCGTCCACATCTACGACAACCTGAGTTTTCGCACCACAACCAACGTGCCACAAGAGCTACATCAAGCGTTTTTTCTGTGGTTTGCTACACAAGCATTTTTTTTGGTTCATCGCTTAACCGGCTGTTCATCAAATCAACGTTTTGTTTTGCATCACAGCATCACGTTTGCATCACAGCACCACTAGTGTCAGCAACACAATTTTTAACAAACTAGCACATCGCACTACACGGCATATAACAACACATTAACTGGCCGTCTCCATAGGATAAAATTTATTGCTGCCCAGCTGTCATTTTGGTAGCTAGATATAATTTATATCAGTGGCAATATTTGTGTGGGCTTTTTATATCTTGATATAAGCATTTGTAAGATAGCTTCGAAAACGTATTTTTGCCGGATTTAATCGCTTAAAAAAATTAGAAAATAGGCTATTTTACATCCAAATATATAATTACAAATATTTTAACAGGAAACAGCTCAATTTTTGCTTTTATATTAAAATAATAATGATGTTGCAGCCACGAAGTTTTCGTGCAAATGAAAATGTAGCGGTCAAACTACCAAATTGCCGGCAATAGATGGCAAGATATAAGCTCTGATATATATTGCTCTCGAAGAACAATGAGCGGTCTCCATTGGCAAATTATATTCTGACATATGTATCAAGATATAAACTTTATCCTGTGGAGACGAGCAGTAAGGTACGTGGTTGAATTTCATTGCACTTGTGTGTATACTGTGTGTGTGAAAAAACATTACCAAAAATCAATGCAATTTTCTAGCGACTTTAAACTTTGACTTTGTTATACTAAATTTGAATGGGCTATAAAACTGCATACTTTCAATTTTTTTTTTAAATCTGAATAAAAAGTTCCAAATCAGTGTGCAAATTTAAAGAATTTTCCTGAGTTTTGTACAAAGTTTAGAGATTTTATTATTATGTTTTCTGATGTAAAATGAACTATATTTTTGTAAAAAATTATCGAAAATAAATTAGAATAAAGAACTTTGCATATATTGCGGTAAATTCACTGTGCCAATACTTCTGTTCGGCACTGTACATATATTGGAAAAAAAAGCGCGTGATTATTTTGTAAGGCAAAAAAGGGGAGAAAACACTCAGTGCTTAATACTTTTTTAATAAAAAAATAGAACATTTTTTCACGTTTATTGGGGTATCGGCTAACATTAACGAATTGCGCGAACGTCCATTTTGATTCTTGATACGGTGTTATTTGTGCAAAAATACCAGTCGCATTTACCGAAGCACAAGATTGATAAAATTTATTCTTTTCTTGCAAAGCACAGAATTTAGTTTTTTCTCACGTAACTTCAAGTATATTTTGCGAAACTCCTTTGGTTTCTTTTCACATTGCACTTGTCTATTATTAGTGGCGCGCTTGTACATATTGCTGATCACCTCACTGGGTTCTTTCCCCCATTTTATTTGTTTGTTGCACAAAATCACAGCGGCGCTTGAATAAACACAATTTTTTCATCGGAAATTTTAAATAAATTGCATATTGTGAACTTCAATTATTTACACACGTATATCACATTTTTCGGTTAAGTTGGGTGGCGAGTGACTTGCACATTTTTTGTATATACGCACATATACATACGTAATTACATATTCGACAGTCTTACTTGGCTGCAAAATAAATATTATTATATTATTTAAATATACAAGTTATCCTTTGTTGTTCTCATAAGAACTAGGCTTATTTCGGGCTAAGCGTTTTTTAGTGGCAATCTTTTTCCACAAATCGGCGATTCATACAAACAAATCTTTTGTCTTGCGTCCACTTCAGTTGCCTTTGGTCAAAAATGGATACCTTTATTCGTCAGGCAGATTCGGTAGCAGAATTCGAATCTGACTACAATACTATGCAGCCATCAGAGCACACAAAGCACTCCTAAGCTTTCCAAAAGGATGAATTAAAGGCTCTGTGGGAAAAGGTAAACGGGTCTTATGATGAACTTTGCGCATCAAAAGAGCTCAAAACCAAAGACCTGACATCGGTTAAAAAGAAGTATAAAAGCACCTACTTCAGTTTTTTGCGGTGCAATTGCTGATCTTTCAGAGCAACTCGCAAAGACTGAAAAGGAAAGCGAATACAAGTCAGGTCGCGAGCTTAATATTCATCTCCCTCCTTGTGACACAGACGTTTTTAAAGGAGATTATCTTTCGTGGCCATCGTTTAGGGACATGTTTACGGCTATATATATATTAAATAAGCGCCTTACCCCAGTTGAGAAGCTGTGTCACCTCCGGCAAAAGACTCAAGGGGAGGCCAAGGAAATAGTGCAGAGATCCCCATTAACCAACGATGGCTTTGGTGCGGCCTGGAAAAATCTATGTGACAGGTACGAAAATAAACGTATCGTGGTCAATGCTAAATTAAAGGTATTATTTAATTTAAACGCAGTTGAGAGTGAATGCGGTAGCTCCATCAAGAAACTGCAACGCGACATTAATAATTGCATCTCGTCGCTTCAGTGTCTTCAGATTGATGTTTCAAATTGGTATGCAATATTCACATATTTGTGTTTGACAAAACTGCCAGAAACGACACTGGCACTATGGGAGCAAACCATAGAAAATAAAACTGAGATTTCCAAATGGGTAGATATGGATAAATTCCTATCCAATCGGTTTCAAACACTGGAAATCGTCACAGGTCTTAGGGGAGATATAGCTTCGAAACCTAAACCACCAATCTCTCGGACTTCTGCAGAGACGCCTGCAAAAAAGCTTGGCGCCTTTCAAGCCAGTGTAGCAAAGGCAACATGTAAAATGTGCAACAGCAATGCGCACAAGCTATCCAACTGCGACAGATTTTTACGTCTAAAGCCGATGGAGCGAGTAGATTACGTGAAGAACATTCGCAGTTACTTGAATTGTCTATCTGCTGGGCACACAGTCTCAAGGTGTACCAGCTCATTTAACTGCTGCACTTGTCATTCGAGACATAACAAGTTGCTCCATATGCCAATTCAGCCAAAAGCAACAACTGATCCATCGGGTAACGTAGAATCTACTCCAAACCAGGCTCAATCAAGACGCGAATCTGAAAAAGGAAACATCAAATCGGTTACAAATGTAAATTCTTGTTACGCAAATACAAGTAAAGGAGTTTTGTTAGGAACAGCACGCGTAAACATACACTAAATGGCTAGAGCGCTTATAGATTCTGGTTCTGAGTGCTCGTTCATTACTGAGAGACCTGCCATCAAAACGCTTGCATGCCCAAGTTTAGGGCATCAATAAATCTGTATCTGCGCAGGTAAAAGAAGCGTGTGCTATTCAACTTCGGTCACCCACAGACCCGTTAATTAATATAGAAGCAATCGTGCTGGTTGTACCACAATTAACCGGGGATCTTCCGACTTGTCAGAAAAGCGCAATAACGCGGCAATCGTTCCCAGACTTGGTCTTGGCGGACAAAAGATTCTTCGTCAATGAGCCAGTTGACCTTGTCTTAGGGGGAGATATTTACCCCCAAATTATTTTAAGTGGGATGAGGAAGAACGTATTAAATACACTTCTTGCACAGAAACCGTGTTCGGATGGATTTTAACTGGCTGTGCGGAAGCGTCGAGTCCAGCCAAAAATATCGTGTCCTTTTACAGTGAAGTTAATCTGGACAAGCAGTTGACCGCTTTTTGGGAATTAGAAGACATCCCCCGAAGGAGAATTCTCAATGACGATGATACGTATTGCGAAGAGCTCTTCAAGGCAATAACTACGAGAAACGTTGACGGAAAATACGTTGTCTCTCTACCCTTCAAAAAGGAGTTTCCAAAAGCTTTGTGCCTAGGGCCTTCGCTGAAGAGTGCATGTTCGCAGTTCTACCGGAACGAGGCACGACTAGCGAAAATCCTGTTCTTGAAACAGAATATAACCGCGTCTTAACGGAATACGAAACGTTAGGTCATATGTCGAAAGTAAACAACGTGTCGGCAAATGCGACAGATTGTTATTTTTTACCGCATAACGCCGTCTTGAAGGAAGAAAGTACCACCACTAAGGTCCGAGTGGTGTTCAACGCCTCATGCCCTACCGCTAACAGAGTGAGTTTAAACGATGTTCTACTCCCAGGTCCAATACTACAGGCCGATATAACCATACTCATCCTCCGTTGGAGATTGTACAAGTACGTTTTCAACAGTGACATTGAAAAAATGTATCGGCAAATTTAGGTAAAGGACAGCCAAAAAAAATACCAACGGTTCGCTTTCCGCAACAGCCCTCTCAGTCTTTACGAACTGAAAACGGTAACCTTCGGAATTAACTGTGCTTCTTATCTCGCCATAAGGACATTACATCAACCCTCGAACGATGTGATGAGCTCTTATCCACTAGCATCCAACATTTTGAGGAAATGTATATACGTCGACGACGTACTGGCAGGTGGACATAGCATCGACTCTGCGATAAGAGCTCGAGACGAAATCTCCCAAGCGCTAAACTCGGCGGGCTTTCCATTACGGAAATGGACTGCAAACTGCAGTGAAATCCTAAAAGGATTACTAAAGCAAGATCTTCTGAAAGAAATTGTTTTATCTGCTTGGTTGGCTCGCGCCTGCTATAATCGTCGCCAAAATTATCATGCAGAGCATTTGGCTTGAAGGGACAGATTGCTACGAGACCGTGTCCCTACCAGTTGGGCATCGAATATTCAACTACTCAGTTGAACAAGCCACAAGCTCACATCCAATATTGTGGAACTCAGTCCAATGGGTAAAATAACAACATTCTTGCACGTCTACTTCCTCATTTTCGGGTTCAGCAGTTAAGAATCAAGTGCTCGAGATAACCATTCACACCGTATCAAATTCTTATTATCATTCATACATAGGTGCTCAGAAATTTCATCAGTTGAAAACAATAAGAGTCTAAAAGTCTTCGGTCTTCTTGTTGGGAATTATACGACGTGCTGAACGCAATATGATTATAAAGGGATGTAAGCATGCATATGATATCGCACGTCCATGAAGACGTAAATCAAATTTACGTTTTCAGAGCCATCATAACGCTATAATCCTGATTAGGAAAATGCATATGTTCAGTCTGAACAGACTCCCAAAATGGGGATGTTAAGTTCCTTTCCATCTGTTTGCGTTCAGCACGATCGTCGATACCCTTTGTATGTATATACCGAAATTTCAGATGATAGATACGGGTCAGCTCGCAATAGGCTTTCTATATTCTATATTCTCTAACTAGATGACGCACCTTCAGTTCAGCATTAGTACAGAATTTGAATGAAAATGGAGCTTTAAATAAATGAACTTTCATCACTCACAAATAGCAATACGTTGCAAACGCCAGTATCTGCTGGTGCTGATCATCAACCATGGTCTCAAACGATTACGTCGTTGCTGCTACTTTTCTGGCGGTCACAGGCTTATCTGCTACAGGGATCGGAGCGATGAGTCGCTACAGTACTACGTTGCGCTAGGAAAGTTCGCTACCCAGCTCTTTCCACCTACAGAGCCAGAATCGGGCGCTTCTCAACCTCCAAAAAACGATGCCATTCACGAAGGTCCTTTCATTTTAGTTGCACCTCGACTAAATAAAATCCCATATGTATGTAGGTATGGCGGTGATAAATAAAACCGATCGCTTGATGTATGTGCTACATACAAATATTACAATATCCAGAAAGCGCGTGAAGTTGTAACCGCTCGTTTGGACTCTTGGTGCATTCCTCAAAAACCTCCATTGCCCCAGCTACGTTTAGAGAGGTATTCCCAATTAATTGTATCATAAGCTGGTATGATACTCTTATAATCCGGCCTTGGTATTCCTCCTTATGTTGTTCGTCTTTTTAGATGGGCATGACCAGAAAACATTTCAATTAGGGAAACAAAGGGACCTGCTGCCTTTTTTTTGCTTTAGCCAAAGTAAGTGGATATATGTAATATAACAAAAACAAAACAAACGCCACTCCCCAATGTGTGATTGCAAGGCGTTATTCCATCTGTAAAAAGAAAAAAGAACCAAGCGAATATATGAATTGCGAACTAACCAAATGTAGTAGAATAGAAAATACGGCAAATACGAATAATACCGCTGCACTTACCTCATGGTTAAAAATGAATGACAGCTCAGCCATTGAGGAAGATCGCGAAGTTTGTTGCTATCCCTATTTTTATAAGCTTTTATTTAACTTGGTCATCCCGCGGAAATCGCGAAAATTTCCAATCGATTTTAAACTAACTTCCCGACAAGGTAGAGACTTGAAATTTTCAGCATAGTTCCAATCACGATGACAATGCAATTTAATATATTAATGAATTCCCCATATGGTCCAGGGGTCTTGATTCAAAGGCGGTCAAAAAATAGTAAGATTTATGGCTAACAGAGCGTAATTAGGCAAAGAACGTAAAACCACTATAAAATTGCCAAAGCTGCCGGCGATAGTGTAGTAAAGCTATTTGTGGCAAATTCAAGATATCAACCTTGTTTAGATATGAACCTCGTTGTAGGAATTAGAAGACTCCAGATGTCGCCCTGCCAGAAGAAGTTAAATATTGCGCCTAAATATACGCCATTTACATATACTACAGCGGAAATGGACGACACGCCATTTCTTTAAGTTAAATTAACAGCTGCTATATGTACATATGTATGTTAATACAAAACATAAGCAAACATTTTGCTTGCATAGTCTTCTGTTCTCTTTCATTGCAAGTTGAATTATTTTAATATCTACTGCAAAATTTTGTGCATAAAATAAAATAACAATTTTTAATATACAACGCTTTTATAAATGGACTAAAAATTAGAAAATAAAATAATGTAAAAAAAATATTTTCATAATTCAGCGTACATGCATAATTGGTTAGGTATGTATGCAAATATTTAAATGCCGGTTTGCTATTCGCGCGACAAGCTTTTTTAAAAACGAAGTAGATACAAATTGTTAGTAATTTTCATTAGAGTTTGAATAACTCCTTTCACTAAATGGCTTTAAGTAACTTTAACGAGACCTTAACTTATTTTATTTTATTCTATTCATTTTACTGCAGTTTTGACAAAATTTTCTTGCTAAAAAATCTTTTGTTACAGTACTTTATTTTATTCCTTTGATTGTACATGTTAAATAAAAGCTTGTTTTTAAAAAATATTTTTTTTCGGTTATACGTGCGCTTGCACGTTCAATAAATTGCTTTGACGTCTATGTACGTGAAGAGCATGTTATCATATCAAACAAGAACATTTACAGCCATAAAATGTCTCCTTTTTCTCACGTACCGCCAGAATGTATTCAACAAAGTGTAATTGAATTTGACATTGCGCTCAGAAGAAACAAAAAAATAATAAATTTTTATGAATTCTGAATCGCTTGTTCATACTTTTGGCATGATAGTACCTTAAAAGAGTGCCTACCTGAGCTGTCAATCACACTTTGTGGAATACACCTTTCACCACGGTTTCAAATTCATTTTTTTAAACTGGCTGTTAATTTCGTCAACATTATTAAGCAACTTGCACGGCTAGCATCGTATAGGCTTACAAGTATGGAAAGCGCCATTTTGTTTGTTTACATTTGAAAACAGCTGAGATCACCTGATTTTCAATTCTCTCATACTCCGCACAGAGTTACATCAAGTTTCAGAAAAAACTTTAAAATGTAAATTGAGAAATATTTTAGAAAAAAAGAAATTAAAAATGCGTGCCAAGTCTTGCATTTCCAATAATAACGATAAATGTGTATGTTCCAGGCAATAATTTAAAATATTTGTGAAAGTTATCGTTTTGCGCTAAAATACAACAATGTGTGTAAAATTCGTTGTCATTGCTTCTGTTTTGAATATCATATTCGTGCCTGCCGGTGGAAAAAATAGGTAAATTTGCATTTATTTTCAAGAAAACATATCAGTTAAAATATATTTCTTTCCAGAGCGACATACGGACAAGTAAGATGATAAATTTGTATGATGAATATCGCGGAAAAACTTTTGTATCAAAATTTCTATTCTAATTTGCATTTGAATTATGATATCAACAGGGATGATTTAGGACGTATTTTTTGAAGAGAATTTTCTTATAAATATTGAGATTGTTGATTTATTTTAGAATTAAAAAAGGTAGTTTATATTAAAAAATATATTTACACTAGCAGTATGTAAATTGCTTTTATTCCGAATTGAAACGATTTTAATGAATATTCATGGTTACCATTAATAGTAGTATGACAGTTAGATCTAAATGCATATTTGACAAGAAAGATATAATACAAGATTGCGCCGTCCTGGCGGCGATGACATATCTGTACAAAAAGTAATAAAAGTCGAATTGGATGTTGAAAGAAAATGTGAGAACAGCAAATTTTCTTAATAATAAATTTTTCGATAAGGAACGTGTTTTGATTGCGCTAATTTGTAATAGCCTTATTCATAAACAATAAAGTAGCTTAAAAAAGGCTTGAAAAATGTTTGTAAACGGCAATTTAAAAAGCTTTTTAAAATTTTTATTTTTTATTAATAAGGCAATAAAAATATGTGATTTACAATAACCTTTAACAAAGGAAATACGAAATAAGGTAATTTTTGCGGAAGTGGGTATTAGTGAATTACAGTGCATTTAAAGTTTCTGAGGTTTCGTTTACCTTTAGATCAGAATTGTCAAAATTGAGAAATTCAAAGTAGCGATACAATAATCATAGAAAAGAAGATTGCGCCCTGTTGTGATGATGAGTAAATTTACCACAATGAGGAAGAATACAACAATTAAGTGAAAAAATTTTATTTTTACAAATTTAGTGAGCAGTAACGCGTTTCAACGACAAATCAGACAAATCGTTAATGAACAACTATTTTTCCTTCCCGTCTGCTTTGGTTTTGGCAAAAAAGTTGATAAGCTCCTGACGGCGATCAATTCATTTCAACCATAAAATATTTTAACTAACTTTTTATTATTTATTAATTCCTTTTTGATATTCAGCAATAACAAGATGGAAAAAAATTATAAACCAAAATTAGTAATATTTTTATGAATGTAGCTATAAAAGTTCACAGAGGAAACGCCGGAAAACAATGTATTGGCAACAACATAAAATTTATGGCAATTTAGATGTCAACAGAATAATAACTACGATAAAAAAGCATGAAAGAAGTGTGCGAGAAACGGTCAACAAATTTCTTACAAAATATTTTGATTTTTGCTGGGTGTAAATGAAAACTCAATGAGTATTAAGGAAAAGAAAAATTTTAAAATAATAAACAGAAAAAGAGATGGGTGCACAAAAATTTTAGTTAAATGTTTTTCCCAAATTCTTAAAATGTAAGCAAATCGATTTTTTTAATGTTACTTTACATCTATTTTCTTTTTTATGAATAAGGTCATAAGCATGTACCGTTTTTATAAATAAATCTTATAGCAATATGCTATATATTTATTTATATACTTTTTGGCTGGCGAAATATGTAATTTTTCAACTTAATAGAAAAGCGTATTTAACCACATTACTTTTTTTTAATATTGAATGGCGCAACACAACAACTCTTTTTGTTGCACGAAACCCTTGAACACGTAGCTGTCATCTATTTCTTCTGTTTCGACATTTCGGTATTTTGCATTTCTTTAATTTTGACGTCATTCGCATTGTCAGATTTTTGAAATTCGTTTTGGTTCGACATTCTGCTATTTCATACTTCTTTCATTCTCATGTCATCCATCTTCCATTTCTTACCTTCCATTGCCGTTCGTATCGTCGAACGTGCCTGTCAAACACTGCCGCCATCATGCTTTTCAGTTTGGCAGGCACGTCCGCTGTTTGGCAGGCACGTCCGCTGTTAGAAAGAGAATAGACAAAAAGGGGCATAGGATTCCATACTTGTAAGTATATACGATGACGGCTAGTAAGTATCCGACCCTTACTTCTCTAGTGGCTGTTTCTAACGCATTTAGCAAGACCGCCAGTATAATGATTCCATATTCTTTAATTTTTTCGTGTGGCAGGCCCAGGTCGTCAAACCACAACCCCGGCTACACACAAAATTAAACAGAAAATCGATTTTGCAAAACTTTCCAATGCACCATATTGCATTACATATTTCCAAAAATACCAAGTTATAGGTTTTCATTCTGCTAATGCCCATTAATACAATTTATTTCCTTTTGCAATTCCATAAATTCAGGGGTTTCCGAAATCAATGCTTGTTCACAGAAACTACAATGTTGTCGCAAATATTTCGTTATTGAAAGCAATTATTATTCAATATAATAAGTACATATGCACATACATATCTACATAAATACATATACATGCACATTATGTTGAAGCGGCTCTAATTCACGTTGCCACCATATGACTTTCATAACGATTTATCAAAGGCATTTCTTCATTGTGACACCACATCAGGACGAACCATCTATAATATAAGACTGTGCGCGGCATCCTGCCTCCAAAACCAATAACATAATTCGATGGATGTGCTGCCCCAAATCAGTCGTTCCATCACCAATCATTGAGACAGCTGCTTTCGGATGTGAACTTCCGTGTCCACTGAGTTCGGCGGCTAGGCGAGCATTCTATGTGCACCTCTTACACGATTCCCGCTGTCACACAAACAAAGCCTATAGCTCTGCGGATCACTGTTGCTTAAATTACGCTTGTCGACTCAACCAAAGCAAAGAATGGCCCTAGCGGATATTCACACTGATGTTTTTCCTATCCTTCCTCGGCATGCGCCATCTTTATGTAATAAACAATCTATCTCCCAATAATTTAACAAAACGAATTGACACGGAGAAACGTAAATAACTACAAACAGCTGACACATAAGAACCTTGCCAGAAGGCAGGAGTTTGCTATATCGTATACGATATAAGAACACCTATATCGTCGAAACGAAGGGATCTTCATACTTTGCTCAGAACTGAGATGCTTCTAATTTTGTAAAATTTTCTCCTTTATTTCTTACAAACCAAATAAAACTAAAGGGAAACCTCACGTAAATTAATAACTAAGGTGAATTTTTTTCCTCGTTCTACAATACGGCACTGCGTCGTAGTATAACGTTATGAACGCCACCTGGGGAGAATTCTGAAAAGTCAAACCGATAAGTAATGCCAAGTTTACACCAAACATTTTTCAATGAAGCATAATACTGAATTTGCACGCCTACAATATTTTACGTAGAATTTCCATGTGCATCAAATAAGATGCAATGATAGCTAACTTGCCAACGAAAATGTGTTCGGTGCTAAAGTAAATTGCAACTAAGAGATAAACGGAAAAGGATGTACATACATACATAAGTATAGCAAAATATACTTTCAAAGCTGAGCTATACAAACAAAAAGATTTTCGCCACTTGCCACCCAACTACAACAACAGTATGTAAATTTTTGAAGATTCTCTTTTTTTACACCTACGGGCATAACTACGAGACACATTTACAGAATGACTCGTTTCTCGGCCAATCGCGCTCATGCGGAAGAACGCGCTGATAAATTTACTGTTCCATGCCGGCTATGCGGCGGAGCTCATGGCATTCGACTATGACCCCTTTACCGCGGCAAAGCGGTCGAAGCAAGGTTGCGTGCAGTCCTGCTGCATAAATACTGCCCAAACCGCCTCTCGCCGTTCCACCGCCTCGACATGTGCAGCAGCAAGGATCGATGCCACCGATGCCGCGAAAAGCATCACACCTCGCTCCATCTCGATGACTGCGAAGATGAAAGGCAACCAGCGAACGCGATCAACGACGGCGAGCGCTCGGACGGGGCACTCTCTATCGACGTTCCGGAGCAGACGAAGTCTCGAGGGCGCAGCAGGTCGAAGTGGAGGAATTGGAGGGGTTAGAGGTTCGACTCTTTCCCACATGAGCGAGAAGAGCGCACCTCGGGAACTGACACCCCCAGATAATTAGACCAGTTACCACCACGCGCGGGCGACGCGGAAACTCGTCCTTTCCGTTCGCCAACCCGCGCACAATACAACTGGCGCGGCGCGGAAACTCGTTCTTTCCGCTCGCAAACGCGTACACAACACGGCGGCGCGGAAACAAGTCCTTTCCGCCCGTCATCACGATCACAGCGTAAGAAGCAACGACGCGACGGCACACCAACAAAAATGGTAATCGTGCCCTACAACACGTTCCACCTACCGGCTTCCGAACGGACCGCCTAACGCAAAGCGCAATACCAACGCCAATTATTCGTGCGCTTATACCCATCGCGCCGACCGCAATAGTGAGGATTGAAGCAAGGGGCCGCCTTCATTTGGTCCGCGCAATAATTAACCCTTGCGCACCGAACTCGTTGGTTGATTCGAAACTAGTGAGAGATCTCCAGCTGGAACGCAATGGGTCCGGACGAATTCAGCGTTGCACGATCGCCATGCGAGGAAGATACGGCAACTCCGACCGGATTACGACGCAAGCGGTCGTGCTGGACCACCACATACGTATGAGTCCACCGTCGAACGTGGACCCTAGGGTAGCGCCGCCTTTCCAGTTCATGCGTTTGGCGAATCCGCAATTATTTCGCGCGTCACCAATACGCCTCACACTGGGCCTCGATTTGCATGCGCAGATGATCCATCCACCGTGGGTCCAGGCGACCATATACGGTCTGATTGTTTCGGGAGCCTGCCAACCATAAAAGTAGAGATTAAGAAAACAAAACCACACATACACACACACTCATCACACACTCAGAACTTAAAATTTAAATAAAAAAAGGCATTTAAATTCCAAACCACGTCTGTTTCAATTAACAATGTCCTTTTCTCCACAGCCTCATATGAGCCGGTCGCGACGAAAGCGTTGGCGAATAAGCAGACCCGCACAGTACAAAATCCGCTCTGCATATTATAGTTCGTCCTTAAGACTTTTCTCACGTGCGTGTGACGGTTGAGATGCGACTCCTTTTTTTTCTCAGCTTGCTTACCGTAATGGGGCCGGTATGTTTAGGTCCGCGACCTAAATATATTGCACCACCCTAATCCGCGTTTTATCACTTGATGTAAGAGCACGCAAACACATATATAAGTTACGGCTATCTTTCCAGCCGCTAACAATAAGCCCCACTGTACGGTAACTTATTAGAGGGGAAACTTAACGAAAGTTACTGTGCGGTGGGCTACATCCCTTTTCGTTTGTTAGCACTTTTTCACTTCTTAGAAAACCGTCTGAAAGGAGATATCGCAGCTGTCACACCTCGTTTGGTAAGCCAATTTTTGTGTATGAAAATATTTAAACGCACAGATAACTACAAATAAAACGACCTTTGATTTCAATGTACTAAAACCACTGTGTCCTTTATTTATTCTTATTTTTCGTTACATCAACTTTACGCTGGTGCGCTCCATCTTCGTGCGACGCCACCTGCGTAAATAAATGGTGTAAAAATCAGTGTTAGCTGTTCAATAAATGACTATAGGTAACCTTAGGGTCAAGGAGCAGGAATGGTATTTTCAGGGATTGAAGTCAGATGTCCAAGCCTTAATTTAAGCCTAAGTGGAAGGATCTATCACATTTTCTTTCATTGCTAGAGCTTCTCAAATATTGCATAAAACGCGACTTTTTACGCTTTCACCACATTTTTCTCAAAATCTGGAGCTGATGGAAACATTATACTTACGTATTCTTAATCAGCAAAAAAAAGCCTATTAAAACCTGCTTCAACATTTGCCGCATCAAAATCGGTGTTGCTCTGTGTTACCTACACTTATTATATAAAGAGAAGCTCCTTCTTTTTACAAAAGGTGATCTCGCGAACGGCTGTATTGATTTTTTGAAATTTTGGACACCTACTGCAGACTTTGGATATATTAAGGGAGCGTTGCTTCACCCATTTCTAGGGGGTACCTGGCGGTAGGTATAAAACGCCCCCCTAATCCAGGGTGTCAAGCGTCACCGTGCCCATTGGGCGGTTTGCAGTCAGGGGGTTTTCCGACTGTATTCTAACGGCGCCTCCCGGATACCTGTCCGCCTCCGGGAGTAACGGTGGACTTGCTGCGGCATGGGACTCTGCTGTGGTCGACCGTTTTTTCCCCTTTTCTGCTTAGTAGGCGGCCAAAGAACCAGATGATGATGAACGTAACAAAAGAAGCCTCGGAACCCTGCACGGGTAGTGCCGCCGCTGGACACGGTGAAGTTAAGTCCAATAAACCCACCTTCTCGGGAACCGCATCGACGGCGCCGAGGAATGTCCTGGAAATTGATATAGAGATTTTGGGGCTACTGGAAAAGGGAAGTGGTGCTTTCCAAACATATTGTAATTTTTACCAATCTGTAAATATGTACATCCAGAATACAGTGGTTTTTTCTTTTTCGTAATAAATTTTTTTGTACCAAATTTTAAGTATGCAGTTTCGTAGTTCACTGAATTTCAGTATCATAAAATGCAAGTTTTTAATGGCTATAAGATGCGGTTGATTTTTGAGAATTTTTTAGTTGATGATGTTGCGCATTTTCTCCGTATAACGAATGCGTGAGAGTTTTTTTGTATGGGAAAAAATGCCGAAGAGTGTCAGTATGGAAAAGACTTATTCTGGTGGCTTGAATTACTCGAAATGCTTAATTTACGCTGATGATGTTAAGCTCTTTAAGTATATTAGTACTGCAGAAGATAGGGAACATTTCCAAGCTGACTAACCTGCATTTTCGAGTGGTGTGAAGCAAATTCCATGTCACTCAATTTGAAAAAGTGTAAATTCATGACCTTCTCTAGAAAATCGTTCTACCCAAATTCGTATATGATATCTGACCCCAATGTTGAGCAAGTGACCAATTTCATTGACCTAGGTGTAACTATGGATCCGAAACTAGAATTCAAGTCTCACATAAGCTCCTGCGCGATTAGGGCTAGAGGATTGTTGGCTTTTCTTAAGCGCTTAAGACGCTTCAGAGTCGTAGAGAGATGCTTGGTGTTCTTTTTTTAATTAAATTAATGAACGGGATGGTCAGTAGACCCTTTTTGCTGAGCGAGAAAATTGTTTGTATTCCTACAAGACCCACGAGATATTTTAAACCTATTGTGTTGAGTATTTGTAAATCAAACTTTGAAATGCATGATGCTTTTCGGTGTTTATGTCAAGATTTTAACAAGCATTATGATTGCTTCGACACATCTGATTCGCTTTTTGTAATAAAGAAAACTTTGCTCAACAAGTTAACTAAATAAACTAATATCTGTAACCGTGAACGAAAAAATTACACAATATCTATGACTGCTTAGTACAATTGTAACGGCTTCGTATATTTTCGCGACCGCGTAGGACAATACAAGCAGGGATCGGAAACTCGGCCTTTCCGACCACGCCCAACAGTTCGTCTATAGCGCGGAGCGGAAACAAGGACTTTCCGCCTGCCTCACATACAAAGTAATGACTACGGGAACATGGATCAGAAGCTCGGCCCGTCCGACCATGATCAACGGCCTGTAGACAGCGCGGAGCGGAAACTAGGTCTTTCCGTCCGCCGCACACAAAAGTAGATTGGAGACTAGGCCTCACCAGCTACCCAAATTGCTGTTGTATATCATTATTATCTTTACAAGTTCTTCTTCTTCTTTATTGGCGCTGTACCCGCCTAAGCGATTTTGGCCGAGTCCAAAACAGCACGCCAGTCATTTCTCTTCTGTGCTAACTGACGCCAATTGGAAATGCCAAGTGAAGCCAAGTCCTTCTCCACCTGGTCTTTCCAACGCAGAGGAGGCCTCCCTCTTCCTCTGTTACCAGCATCGCGGCCAGCGTTGAATATTTTCAGAGCAGGAGCGTTTCTGTCCATTCGCACGACATGGCCAAGCCAGCGGAGCCGCTGAATTTTAATTCGCTGCACTATGTCTATATCGTTGTAAAGCTCATACAGCTCATCGTTAAATCGTCTGCGATATTCGCCATCACTCAATAGGTATCACTCTGTAATGTATCATACATACCTAAATATCCAAATCTTTTTATCACAATTGTCTGTAAGAAAACATTTTTCTGTAGACTAAATAAATAGATAAATAAAATAAATAAATAAATAAACGACCGAAACGATTTTAGTGATAAATTTTAGCGGCGTTGGAACCGAGTTATTGCTAAAAATCGTAGATTCGGAGGCACCAGGGCTCAAAGTTAAAATACTCCCGTTAAATCAACCATCAGAACCATTGTGGTCCTTGCTTTACGGTGACTAAACAGAATGTGGGCCAATGATACTCACCAGTTTGTAAATTGCCACCAACTATGCTATACAGATTCAAGGACGATTCACTATCGAGACACAAGGATTTCTTCCCGGTATAACGCTCTCGTCACGTTATTTAAGACGGCAATGGGGATATGCCTTCTGTCGACCACAAAGCCAAACATGAACTTGAGTTGCTGGCGAAAAGGTTGGACCAAATATTTCAATAAAAAAATTAATTTTGGGCGGGACGAAGTTCGCCGGGTCTGCTAGTTGTATATAAAACATAAGAAATAAATTCGATTATTTATCACGCATGGAATGCATTACTACTTTTCCCACTGGGTATGTGCCATTTGAACACTTTTGGAGAAATAAGCTATTTAAATAAAAAAAAAAACGTTTTTCACCAAGAGTGACATTCTGGAAATATTTCATATTTTTCGTTTTGAAGTGAAACTTCTTAGGCGGCGGTATTGCAAAAATGGAGAGTGAAATTTTTAAAGCTGAAAACGTTACATGAGTGAGAAGGAAGATATAGGTAGTATAAGGAAGGGGAAAAAAGAAATAAAGCGACGCATGACGGGTACGAGTACCTACATATGTGTATATGTATGTCTGAATGCACGTATGTATGTATACATATATATGTATGTATGTATGAATGAACTCATTGCGCATTTCAGCTCTGCCGCTACCAAGCAATATATGTATAAATGATGCAAGCGTGCTACATCCATTCGTACAGACATATGTACATATGTTTGTATGGATATATTTATGATGAAGCAAACGGGCTTCGTTGATGTACTGATGGGCATATGTGTGTACTTATAGGGCATTCGCACAAGGCGATTTTACAGGGAACAAAAGTTGAATGCGAAGTTAAATGAGAAGTTGAAAGTGAAAAAGTTGCCATCCCTATTCAGACGAGGCGATTTTCGATTCAACACGAATTGTTATTTAAATTATTGAAAATGAATTTAAATCGCAAAATTGTATCAATTGGCGTAAATTTGGTAAGCCAAGCGTTGGTATAAGTGCTTTTAGCGAAGCTGAAAGATAAAATAAGAGTAAAAAAGTAAAAAAGAAAAAAAGTATTATACTGAACAGTGTGGACATTTTTGGTACAATTGTACTTATTTGATACGATTTCATTTACAATATACTTTCCTACTACGCAGTACTTTTTAGTACAATTTTGTAATGAATACTAAAAATATATAGCTCTGAAAATTCACAGCAAGAAATTTTTTGTATTCTATTTTGTTCGTTTGTTCGTATTTACCTTCGTAAGTTTTGAAAAATGGCTTGCCCTTGAGAGGGGATATTTGTGATAAATATTTAATTGGCTAACAAAAAAATTGTTTCCAGCAATCCCGGGATTTAAATCGACTAATCCCGGGATATTCGGGACTTAAAAACGACCGGGATCCCGGGATTGACATCCCTAGTACGTACGTACATATGTTTGTGTACATGTATGTATGCACATATGTAGTACAAACGAAAACAAATGTAATAAGCTGCTCGTTGATATAAATGCGAACTGTACTGATTGTCAAAAATTATGTGTTTGTTGTACATGTTCATGTTTGTCATTGAGCGTGTAATTTTCTAGAGTAGTTTTGTGCTCTCGCTATCTCCTTATATGTATTAACTGGTATATTCTGATGAACATATGTGATATCATCGGCAAGGCCAACTTATATAAAGTGATGTCACAGGAGCAGTTGAAATTTTCGCCCGATGTTTCTTAAAGAAAGCCATAAACGAAGCGACCGTTGGTTCATCTTGGTGTTGTTTTGCTCTAGATTGTACCGTTTGTGGGCCTGTTGAATGAATTTATGTCTTGGTTGTATGAAAGATCAAAAAATTTGAATTTTCTGGCAAGTTGTACAACTTATCGCTACATTAATGGCCATGTTGTACAAACTCATTTAATTTGCGTTTATTTTATACACTAAATAACCGAAAATGGATAAGTCAGCCGAAATATGTACGTGCTTTCGTGGAATTTTATAAATGTAAGCCGAAACTATGAAATTGTAAAAATGAGATTTTACAATGAGACTGCTCGCAAAATTGCAATGTTTGTGGGCAAAACGTCCAACTTGATGGCGGATTGATTTGAACCAACGTTTTCGGCTTGCATTATGTCAAAAGGATGTGTTCGTTGTAATTCATTCTGTCATTTACTACCATTATGCGTAGGCCAATTCATAAAATCATTTCATGCGTTAGATAAGAAACTGAATGAAAGAACACCATTTCATGATTTCAATTAACGCGAAATAGAGTTTATGCTCTTAGTTTTTACTCAGATCGATGAAATGATTTCGTGAATTGGACTACGCATACATGTGATACTTATGCTTTTAATTTACTTGCTACCACATGAATATATGAATTCGTGATAAGAATATGTATACGAATTCGCCTTGTAACATATAAAGCGAGTAAGAATAAATGCCGAACAAAGGAATTTGTCTTCTTTCAACTTAATTAAATGCATTTTGCAAACAAAAGTGCGTACGTTACTTAGTGTCTTGGTAATGGCGAATTCGTAAGGATCTATTGAATGCATTATAAACATTTTCATTTATTTGTTAAACATACAATTACTTGCGTTACAACCCGGTCCTATGGATGCTAGAAGCGCGAATTCATATAAGGTTGTGTTACCGGAAAATGAATAAATAAATTATATGTATATCAGAAAATTAATAAGATGAAATGAAATTATTGTTTGATTTCTAACCAAACCTATGTATGTAACTCAATCGCCTAATGGTTCGCCGAACCGTAAACATATGTTTACACATCCAATTTCGTGAGTAGGTACCTGGTACTCACACCTTTTTTAAGAAGTTTCACTTCTATCATGTGTACGGTGTTACACACGCATTTTTTGTTGTAAGAGTCTTATTTCACCAAAATATAAAAACAAGGAAATCATTGAAACTCCTGAAGCAATAAACAGACATTGGCAATTATCTTATTTTTAGTGTTTAAGTTCACATAAAAACATAAAATAATTGCTTTTATTAAGTTATTTCTTATGTCATTCGATCAATAGCTGTTTGCGCTTCTTAACTGCAATGCACTTAGGCTAGCAAAATAACTTGTGTTAATATCACGGCAAAAATAAAAAAGTGAAATTCTGAAAAATTCGAAGGGGCAATATTATAAAAACATAATGATGAAATTATTCAAGCAAAAATAGAATAAAACAATAAAAGTGAAGGTGGTCATTCACAAACAGTTACGGCTTTTTTCATCGTTTCTTTGTTTATTTTTTTCCATTTCACTTATCGAATAACCTGAGCGGGGACAAATATTTGGATATGGAGTAGGTAAAATATACCAAAGAAATACCATTCGTAAAAGAAAACAAAACGGCTTACAATAATAAAAAACAGCTTTGTAAATAATAATATTAATAAATTGGCGCTTACACATATGTTAGTCTTTGGCCGAGCTTCTCCTCCAATTTGTGGCGTGCGCCTTGATTTTGTCACACAAAGCGCAGGGACCTACAGTGAACGGCGATTGTATTTTTATGAGAAGCTGTTTTTCATGGCAGAAATACACTCGGGGGTTTGCCATTGCCTGCCGAGGGACGACCGCTGTTAACAAAAAACCTTTTTTCTATATTTTTTGCGATGTTGCTTTGACCAGGGCTTGAACAGCTTTGTTGGTGGCTTATTATAAGGATCGTAAATACAGTTTTTTTTGGGAGTGACACATATAATATCAATAAATATATTGGGTTACCCAAGTGCCGCCTTAAATCGACAAAGGCAGAAAAAATATAACTTTTTCGCAACCCTTTAAGCTAATTTTTAAGAACTCGGAGAATAGTTTCTGTAATTTGTATACTATTTCTGGACGCAGGAGTGTGCCGTGCGCTGTGACAAAACTTCTACGAATATGATTTGAGAGCACTGCATTAAAGAGGGAGAAAGATAGGCTCACTGACAGGAAAGGAAAAATTATCGGTCGAGCGCGACATAAGTCCGTGTACCTTAGTGTTGTTTGCGCTTTAATGATCACTTATTTGAGCGAAGAAGGTGTGCACCTGCGTTCACGGAGTGTGGAAATAAACACATATGAGCCATACTTTTTTAAGTCGGACGGATTTCGTAAAAAAAAATATGTCATGTCTCCGATTCGCTTCAAATTTTCTTTATGGGTTCTATGGGTCACCCTGGGGGCGGCATCTTTTTCCTCTTCAGTTTCTTGACAGTCCTCATAGCACCAGTTGTTTTTCGGTCTGGTTGAAATTCGACTATTTCATCGGCGTAAATACATAATGAGACGAAAATGTGGTTCCATTGTGCGCGTGTTTCGGCTTGTTGAAGGGTTCTATCTGTGAGTAGGTATGAGAGTCTAGTGGCGAATGCATTGCCCGTCTGTTGTGATTGCAGCTTTTCGACGTTGAGCTTTCCTTGCTTTGTTTTTTGCTGCACAGAGGCGGATGCGTATCTTGGCTGCAATAAGGAGTATACGTACGTCTAAAACACTGGAAGCGTGCCTTCCATTTATCACAACGTGATCGATTTGGTTTCTCGTTTGACGACCTGGAGATAGCGAATTGGATAGACAAGTGTGCACGCCGCACATTCACAAGGTGGCGCCTTCAGCAGTACCGCTATTTTCCTTGGCGACTTTGATAGAATCAGCTATTTGCGTGACGTCCACAGAAATGCTTTGTTCTCGTACAGTAGTTATGATAATTGTAATAGTAGAATTTGTTTGCTCTCAAAACAAGCAGAAGGACTATCAAAAAATTGGCGTAAAATAGTTACTAGCTTGGCGTGTCTTTGTCCATCTTTATAAAAACACTCTTATAATATAAATTTATAAAAACGGCAATGAACGGCTATGAAAAGTTTTTAATTCTATTAAATGATGAGGGTTCGGGACCCTGCTGAAGTCTAGAAAAAGAAGTCTGACGAGGAGATGTGGTGACCTCCAAAATAGCAGCTATAACTTCTACCTTTTCTTCCTTTCCTAATACCATGTCCCCACCGGAGCTAACCACGTAGTTATGGCAGTTGAGTTGGTTATCCCGATAACCCACTTCATTTAGCGTAGTTTCGCCATATAAAAATGACAGCACTTAACCACCACTTAACTCACTGAGATGGTTAAAAGCTAACCAACTCGAAACCACGTCGAAAGTCTGATACAACCCTGTGTTTTCCCGCGATCTGTGGGTCATTAGCGTAAAAATTCGTTCCTTACTAGTGTTTGGACCTAACTAAGGTCAGATTAGATTTACTCCGGTTTTTGAAAAAATTTGAAATCTACTCCTCTACTCCGCTTGACTTCAAATCTATTCCATTTTTTTCCATTCATTATGCCCCTCTTGGGGCCGTTTTTTGAGTGTTCACCACCGGTTTCAGTAAAAAAATTGAAAGTTAGCCAAATCTCACTGTTAAAAAGTAACTCTTTCATAGCAATGCGTCTATAAAGTAACTTCGTTATTTTTTAATGTATGGCTGTAGAAATTGACGGATGCAGAACTTTACTTAAGTTGTTAAAAAATATATGTAGAATGAAATTTATATAAAGTAGAAAAGGTTTAGATCCTGTTGCTCTTTAAAAAAATAAGTGTTAGAAACGTTCTACTTTATAGAAAATGCTAAATATTACCTAAATATTTAACATATTATCCTTACATTGCCTCGCGTTCTTATTTTTCCATGAATAGAAAATATTTAAGTCAAACAATTAATGTCAAAAAAGAAAAGAAAAAATTCAATCTGGTATGGAAAATTTGTTTTTGCTCAGCTTTTTAGTCCTGAATCGAGTTTTGGAGGTCCGAACACTCTTCTCTACATTTGTACTGCTTTATAAACCTCAAACCGCAGTGTGGACAGCAATTGTGATGTGGTTAAGTTCGATTTGAGATGGTTAACTTTTTGGTGGGGACATGTTATAACAAACAAAGCGTGGTATAAAGCTCAATAACACTATTGTAATGTTTTTATTAGTTTTAAATCAGTTATTAATAAAGTTTTACATACCCATTTTTCTCTAAACTCGTTTTGATGATTTAGGTAAATAAATTCTTTCTTCCCAATAGTTAAAATATCTGCTCCTGCATCATTACGATATTGTATTTTTAAATTGTTCACATCTCCGGTAGATATGCGGTATTCCGTAAGAAAGCTCGTTAATTTCTGGAATTAAAGATTTATTAAATGGACAACTAATATACTAAAAAAAACGGCAATTCAAATACAATTCGGGTTTAATTAAATGCGGTGCTATCTGTGATAGTGTGAATTACTTTGCCATATAGAGTGACGAGCAAAACTGTAACATGGTGTAACACTTTTTGTTTAAGCCACCTCTATATTTCCAAGTTATAACGACTGTCTTCCTTTTGTTGTATATTCTTGTTGGTACACCCCTACTCCCTCTCTCATAACGATTTGAAGTTAATACAACAACAATAAAAAACCAGCCGACAAAAATATAAATTAAGGCAAATGTTACAGTTTTGCACTCACTCTCAGTTTTGAATTATAGTTATAGTTATATTTTACTTAGTTGGATGTCAGATGACTTTTTTCTGTATTGTAAGTTATTGAAGAAGTGATCACCAGTTAATAATACGGTTAATCAGGAATCATAAATGTAAATAATAGATTTACTGCGGAAAGGCGAGACCGCAGGAAAAGTGGCAAAAAATTGTGGAGTTTGCTAATTGAAAATGTTAAGGCTGAGAAAAACTATAGCCTAAAGTGTTCCCAAGGACAAAGGAAGTCTGTCAAAAAATTTTACGGTACGATATCTTGTGAACTTAGCAGCAAGTAGCGATGCAGCCCCTATTACAGAAGTGATTAAGGTATTCAACTTTAATGCAAATCAGTAGACAGCGAGGCGAAGAATTGCCAAATTGAGCGCAAAGGCATCATAAAAGAAGAAAAAAGCAAAATTGATCAAAATATATGTGCGACTGTGGCAGCATTTTGTTGCATCGCACGAAAACCGGACCGTTGCCTATTGGGATATGTTAGGCCTTTCAGTATGCAATAAAAAACACATGTTTAAGCCTAAATTCAAGGTTATTTGGTCTGACAAGATTAAAATAATCGCTTTCAATCAGATGGCCGGGCATGGTATTGGATCAAAGACCCAAATTAAGCCCATGCGCAGCATGTAAGTCAAACTGTGAATAACAGTGGACGCTCAATAATAGTTTGGGGTTGTATTTCACAAATTGTCTTGGTATGTTAGTACACATTATGCGTAAGGAACAGTATCTGTTCATATTTCAACAAAATTTGCAAGATGTAGTCGAAAAAATGAGAGTTTCTGCTGAAAAATCACACAAAATACACTGCACATATTCGCAAAGACTGGATGCAAAAGCAAAAATTTGCTAATCTAAAATGACCTCCACAATCCGCGGACATGGATCTCATTGAGAATTTGCGAAAACAACAAAAGCACAGCTTACTAAGTATCCAAGTCTGTCCAATGGAGTACATGAGCTGTAAAAGCAAACTAAGGATATATGGGAGGATATATCTTCAGAATTTTTACAGAGATACAATTAAGGTATGCCAAATCACATCCAGGAACTAAAAAAAGCAAAAGGATACTGAACATTGTGTTAACAGTGTAAAGTTCATAAAAATATATGAGTGCAAAACTGCAACATTTGCGTCAAATTACATTTTTGTCTGCTGGTTTTATTATTGTTGTTGGATTGACTTCAAATCATTATGAGAGAGGAAGTAAAGGTGTACCAATAAGAATATAAAACAAAAGTATGAAAGTCGTTAGAACTTGGAAATATAGCGATGGCTGAAGTAAAAAGTGTTACTCCATGGTGCAGTTTTGCCCGTCGCTGTATGAATTTGTGTTTTTTGTGAGAAAAACATGATGCAATGACTTTATAAAGGTGTTTTCACTTCTTATTCTTAGCCGCCATGTTAGCTATCTGACAGAAATCGTGTTTCGTATTTTTCTGGTACCAACGTATTAAAAAAAAAACAGTTTTTGACTTTCAAAATGTATTTAATAATTTTCTCCATTAAATAATTAGGGTTATCCTCTGAGTTTTGCAAGGACCTTCAACGGTGCACAGAACGCACGGTAAAAAGCGGTTTTCGTATGGGACAGCATTGCAAATCGTGCTTCACTTAGTTATATATGTACATATTTACATACATTCATAAATATAGGGTTATGCATATCCATGCATTCCATCTTTCGGTGTTACGATAACTCGTTCTTTCGAATAAGTTTTTGCTTTATAAGTTGTTACCGCAATGTAAAAAGGTCTTATCGAAATAAATCAGTGAAAATTAGCAGTTGAGTTTTCTTCTACTAGGCTCATTAATTTGAGTTCAATCATTTGCGACCGAGACAGGACTTCTACCTGGCAAATGGCTAAGTCCTGAATTCTTTAAATCATTATAGTGCATTTTTTCGTTACACTTTGACCTATGGTATTCAAACTATTACCTACTCATTATTGCACCATTTCGAGGTAGCTCCATCGAAGACCTCACCACTAAAAAACAAAAAAAAAACGATCATCGCTGAAGCAACATTTTCATTACAAAACCAGAACATTCATCATCGCTAGCTACATTTAATAATGAGCAAGACATAATCAGAGAGCCAGGAGGAGCAGTTATCGGGGTTACGCCAGCAACGCGCCACAATAGAAAGAAATTTGAAAAACATCGCCGCCAAAGTGGAACAAGATAAGCAGGGTGATCTTGCAGTCGTTGAATGCCGAGAGGAAATTTTGGAGGCATATTTTCAACAAGTTTGCCAATTGCAAACAAAGATCGAAAAAATCGATCCAGAATACGAGCGTCGAGCCGAAATTGAAGGCTTATTCGTCGCTGCAAAGGCAATGATAGCAAGGCGTATAGGAAAGATAAGCCTGCTGACTCCAGTGCAGTTAATTTGAAAAAATTGCTCCAATATCTTGCACCAAAGTCGTCTACCGTCTTTAAGGATGCCTAAGTTTGATGGCAAATACGGTGAATATAATAAATTAATTACATCGTTTCGAAAACTGGTTCATGAGGATAAATCTAAACCAGTTATTGACAAATTTAACTATTTATTGAGTTCTTTGTTAGGCAATGCATTGAACGTCGTCGAACCGTTCCAAGTGTCAGAGGAAAACTTCTCAAAGGCACTCAAACAAGTTGGGGAGCGCTATGACAAATGGGTATTCATATTTTTAGAACACATAACTAGCTTGTTCAACATTCACACCATACCAAAGCCGGATCCATCAAGTCTCCGCATAATTCTAGATACAGTTTCTGCTTTCCGAGGTTCGTTGTTGTCTTTGGGTTCCAAAGCAAACGTTATGAACGCGATTATTTTTCAATTAGTTTTATCAAAGTAGTACATGTAGAGTCAAAACTAATTTATGACTGAAAGAAAGGCTTCGAAAAATTACCATCTTGGGAACTCAGTTACGACACTTTAAGTCGGCATAGCCAAATTCTCGAAAGCAACATAAAACCGCAATATGAAAGGAGCACATCATAAGCAAGCACCAAACTCATTCGTAACTGCACAAAGCAAATCATCATCGAATTGCTTAAAACGCCAGTCAACTGATCATCATTTAGCAAGTTGTCCACAGTTCCAGACAACACAGACAGGTATAAGTTGAGCAAACAATTGAATCTTTGAATTTACTTTAGTTGGTTTTTTTCTTAGTTTTTTAAATATACATAAATACTTAAATATCAATTAAAAAGAAAAATAAGGAAAACATTCAGTCATAAAATACAAACAAAAATTTTAATATATTATTACACCCTGGGTCAAAAATATTGGCAAGTTTTAACAATTTATTTTTTGTTACTTCAATTTAGTAGTAGTTCAAAATTAAAGCAACCCAACAAGCAAAATAAACTTAAAGAAAGTTTTTTTTTAAGTTTTCAATTATAAACATTAAGCTTACAAAACGTTGATTTTTTGTTTGTAAAACGCTTGAAAGTAAGCGTAATATAATCGAAAAGGAACATTGGTTATAAGCGTAGAAATATAAATTTGTAATAAATGTTCAAAAGAAAGCATTTTATAAGCGTAAACGTGTAAACTTATAATAAAGGTTCAAAAAAAGTTGTTTATAAGCGTATGAATATAAACTTACTAAAAATTTTCAAAAGAGAGCTTTTCATAAACATTTTTATAACCCTTTATTTAAAGATATTTCTTTAAAAACTCATACATAGATTGCTTAACATCTAGAAACTAAAAGAAATGCGAATTTTCGGCGGACTCATCTACAGTCGCGAAAATATAAATAGGGAATAGACATTTTAGCATACAAATTCACGATAACACACAAAAATTAACCATAAAAAAGTTAATTATTACATCTTGTTGCGTGCTTTGCGGTTATTGGCAAATTGGAAAAACGATGCAGCTATATATTCCGCTTCATCGCTGCCATTCTCATTGATGAACTTTTCTGAAAAAAATTTAATACATTTTTAATAGAATGTTAAACTAAGAAAGGATAAGGAGAACTCATCATTTGAAGACTCGAATGCTCCACCGATTAGCGCAGCGGGTCCTGGATTGGATTTTTTTACCGCATCGGTTTTATTTAATTTTTTCTTTTAATAATATATATTAAAAAACGTAAACACGTCACTTACGATTGAAAAAATGTTATATTTACTTCATGTCGTTGGCATTTGCATTTCATTTATAAGTTTAAGTTATTTATAAACATTCGCTCTCAAAACTTATTAAAGGTTTAGTTGAAAAAACTTTTAGTAAGCTTAATATTAAAAATGCTTATCTAACGCTTATTATAGCAAACTTACTTTAAGTTATTTTTAAAAACATTTACTGAAATGCTTGTTGGGAACCTGCAGTATACATACATATGTATATATGTATGTATACAGGGTGTCCCAGAAGTAACCTGCCAAACTTGAGGAGAAGGCAGGTGGGGCGGTGAGCTCCCTGATAAGCAACAATTTTTCAGCTAAAAGTGTCGCCGTTTTTGAAATATTTAAAGTTTTTTGAATTAAAAAATCGTGCCTTTTAATGTATTTTCTTTAACTGCATCTACATACAAGGCTATACTTAGTAAATTTTTTATGTAAAATACTTCCAGATAGTTGCTTCTCCATATTCAAATGCAATGTAGTAAAAATATATTAAGGAACCATTATAAAATTAGGACTATTTTTGTGATTTTTAACTTTTTGGTTTTTTGTTCCCCAACTTTGACTACCTCTGGTGAAAAGAAATGTACTGAGCTATAACTTTACATTACATTAAAAAATTTCTCATTTAATAAATATTTCAGAAATATGCCACCCTAACTATTTCGAATAGAAAAAAAAGTTATAGCCGCTTTTGTGGGTAAAGGACTGAATCACGCTAGAATATATTTAATAGATTTAAATTTAAGTTGCTCTTGTTACCGACCAATGACTTGCTAAATAGTACAAAGGTACATTATTACTTGCTCCTGACATCATTTTGCGTTACTTACCGGAAATAATGAAAGTGGTTTTTGTGAAATTGGACCCTTCGAACATTGTGTTGTTAATACTATGACAGAGAACACGCAGTATACGTCGCATGAATATGCGGATATTCACCTAATTTACGGTGAAGCTTGCTGTAATGCCAAAGCTGCTCAAAGACTATATGCAGAGCGATACCCAAATCGTCTGCATCCGGGTCGTGAAGTATTCCCCCGCACCCATAGGAAAATATCTGAAGGTAAGTAGGTGAAGCCATTGTTCTTTTAACTATCATTTTTAACTTTTTTAAGGTCGCACACTTGGAAGGCGTGGCGGCGAGACAGGACGTCCTGCAACGGTAGATGTTAAAGTTGTGTTAGAGGAAGTGGAACTAGGTCCATCGACTTCAGGGAGAATGATGGAAAGACGGACTGGAATATCAAAAACTACAGTTCACAAAGCTTTAAAATACCATCCCTACCACATTCAACGTGTTCAGGCTCTACAAGAGAGAGATTACCTGTTCGGGGTTAGATTTTGCAGTAAAATGTTGCGAATGCATGATTCGGACCCCAACTTTTTTAATAAAATAATTTGGAGCGATGAATCATCATGCAAACGTGATGGTTATTTTAATTTACATAACCTTCACAGTTGGCAGATAGACAATCCTCACGAAATGAGATAAGATCGTTCGCAGTACCAGTACAAAATAAATTGATGGTGCGGTATTTTTAATTGTCAGATTTTGGGACCTGTGGAACTGCCGCCAACGCTCAACTCCCACAGTTATTTAAAGTTCCTTCAGGAAAGGCAGATGTACACTTAAACCTGCGGCGAAGACTATGGCAGCAAAATGACGGATGCCCTGCTCACTACGGGCATGAACTAAGAGCTCATTTAGGCGAATCTTATCCTCGCCGATGGATTGGACGATACGGGCCAATTACGTGGCCTGCTCGATCTCCAGACCTAAATCCATTAGATTTTTTCTACTGGGGCTGTGTTAAGGACAAAACTTGTTCAAAAATAATTCAAAACGAAGCATTTGCGGGAACAAATAAATGGAGCTGCTGCTGAGATAGCCCAATTGAGTCTAAGATCTCTATAAGCGTATTTTCTTAAAAGGTGCTGAGCTTGTATTAGAGTAGAAAGTCGCCAATTTGAGCATATTTTATCAATAAATGAATAAATTTTTCTGCAAACAACTCATGTATGTTCTATTTCACGTGAGCCGATCCTTCACAAAAAATATTGATAGGTATAGCCCTTGTAATTGACTCTAGTCCGAATCCCGGTAAGTAACTTAAAATAATGTCAGGAGCATGTAATAATGTACCAGGGTTGTTGGAATATTCGCATTCGCATTCGCAGCCGCGGAGCTTCCGCATTAATTTTAACATTCGCATTCGCTTTCGCATTCGCAATAATCAATGCGGATCTTTTGCGAATGCGAATATTGAAGGAACCGAAAATAACACTTTTAAGAGTTAAACTTTGCCAAATATTTTTTTTTCCCAACTAAAAGTCCTTTCCGGATAATAATCAAACCGCTTATCCAAATAAAACAGGTTTAGTATCAAATGAAAGAGGACTTAAATAGCTTTAAATCAATGCAAGGTCTAAACGAGCAAAGCCACCTATTGAAAAATATTTCAATAAAAAATGTTAATTAATTACCATAGAACAAACCTTGGGTCAGGTATATGAATTTCTTTAGTATTAAATGATATAAAAAAATATAAATAGAGGTGGTAACCCTCGTTCGTTATTTCTGTTTCAAAACTATTTCAGTCCTCTTTCACATGATATTAAACTTGTTTAATTTTGATAAGCCATTTGTTTGTTATCCAGAAAAAACTTTTATTTCGGAATAAAAAATATTAGGTCAAGTTTAACTGGTAAAAAATAACTGTTATTTTCAGTCCCTGGAATATTGTGCAAGTGCACTTATAAAAAAGAAAAATGAATTACAAAAACTAAAATCGAAAAACGCTGTTGACGTTACAGGTACTCCAAATTCAGAAACAACCAAAAGTATGAGAATGAAGAATTCTTTAGAAAACAACGGTGTTTAAACAACGATCTTGCGATGATACTAGATTGTGAAGATGAAAGTCAGGAGGATACATCCGACATTTGCAGCCCGAAGCAATTCTCAAAAAAGAATTACTGCACCGCAATAAAAAAAACAATGAATATAACTGAAAGTCCTCTCGACTGGTGGAGCGTCAATCGAAGAGAATTTACAATTTTGTCAAGTTTCAAGTTTTTCAAGTTTGTCGCCTCGAGCGAGCAGCTATTTATTGGCCCTGATATACGACCCTTTAAAAACCTTTTAATGGATACAATGTTCCAATCCAAAAAAACATTATTAAAAATTAATAACCCTTCTTCTTTTTCTTCTTTTTTAGCGCTGTAACCGCATAAGCGATTTTGGCCGAGTTCAGCAAAGCACGCCAGTCGTTTCTCTTCTGTGCCAATTGGAAACGCCAAGTGAAGCCAAGTCCTTCTCCACCTGATCTTTCCATCGCAGTGGGGCCTCCCTCTTCCTCTGCTGCCACCAGCGGGTTCCGAGTTGAATACTTTCAGAGCTGGAGCGTCGGTGTCCATTCGAACGACATGACCAAGCCAGCGGAGCCGCTGTATTTTAATTCGCTGCAATATGTCCATATCGTTGTAAAGCTCATACAGCTCATCGTTCCATCATCTGCGGTACTCGCCGTCGCCAAAGCGTAAAGGCCCGTAAAAATTCCGCAAAATCTTTCTCTCAAACACTCCAAGAGCCGCCTCATCGGATGTTGTCATTGTCCATGCTTCTGCGCCATATACCAGCACGGGCATGATGAGTGACTTATAGAGCGCGGTTTTCGTACGTCGAGAGAGGACTTTACTCCTGAATTGCCTACTCAATCCAAAGTAGCACTTGTTGGCAAGAGTGATTCTGCGTTGGATTTCAATGCTGACATTATTATCGGTGTTAATGCTGGTTCCCAAGTAAACGAAATTCTCTACTTTCTCGAAATTGTAACTGTCAACAGTGACGTGGGTGCCAAGGCGCGAATGTGCTGACTGTTTGTTTGATGACAGGAGATACTTCGCTTTGTCCTCGTTTACCACCAGACCCATTCGCTTTGCTTCCCCATCCAACTTGGAAAAGGCAGAACAGACTTCGCGGATTTTGTTACCGATGATGTCGATGTCCTCGGCATAAGCCAGAAATTGCACGCTCTTGTAGTAAATTGTTCCTGAGCGGTTCAGTTCTGCAGCTCTTATTATCTTCTCCAACATCAGATTAAA
>NW_023458555.1:87699004-87737663 GCF_013731165.1 Rhagoletis pomonella | reverse complement strand
CCAATCAGTTCATTGACGGTGGGCTTCAGTCTTTCACACAATACGCTCGATAAGACCTTGTAACCTATGCCTAGGAAGCTGATCCCGCGGTAGTTGGCGCGAATGGCGGGGTCACCTTTCTTGTGGATTGGGCAGAGCACACTTAAATTCCAGTCGTCGGGCATGCGTTCATCTGACCATATTCTGCACAAGAGTTAATGCATGCACCTTATCAACTCCTCGCCGCCGTACTTGAATAGCTCAGCTGGCAGGCTGTCAGCTCCAGCAGCTTTGTTGTTTTTCAGTCGCGTTATTGCTATACGTACCTCGTCATAGTCAGGCGGTGGAACGTCGACTCCGTCATCATCGACTGCGAGCTCGGGTTCTTCTCCTCCACAACTTTCCGTGCTGCTTCCGTTTAGTAGGGCGGAAAAGTGTTCCCTCCATAATTTAAGTACGCTCTGGACATCAGTTACTAGGTCGCCATTATTGTTCTTACAGGAGTACGCCCCGGTCTTTAAACCTTCCGTAAGTCGCCTAACTCTCTGGTAAAATTTTCGGGCATTCCTCCTGTCGGCCAGCATTTCAAGCTCTTCGCCCTCACGTATTTCTGCCTCACTCTTCTTGTTGCGGCAAATACGTCTCGCTTCCCTCTTCAGATCCCTATAGCGGTCCCAAATAGCGCGCGTGGCGTCCGATCGCAGCGTGGCCCTGTAGGCGGCATCTTTTTTCTCTGCAGCTTCCCGACACTCCTGATCGTACCAGTTGTTCTTTTAATAAGCGGGAAATGTGGTTCCACTGCTCGCATATGTCGGTTTGTTGAAGAGTGCTCTCTGAGAGCAGGTGTAAAAGTCGAGTAGCGGAAGCGCTGGCTGTCTGTTGTGATTAAAGCTTTTCGACGTTAAGCTTTCCTTGCATATTTGGGCGCAAATTTTTTGCTGCAAAGAGGCGGGTGCGTATCTTGGCTGCAACAATATAGTGGTCCGAGTCGATGTTTGGGCCTCGGAGTGTGCGTACGTCTAAAACACTGGAAGCGTGCCTTCCGTCTATCACAACATGATCGATTTGGTTTCTCGTTTTTCGATCTGGCGACAGCCAGGTAGCTTGATGGATCTTTTTATGCTTGAACCTAGTACTGCATACTACCATGTTTCGGGCCCCGGCGAAGTCCATCAGCCTCAATCCGTTGTCGGACGTTTCGTCGTGGAGGCTGAATTTACCGACGGTGGTTCCAAAGATCCCTTCCTTGCCCACCCTGGCATTGAAGTCGCCAAGCACGATTTTGATGTCAGGACGGGGGCAGCGCTCGTACGTGCGCTCCAAGCGCTCATAGAAGAAATCCTTGGATGCCTCATCCTTCTCCTCCGTCGGGGCATGGGCGCAGATGAGCGAGATGTTGAAGAATCTCGCTTTGATGCGGATTGTGGCTAGACGCTCGTCAACCGGGGTGAACGACAGTACTCGGCGACGGAGTCTCTCTCCCACCACAAATCCAACTCCGAATTTGCTCTCCTTTATATAGCAGCTGTAGTAGACGTCGCAAGGCCCCAGACATTGTTTGCCTTGCCCCGTCCAACACATTTCTTGGATGGCGGTCATGTCAGCTTTTGTCCTTACGAGGACATCAACCAGCCGGGCAGAGGCACCTTCCCCATTAAGGGTCCGGACATTCCTGGTGCATGCCCTCAAATCGTAGTCCTTTAAACGTTTGCCGTGGTCGTCATCATAAGGGGGGTGTCATCCGAGGCTTTGCCTTGCTTCTTCACTGGAAGTGGTTTTTACTTGGCGGATCCCAAGCCCAGCGCACTACCCATTGCTGGGACGGGGGTGGTTTCGCAACCAAATACACGTTTATATAGCGAGCCGCTTGCTCCAAGCAGACACCCGCTTGCAGCCGCACCTACTGGTGAACAGACGCTGCAGACTTCAGTGAGCCCTTAAACCCAATAAGTCAGAGTGACCCCACCAATGCTCCACTCGGATTCGTTACCGCATCTCGCACATGGGTTGCTCACGTTGCCCAGAGTGCGCGAACGAGGACGCAAGAGTCGGGATTGAGTATAGCCATGCAACTGTAACTGCACACCCAGCGCAATGACTATACCCCATTGCACTCCATTACTAACCCTTGCATTTTTTATTTAACTAAATCACCTAATTTACTCACCTAAATTATTCCTTACCAAGTAAAAAGGTCTAAGTTCGGACGGAGCCGAACATTAAATACCCGGCGCAAGTATTCAATATAGTTTTTCACCTTTCCGAAAACTACCGCTACTTGGTAAGCAGGGGTGGGGTTACCCCTATTTCAAACATCTTCGACAGAACGTTCAGTTAGATATAATGAGATAAACTTATACAGATATATGTGGGCGGCATCACGCCCATTGTCTAAAATTCAATAATAATGTTACTTCTTTTCAAGGGATTGTTTTGGTAAAATTAGCGACCTTAAATTCCGAAATATCGAAGTTTCAAGCATTTCTGAAATTTACCGTTATGAAAAGGTGGACGTAATTTTAGTCCGATTTCGATAACTTTCAACGTTTTGCCTTTATGTGGCAACCGCAATAATCATACCGAGTTTGGCACACATTGATCGAACTGTTACCCAGATACACATATGTGATCATAAGTGGGCGGGGTTACGCCCATTTTCCAACATTTTATTATAAGCGTATTTTTTGCTAAAGAATTATTGCAAACATCAATCTTGAATAAATTAGCTCCAGTATTTACTGGTTTATCGAAGCTTTCGTATTTCTCTAAATAACCGTTATATGGGATGTGGGCATGGTTATTTTCCAATTTTTTAAATTTTCCGCTGTTTGGTATGTTTTGTGAAGGTCAACAAATGTGTCAAGTTTGGGAGAAATTGGCGGAGCGGTTCCCAAGGTATACGCATGTAATCATAAGTGGGCGTGGCTACGCCCATTTTCCAAAAATTTATAGTATTCTTATTTTTCGTCCGATTTTGCCTATCTTCAATACCATCTGTCCTACGCTCAAAAGAAGTACACATACCAAGTTTCGTCAAGATATCTCAATTTGTTCTCGAGTTATCGTGTGCACAGACCGACGGACGGACGGACAGACAGTCCCGCCTAATCGATTCCTCTTTTCATTCTAATCATTTATGTATACAATTGTCTATATCTATTTCCATTCGTTTCGCCTGTTACAAACAACCGTTATGTGAACATATATGTAGTACCCTTGTGCACAAGTGCGCTCGGGTATAAAAATACTTGACATCCGTATTCGCATCCGCATTCGCGGATGTTAGCGTTTAAACATCCGCATGCGCATTCGCATCCGCGGATGTCTAAAATTCCACATTCGTTGCGTAATGTACCTTTGTACTATTTATCATGTCATTGGTCAGTAATAAGAGCAACTTAAATTTAAATCTATTAAATACATTCTAGCGTGTCTCAGTCCTTTACAAACAAAAGCGGCTATAACTTTTGTTTTCTATTTGAAATAGTAAGAGTGGCACCTTTCTGATATATCTATTAAATGAGCAATTTTTTTATGTACAGCTGGCTACACACGACGAACATCTGCGCGCACATATGCGCCAACATGCTCGCTGTCGTTTGCTACAGACGGCGAGCGGCTCATATGTGATTTTGTCGTGGTAGCGTAAAGATGATTAGCAAAGACGCGGATGATGCAATTGCAATGCTTTTAACTTAGCTTTTTTATGTATGTGTTACTTAAATTTATTTATATTTTACTTGTATGTATGTACATACATATACTTATAGTAATTTAGACTCATTGATCAAAAATTCAATTAGCGCACATGGCTTGGATGCATTTATCCGCCGATGTGCACACTTCAAGCATCAACACAAAATGAGGTTGTTGTTTTTGTTTCCAATGCGATGCTCGCAAACCAAGCTACAAACGACGAGCATGCTCGCTGAAAATCAAAATTTTTTGATTTTTTGCGAGCATGCTTGTGATCTGCGCATGTGCGCGCAGATGTTCATCGTGTGTAGCCAGTTTAATGTAAAGTTATAGCTCAGTACATTTTTTTCACCAGAGATAGTCAAAGTTGGGGAAGAAAATATCAAAAAGTTCAAAATCGCAATATAGTCCTAATTTTATAATGGTTCCTTAATATATCTTAACTGCATTGCATTTGAGTATGGAGAAGCAACTATCTGAAAGTATTTTACATAAAAAATTTACTAAGTATAACCTTGTTTGTAGATGCAGTTAAAGAAAATACATGAAAAGGCACGATTTTTCTTTAATTCAAAAAAATTTAAATATTTCAAAAAACGGAGACACTTCTATCTGAAAAATTTTTTCTTATCAGGGAGATCACCACTCCACCTGCCTTCTCCTCAAGTTTGGCAGGTTACTTCTGGGACACCCTGTATATAAAAAAATTACAAGCCATTAGAAAAGAGCAAAGTAAATATTTCGTTTATGGTTTCAAACTTTGTACATAACAATTTTACAGGTAGATAAATGTAAGATCTTAAAAATTAAGGTGGCCAATAAATTGCATTTTATCACATTAATTTCCCAAACATCGTAAATGCGCTTTTGTTAAAATTAAGACACCTACATATGTATTTCAATTATTATTAATGTTTTTTTTTTCGTATATATTTTATACCAAATTTAAAGTAAAAGTATAGTTTTCTAGCAAATTGAAAAAAACTTCATAACCACAAATTTTATTTTTTATTAATAAGGCCAATAGAGTGAACTATACCAGTATAAAAAAAATTGTATATGAAAAATATTATGAATACTGAAAAAAAGATGTAGGTGGCTTAATTTTCTAAGCACAAGTGTACGTTGCGGATTCCATATTCTGTCATGATAAAAAACTTTCATAATAAAAACGGTTTACTATCCAAATGAATGACTTTTATTTATGCTTAGATAAATAAAAATTTGGGCGTGGAACTTGTCGAACCTAGACCGAAGGTTCCTCAAAAAACTTGTAGGTTCGAAGAAACGGATTCGTTTCGAGTTCACCCAAACGATTTCACCAGGGCGACTTCGTAACGCTTCACCAGAGCGACATCGTCACGACGTCGTTTCCAGTTCACCCAAACGACTTCACCAGAGCGACGTCGTAACGACGTCCTTTAGAGTTCACCCCAACGAGTTCACCCAAACGACTTCACCAGGGCGACGTCGTAACGGCTTCACCAAAGCGACGGCGTAACGACGCACATAGAGGTATTTAGCCGATTTATGCGGCCAAAATTATTTTAATATAATTTATAAAAGACGTGATTTGACACTTAGAATTGTAAATGTTTAAAATCAAGTAAATATAGGTTAAAACATTAACAGAGTTGCCACCAGTTAAAAAATTTTGTTCTATTAGTTAAATGAATAGCTGCAATATGGGTATCAATGGAAATGGGTTTGAAAAGGCTTTATCTCTAAGGAACCTCCCAGGGTTTAAAAAATCAAATTCAACTTTAATTAAAGGAATCAAATAATTAAAATACGTATCACAGTATAGGTAAGAAATTGGTGTATTCGAGGTGCAATTAAAGCGGCAGAGATACTCTTTTCTACGCGAAATTTTGGTCGAACAAAATTTTGACAATCAGTTACTCATCATTGGCAAATTAAAAGCAACATAAAAATTTGCCCTGCGCAATTTCTGTAACATTTTAGAAAAGTTTCAGGTGAGCATCAGCAACATGTCATCAGGAAAGCAACAAGTCTGCAATATTGCGGTAATTATTACGTAGCTCGAACGCACCCAATGTAATAAAACTACATTTTTGTAATAGTATAATAGTCTTATTTATTGTTAAGAGAATTTTGTAAGTATTAACTTGAAGTAAATTTGCGCCCTCAACTACTGAAATATCGGAGTTTTCGTATTTTGAACGCATTGCTTTTCCTACCAAAGTTATAAAGTCCACCGAGTTTGGTACAAATTGATAAATCGGTTACCGAGATACACATTTGTGGTCAAAAGTGCGCGGCGCCACGCCCATTATCCAAAAAAGTATAATAATTTTATTTAATGCTAAGAGGTTATTCCATTAATCTATTTTGAGTTAATTAGCTTCAGTAGTTATTGATTTATCGCAGTTTTATGGGCAGTTATATGGGAAGTGGGCGTGGTTACCGCCCGATTTCAAGAATTTTTAGCAGTTATGTTCGATATGCCTTAAGCAAGGGTCATTCCGAGTTTGGTACGGATTAGTGAAGCGGATACTGAGATACAGCATTTCATCATAAGTGGGCGGGGCTACACCCATTTTCTAAAAATTTAATAATAATCCTATTTTGTTCCAAAATTTTACTTTACATACTAGTTTTTAACAATTTGGATACAATACATGCCTTACATTCCCGCAGATTTCTAGCAACAGGACCGAAAGGTCCTAGAAAACATGACTTTTGCTAATATCTCGAAAACTATTTGTTTGTTAAGTTAAATGGATTCCTATTCTAATTCAGCCACCTCAAATTCATCTTAGAAGTTTAATTTTAGTATTAAAATTGATCTAAAGTGGTGTTACTATATACTAGTTGTCTGCCATTTTCTGCGGGAAGTCTTTTCACACTATATTAGCCAAATTTCTAAGCTTTCAATTGAACAAAGAATAATAGAGAGATCCCTCCCGGGGATACAACAAATTCCTTAATATTCACAAAAATTAACAAAAAAATACTCGCTGAAAACCGCTATATTCGTTACATCTAAATTGAACTTTTGCTTAATGAAATGATTAAAAAAAATTACCCTTAAATGCATTATTACCTTTTGTATGCGGATCCATCACTACTTTTTAAGAATGCAATGCAGAAATTAAAATATTAACTTAAAACCGTCACGATCTTCTTCTTCTAGAGAGCGAAAATTTATTTATAAGCTGCGTTAGAATATTCTGTTTCCGGTCAACGGTGAGCGTTCCCTGTGCAAGTTAGAAAAGTGAGGGGGACTGGGAAATGTTATTTGGAATGTTCTCTATCGAAAGTGACTCATTTTTTAAGTTTTCTCCAAAATTTTGTCAAATTGGTTTTTGGCCGCCTAAATCGTTCAAATACCCCTATGTGCAACGTCGTTTACAGTTCACCCAAAGGACTTCACCAGAGCGACGTCATAACGATGTCGTCTTCGCCCTGTGGCACATGATTTTACATGGGTAGATGATTTTAAAATGTCCTTCCAAATCGAAATGCCATGTATGCCAAAACTCACACCATATCGCGTTGCATCGTCATATCTCCGCAAATAACAATGGAGCTCAAACGAGTGAAACGATTGCGTCGCAACCACCTGTTCAATCGTTAATGTCACAAAGCTCTCGCCGTGCACTTATTCCTACAGCTCTTGTCTTAATCAAAGACAAGTATGGTAGTTTTCAAACAACGCGTGCTCTTCTTGACTCGTTCTCTGAAATTAATTTCATTACTGAAGAGCTGGCTAAACGCCTTCAACTTGGGTTTCAGCGAAATAATCAAGAAATTTCTGGTATTGCAGATGTTTGTACCAACTTGCGATTTTCAGTCAAAACAGATATTAAATCTCGAGTGTATAGCTATGATTTCACTTCAGGTCTTGCCGTCACAAACCGAATTTCGCTTCAGCAGCCAAAACATTGTTTGAACACTACAAACTGGAATCTTCCAGAAGGCATTATACTGGCTGATCCGTTCTTTTACAAACCACAAAAAATCGATTTGTTGCTAGGCTCGCAAGTCTTCTTTGAGATATTCATCAGTAACAACCACGCACTAAGTGAATACTCACCGCGTCTAATCAATACCACATTGGGCTAAATTATTGGGGGAAAATGTGACAGCAAGTCTAAATCGAATTTATATACGTGCAATGTCGCTAGTGGAATGGTTTTGATACAATACTGAAAAGGTTCTGGGAACTTGAAGATTTCGCAAACGACCAGGTGAAACATTCCATATATACTCCAGAGGAGCAAGAAAATGAGAATCATTTAAAGGGGCACGCTAAGGTGCTCGCAAATGTTCGCACTCAAATCTCTTTGCCATTTAAGCAGTCTCCAAATTTACTTGGAGAGTCCATGGACATTGCTAAACGCTGTTTCTTGCGCCTCGAACGTCGCCTTGAACGTGATGCTGCATTAAAGAAAATGTACTCAGCATTCTTGCAAGAATATCTGGATCTTGGGCTTATGAGCCCATGTGACGGAGTGGAATTGACTTCACCACATTACGTAATACCACACCACTGTGTAGTACGGCCAGAGAGTGCGACAACTAAGTTGCTCGTGGCATTCGATGCGTCAGCTCAAACCACAGCACATTGCTCACTCAATGACCTGGTTATGATTGGGCCCCCAATTCAGCAAAATCTTATCTTAACGCTATTAGCATTTTGATTGCATCGTTACGGACTTACCGCTGACATTTGATTACATGTGTATAACTTGGTAACCGCTCCACCGATTTCTCCCAAACTTGGCCCAGTTGGTAGCCGTGGTACAACATACTAAGCGGCTGAAAATCGGACAATAACCACGCCCACATCCCATAAAATGGTAATTTAGAGAAATACGAAATCTTCCATAAATCAGTAAATACAGAAGCTAATTTATTCAAAATTGATATTTGCTATAATTCTTTAGCAAAAAACACGTTTATGATAAAATATTTGGGAAAATGGGCATGGCACCGCCAACATATGACTAGGTATGTATATCTCGGTAACCGTTCGAGCAATTTGTACCAAACTTAGTATGATTATTTCGCTTACCACGAAAAAGCAAAACGTTAAAACTTATTTAATCGGACTAAAATTACTCCCTCTTTTCATATAACGGTAAATTTGAGAAATCCCTTGAAAATAAGTAATATTATTATAGAATTTTGGAAAGTGGGCGTGATACCGCCCACCTCTGACTATATAAGTTTATCTTATTAAGTATAACTAAACTATCGAAATTGTTAGAAATAGGCGTAAACCCACTCTTCATGCCATGGGACGGCAGTTTTCAGAAAGGTGAAAAACTATATTTAATATTTGCGCCGGGTATTTATTTAATGTTCAGCTCCACCCGACCTTAGACTTTTTTACTTGTTTTTCATTAAGTTTCGTTAAAAGGTTTCCAAGATACAGTACTTTAAAGAAAGGTATGTATGACGTTTTCTAAAAATTTAAGTCCCGTGTAAATAGGCAACCCTACGTCATATCGGCAAAATATGCTGCACGTATGTCACCTAGACCTTCAATCTCTTCAATTTTCATCCAAATCCTTAGTGGTCGCGGTGACATGAAATATGCCTCAACTGTGAATTTTTTGCCACTTTTTCGGTTTATCGCA
Organism: Rhagoletis pomonella; assembly: GCF_013731165.1. NCBI lineage: Eukaryota > Metazoa > Arthropoda > Insecta > Diptera > Tephritidae > Rhagoletis > Rhagoletis pomonella. The sequence goes on along the minus strand of NW_023458555.1, from coordinate 87,728,379 downwards.
ATTTACTCGAAATATTGAGGGTTTAGAAGTCAAATGGACCTCAGATTCGAATTCAGTGGGCTGAAATACATGTCGGTAGGTGGGTCTGGTTAAAAGCACACACCACTTTTTTGTGGTGTGTGTGAACATATATAATAGCTATTATTCTAATTTTTTGTTTACTGGATATCCTATTTTAAGTACAGAAACCAGAAAAAAAATATATTTAATGCTGTCAAACGCTATTTTCTTGATTAAAAGAAATGAGAGGAAAGATGCCATTTTGGTTGGTTTTTCAACCAGCTCTTGGTAGGAAAGAAAATTTTTCAGGGGTACCCCTGAACACAACTACTTGATGCAGTCAAGATACACCACCGACATGCGCGTAGTATTAACATCTTGGGAACTGATTTGAAATATATATCGGGGATACTTGACTTTGATTACTTCCAAAAGATCGAAACTAAAACTGAAACCTTAATAGAGTCGCACGAATAACAAATTTCAATAAATTCAAAAGAGGATAAATGAATTGGCGGATACTGTTAATGAACTGTTGAAGAACGCTAAGCAGGCTCAGATGGACACAGATAACCTTTTTTTCTTTAGCCACCGCCAGGAATAGGGCAATAATAATGGAACTAGAGACCAGTAAGTATAACATCTTGCACTCTGGGAAAGGTAAATTGAATCAACCGTATTTTGTTAAATGACATAGAAATTAGAGACTTGTTAAATGCTGAATACTCAGCCAATGCTAGCGTAAGCGATCTATTGCAAGTTTCTAAAGTTAAAATATTGCAAAACGACCAATGTATTTATTTCATTATTAAATGTCCAAAAATATTTAGTGTTTGCAATTTTATAAAGATGTTGCCTGTGGTACATGACGAAGAGATAATCTCATTAGAAACTGATGCCGTAGCTGAATGCACCGAAAGTTACATCACGCTCCATAACTTCAAGGAAACGATTATGGCTAGCTTTTCCCAGCCTTTGACAGAAAGTCCATGTACTTTGAAACTGCTAAAACAGTAACCCCAAAGTGGTCCAGGTGGACCTCTAGGGGTCCACGGAAGACTCGACGGGGGTCTACGAAGGCGTAAAAAAATATGGGGGTTCACGAGTTGTAAGTGGGGGTTCACGAAAATTTATCTGGTTTCAGTAGTAAAGAAAAAAAATGGTTGCTTGGCTTTATCCATCACGGTAGGCAGATAATACACTACTTCAAAAAATTGTCGATGGTTTTTGACAGGCCATAATTCGGTAAAAAATTATCGTATTGAGACTTTAAAAAAGCCTTTCAAGTTCTAAGATTCTAATTTTTCTTGGCTAACATTTTTTAGGAGCAACGGTTCTCATGTAATCCTGATTGCGCGAAAAAATAATTTTGCAATTTCTTCCCCCCTTTTTTTTTGGTCACAGGATAGAAAAACAAATTCCATTTAGGTCAGCATATGGATCAGATAGCCTCTTTATTTAGCTTTAATTACCTAGTTTGAAAACCTCCCTTACTTTTTTTGAGTAGTGTATAGTACTCTGCACCCGTCGTCATATTGTGTCTTTATACAGGAAGCTTTAAAGGCCACCTGCAGACAAAAAAGAAACAGATATAGGTATAACACTGAGTGGGGCGAGGCAGAAATTGCTGGCGACAGAGATCTGAGCACTTGAGTCTTTTCAATGCTACGGGATAGTACGCCACCATTACTTTTGTTAAAGAGATTCTATAATGTTGAGTTCCCTGAGGCTGAATGCTGGTTCAATTCGAACACTGAGCCCGGACTCAAATCTTCACTGATGGCTCGAAAACTGACTCTGGGTCAGGATATGGAGTCTTTTTCGATGTTAATGGGGATAAGCTTCACTTTTCTCTTGGGGAATATCCTCAAGGCCTTGGACTACGTGGTGGAAAATAGGTGGAGTGGGAGGAGTTGACGTGCCTGCAGGGACAGCCAAGCTGTACTTAAGCCATTGCACATTAGGTCAAATGATAACTTTTTCTGTGCGCAATTAATATAAGCTAAAATATTGCATTATTTTAATGTAAAAAGATGGCAAACGTTAAAAAAAGTGTAAAGGCAGTAAATAAAATGTGAGAACATGACTCGGCTTTGTAAAACAGACCTTTCTCCATTTTTGTATGGTCAAATCGTGAGTATATGTGTTTAAGTAGTACTCAAAAACATTGTCCCATTAGCATGGTTTTTACACAAGCTATTTTCTTACCATACTCAACCCCCTCCCCCTTAAAATGAACTACATAATAAAATAAGAATGGTTACATGTATGTACATAAATGGTTTCTTCTGGAAATTCCTAAATTAAAAATTGTTTTAATGTAAAAAGATGGCAAACGTTAAAAAAGGTGTAATGGCAGTAAATAAAATGTGAAAACATGTCTAGGCTTTTGTAAAACAGATCTTTTTTTTTTTGTATGTTCAAATGATGAGTATATGTGTCTAAGTAGTACTCAAAAACATTGTCCCATTAGCCTGGTTATTACACAAGTTATTTCTTACCATACTCAACCCCCTCCCCCTTAAAATGAGTTACATAATAAATTAAGTATGGTCACATATAAATAAATGGTTTCTGCTGGAAATTTCTAAAATAAAAAAAAATATTTACTACAAGTCTCGCAGATATGCCTGGAAGAGAGATTTCCAAAGCAGTTAGTGTTCATAAAACACTTCATTTTCACTTGAATATTCCCTAATTATCCACCGATATTATTTATGCTCAGAATGCAAATGCTGCTTCGTGACATATTTACCAAAAGTCGCTGGTAACTTCCTGAAAAGAATACGAATGTTTTGGTAAGCTCTATTCACTTTAAGTAACTAATTTTCAAATTTCAATCCGTAAATTCTCTCAAGGATTTGCCTTTTTCCGAAGGCTGCTCATCAATGGTCTTTGCGAATCGACACAAGTGTCTTTGTAGCCATGGCTACGCTACAGGAGATGATATGTAATCCAATTTGGGGCTGCTCTTTGTTTTGCTTCATATACTTCTATTTTCACTATTTATCAACATTAAAATTGACTATTTGTCACCAAAAAATTTAGGCCAACTATTTTTAGCGAAAGGGAGGACAGAACCGCAATTTTTGGAGATAGGTAACAATTTGGAAAAATGTTAGCTTTCGTATTTTAGAGATACTGATGGTAAAAATCCAGCTGCTGGTCGACACAGTTGGCTTTTTGATTTCGAAAAGAACTTCATCAGCAAGAAAAGCTATTTTTTCAGATCTAAATATTTTAGCATGCTTTCCAAACTGCTTTCCTTTATTTTTGTCTTTCTTTGATAAATAATTGCAAAAAATACGCGTTTTTCCTTCTAAGAGTTTCATGGAACTTTCGCAAATATACGCAGCACCAATTTTATTCAAACATGCTTTTCTTTTTTCGAACATCCAATCAGCTAAAATTCAAATAACTCGCCTTTTGTAATAGCATGATTACCTAGAAAAAACCGTGTTCTTGAAAACGGCTAAAACGGCGGGCTAAATAAAATAAAATGAACTCATTACATCTCAACTTATCCATTTCCTTTTCCATTTCGTTTGCCGAAAGTTAACAAAATTGTAAAAGCTTACATAAAATCATAAATGAAAATAGATCAGAAAATTTTTGAGGTTATGCAAATAAGTCAGTTTTTTTGCAAACAAATGATAAAAAGTAACTTTTTTAAATTGGGGCATAGGCTCTCACTTATAGTTTTGTTTTCCATTTCAAATTTTCCTTTAGTTATTCGAACTTTACAAAAAAAATGCACTTGAATCATACAAAATAAACCGACTGCGCAAACAACGTGCCAATATCGTTTTGAAAGTGTAACTTTGTATGATTGCTGTCTAACGGTGTTTTTTATTTTACAAAAATAAAATGAAGTTTGTGTTATTGTTGTGGTGTATTCCCTACAGGGTGGCAACAAAAAATAATGTAAAACTGTCCTTACGAAATTGGACTTTCGCACAAGCAAATGAATCATTTGACCTAATGTGCATTGGCAAGCTCTCTAACTAACTAACTAGTTCGGCAATGCAAGTCTTGACTAAATTATGTTGGTATAAAGAGCTTGCTTTACTCTGTTATATCACTCGACACTTCGGCCATCGAAGCCACCATCAGACACTAGGTGAATACTTCGCCCAGCAATGACTATGATACATCGAGGGACTACAAACTCGTGTTGCATTCAATCTCAGAAAGTCTATCTAGTGTTTTCTCTCACAGAGCAGACAGAACTGCAGACAACTTGGTGAACGTGACAACTCCATTTGCCCATCCTACCTTGAAGAGGATAAGACGGTGGAACACTTCTAATGATTCTTGCTTGCTTGGTTGTTAGGTAACGGTTTTTCTAGATTCGGTCTTTTCTCTATTGTCAGTTTCTGAATTTAAAGTTCGGCGTAAAAAGCTTTGCAGTTTTGTTGTTACAAGTTTTGTGTGTTGTTTTAAAAATGTGAATGATAAATATTTTTGGCATCACTTTAAACCTCGGAGCAATAAAAAGGGATGCCATCAATACCGATAAACTATTTTACAAGATATTTTACAAATAGTTTATAGAGAAGAGAATGTAAATAACGTTAGTGTTCAGAGTGAGAGTAGTTTCAGGGTTTTACGAGCTCTGTTTTTTAAAACTTGCAAGTGTGTAATCGCATTATTTTAATAAGTAGAACACAATAAAATATTATATTTTTGCTTTTACCCCTCCGAATTTAGGTTTGGAATTCACCCAAAATGCAAATTTACATCGTTAGATCTAATCTTGAGTATGTAGCAGCTGGGGGTCCACCGAAGCCAGTAAAATTTTTAAAGGCGTCTACGAGAAGAAATGTTTGGCGACCTCCGTACTAAACAAACACTTAGCGAACTCCGAGTCGATTCAGCCGATTACGCCATCGAGGAAATTGTCAATGGCATCATATTAACAAATAACCAACCAGCATTGTTGTACGATGGAAATTTGACACAACTCGAAAAGGCACCTCTCTGATAACCTTTGAGGGAGAGGTTACTATCAACACAACCATTTATAGCAATTGGAATAAAATATCTATCTCGCGCCCGAATCTGCTCCTGCCCAAAACATTAATTTTACCGATCACATTACCTTCCAGTCACTTCCGTAATTACAAAATATCAATTTAAGGGACCCCAAATATATATCGCATTTTCAAGAGCTCACCCGAACCCGATTAATTCAATAAATTTCTCGGAATTGTCGTTATCATAATTCGCGCAGTTATATCAATAAAACATTCTCGCAGTTATACCAATAAGACATAACAACAAAGTAAGGCTAAGTACATGGGCGTAGCCTTTTCCTTATATATATATAAAATAGTACCCTGAAATGCCAGCTTAATAGGGTCGAGTCGAAGTTAACACACAGTAGTAGCAGCTCTCAGGTGAACATCAGACTGCAGTCATTCCCACGCCTAAAGGGAACTCTTCAACTTCCAACTTCAAACTGACCTTGTCAACTTACGGCAGACGCTGGCAGTATAAGCTATTACCACCAACTAACTGCAGACGTCAATTCAGCACTTATGATCACACGGCTGCCCACATGCAACAACTGTAAGTCAGAAGCTAGGTATTCAGGTGAGTCACCGCCTAATTCAATTAAGAACTTTATTTTTTATTTATTTCAAGTCTTTGAATACAAATATTCTTAAAGACTGCGTATAAAATCTAAAACTATGTAGAATTAATGCTAAATTAAAACTAACATACAAATAAGATGGAGTGAACGGGCAATTAATGGCTATTGGTGTAGCTGGGAAAAGAATTGACGTAGATAGTTGATTGAAGTGGCACTAGGTTGCAAGAAATCAACATCTAAGGCATTGAAGACCGTATTTAATTCTGCACAAGTACGAAATATAGGAGAATTTGCACCACAGTTGGTTCTGCAGAAACCAATATTAAAAATTCAGAATAACGAAGTATTCTGGACGGGACATTGAACGAAATTTTATCTAGAAGGGTGGGGCAATCGATTGACCCATTTATGAGTTGACAACAAAAGAGCAGGCTATAAAAGATCTCCTATTTTCAAGGGTATCCAGGCTAATTAGCATGCACCGAGAGTGATAAGAGGGCAATGGCACAGAAAAGTTTAAAGATCGGAAAGCAAGCCGAAGAAAAACTTTTTGAACGCGCTCTAAGCGGTAGGATAGAGTCGTACTGTAAGGCCTCCAGATAAAAGATGCGTATTCTAACATTGATCTGACAAACGCACAAAACAGAACTTTATGTGTGTAAGGATCTGTGAATGCTAAACGATTTCGCCGAATAAATGCTAACTTTGAGTAAGAACGCGAGATAATATAATCGATGTGGCTATTGAAAGTTAACTTGGAATCAAATACAACGCCAAGGTCTTTCATTTCAGCTACGGACCGTACAGCTGAACCAGCGATACAAAACGACGTATGCAAAGTATTTGTGTGTTTAGCAAACTTCACATGAAAGCATTTATTAATGTTAAGCATGAAATGATTTTTACAACACCAACCATGGAGTCTTTCCAAGACAGATTGCAAATTAGTAGAGTCTAATGAATTTTTGATGGATGCAAATATTTTGTGTTCGTCAGCATATAACAGGAAATTGGCGAAACTAAAAGAGGACCCAATGTCGTTTATAAAGAGAACAAAGAATAGGGGTCCATAAGCTTCCTTGAGGAACACCAGAAGAAGCAAAAAAAGGCTGCGAAATAGCATTAGATAAATATGATTTAATCCAGGATACAAATGCCGAATGAAAACCAAGTGAGGCCAGCTCCGACAGAAGTATACGGTGTGAAACTTTACCGAAGGCTTTCGAGAAATCAGTATAGATCGTATCTGTCTGGAATATATTTTGAATTTCGGAAATGCAGTAATCTGTGAAAATAGCAAGATTGGTAACTGTCAAACGGTTAGAGACGAACCCATGTTGATTTATGCAAATCAGGGTTTTTACAGCAAAAGATAGCTTACTGTTTACTACTATCTCAAATAATTTAGAAACTGAAGATGGTTTTGAGATTGGTCGAAAATTACGGACGTCATTTTTATTTCCACTTAAAAAATAGGAGTTACTAGTGTATGTTTCCAGTCTTCCAAAAAAGTTCCGGAGGCCAAAGATAAATTAATTATAAAAGTAAGCGGATCAGCTAGGCACGAACAGTTTTTCAACAAAAGAGCTGAGAAACCGCCTGAATCCGTTTGAGACGATGGCTTAAGAGCTCCAATGCCTCTAGGAACATCCTCAATAGCAAAGCTTAAAAAGCCGAAATTGAACACAAAGTCATTCGGACAATATGTGCTAATAATGTCCAAATCAGAGTCGTTGACGAAATTAGAGCGGAAAACTTCCGCGAAAAGATTATCCGAGTTGGCAGTAAGAGTGTTATAAAAGCGTTGGTTGGGATTGATGAGCAGGACTTTCTTGAGTCAATAAAACTCCAAAAAGATTTGGGATTTGAGATAATGTTGGCTTCAAAATTGCAAATATAATTTCGATTTAGTTTAGTATACCACGGTAATTTATACAACCTTTTTTTAGAACGGGAGTGTACTGCAAACACAGCTTATATAAAACTGACTTAAAAATACTGTAACAGGAAGCCACATCCCTGTTATGGAAAATATTGGTCCAATCTATGTTTAATAAATCATTGTTCAAAGAAGAAAAATCACAGGCTTTATAATTGAACTTGGCACTTAGATCATCTGGTAGAGTATCAAATTTATAGAACTCCAACTCAAGGTTGAGAGGGACGTGATGCATTAGATTCCGATACAGTGAAGTTTACATTGGTACTAATAAACACTAAATCCAAGAGCCTATTAAGTTTATTAAAAACACTATTGATTTGAAGTAAGCCTATACTAAGCAAACTATCAATGACGTAGATCTCGGCTGAAGAGTTTACATTTGATGCCTTTAAGTCAACTGAATCAGGCTTTGAGGACCAATTTAGACGACATAAATTAAGATCGCCATAAACGCAAACATGGTTATCTCCAACTGTGTCCAAGACCAGGGATACAATATTATCAGTATGTGCGAAGTAAAGACTATCAGGCCTGTTTGGCGGAACGTATGAGGCACAAATGTATAGAAGTTCAGAGGAGCCATGTACAAACACACAAAGCTGATCAAGAAGGGAGTCAGTATTAGCGAGCTTTACCAACGACGCTCTATGCCCACGTTGAATAGCTATAACCACACCACCACCTCTAGAACAACCCGTTTTAGCAGAATCTCGGTCTTTACGAAAAATATCGAATATATTTGGATCGAATACCTCACTCTCAAAAAAGTTGTCATTCAGCCATGATTCGACTAAAACATAAATATCGTAATCTAAGTGAGTGCACATTTTGTGAACATTTTGTACGAAGGCAAGAAACATTTTGGTAATATATTTTTAGACGTTTTTCGCCACGATTCTGCAACACTGCTTTCTGCATAGGACTTAAGTACCTCCTTCCACATTCACCGGTTGTTGAAAAAACTTGAAAGGACGAACTTTTACTTCTGCTGGCCAAAGATCTGAATTAAGCAAGGTGTCGTAAAGTGTCGATGGAATTCGCAATTTAAAATTAACCCATCTCAATGAATCATCAGAGACATCCCCCTTGACGAGTCTTTAGCTCGAGATCGTGCTTGAATCAATAGATGAATGCTTTGACACATACGCTTTGATATTATCTGCAGTGACTGTAGGCTTGAAAGAAGATAAATGTAGCCATTTCAATCTTGGCGCTACATCTAATTCAGTAGTTTAGTTGTTATAACTCATCCCATTTAACCGGATTCTCTTGCAGGAGCAAGATAAATAAAGAGTTATAAAGAATCATGTTTCCATAAGTTGTATTTTGAGTGACATGTGTACCTCTAACGGTCGAAAGACTGCATTATGTTTTCAACGAATATATAATAATCTGTGGTATTTTTTGTTAAATCATTCTCAATTTCCGCACGTAGTGCATCCCATGCATTGATTGCAATTTCGTCGAGAGCTTCAGTGAAGGTTACATCTTTCAGAAGCTTTCGTATATCAGGTCCGTTAAGTACTCCTATTGAAATTTAATTTTGGCGCATAAGAATAAATTGGAAATATTACTTCTTAATTTATCCGATTAAATTACCTTCGTGAGCTTTTTCGGTGGATAGTTATCGAAATGCAACATTATCCCGGTATTCTAAAGCATTTTCGTTGACCCGCACCAATCGTTTTATGAAATTTTTCACAATATGTAAATATGGCAGCATAATCTTCGAAAGCGGTATAATGGCTCACAAGCAGTGTACGACAATAAACTATATTGTGCGTTACTATTTCGTTTCGTTTATTGCTTCAACAGTTCGGTACAATACGAAAACAAAATGGCTGAGTTCACTTTGGCGATAGTACACTACAGTAGTTTAGTAGCTACAAACGAAACAACAAACGAAATGAATCGTGCAGAGAAAAATATATGTATGTATATACATATATGCAATAACTAAATACAAAACGAATGGCTGCCATGCGTAAAAAAATAAAAATGTTTTTTAATTGGATTAGATATGAAAATTTACAGAAAAAAATATTTTTCACGTAATTGAAACGTTTGCATACATATAAAACGTACCCTATGGAACAATTGTCACAAACGAAAAGCAAACGTTTCTCGTTGGGGAAAATGACAGTGAATCTTACAATTTGTTTCTGACTATGTACAAAACTGTACAAAACCACAAATGATATGATGATCGATGAGCAAATGGGAATTGTTTTGTACAGTTTATTTTTGTACCCTGCTCACAAGTTATTTTCTTACCATACTCAACCCCCTCCCCCTTAAAATGAACCACATAATAAAATAAGTATGGTCACATGTATGTAAATGGTTTGTTCTGGAAATTCCTAAATTAAAAATTATTTTAATGTAAAAAGATGACAAATGATAAAAAATGTGTAAAGGCAGTAAATAAAATGTGAAAACATGACTAGGCTTTTGTAAAACAGATCTCTCTGTTTTTTTTGTATGTTCAAATGATGAGTATATGTGTATAAGTAGTACTCAAAAACATTGTCCCATTAGCCTGGTTTTTACACAAGTTATTTTCTTACCATATACCCTTAAAATGAGTTACATAATAAAATAAGTATGGTCACATGTAAATAAATGGTTTCTTCTGGAAATTTCTAAAATAAAAAAAAATATTTACTACATGTCTCGCAGATATGCCTGGAAGAGAGATTTCTAAAGCAGCTCGTGTTCATAAAACACTTCATTTTCACTTGAATATTCCCTAATTATCCACCGATATTATTTATATTCAGAATGCAAATGCTGCTTTGTGACATATTTACCAAAAGTCGCTGGTAACTTCCTGAAAAGAATACGAATGTTTTGGTAAGCTCTATTCACTTTAAGTAACTAATTTTCAAATTTCAATCCGTAAATTCTCTCAAGGATTTGCCTTTTTCCGAAGGCTGCTCATCAATGGTCTTTGCGAATCGATACAAGTGTCTTTGTAGCCATGGCTACGCTACAGGAGATGATATGTAATCCAATTTGGGGCTGCTCTTTGTTTTGCTATCACATACATCTATTTTCACTATTTATCATCATTAAAATTGACTATTTATCACCAAAAAATTTAGGCTAACTATTTTTAGAGAAAGGGAGGACAGAACCGCAATTTTTGGAGATAGGTAAAAATTCGGAAAAATGTTAGCTTTCGTATTTTAGGGATACTGATAGTTAAAATCCAGCTGCTGGTCGACACAGTTGGCTTTTTGATTTCGAAAAGAACTTTATCAGCAAGAAAAGCTATTTTTTCAGATCTAAATATTTTAGCATGCTTTCCAAACTGCTTTCCATTATTTTTGTCTTTCTTTGATAAATAATTGCAAAAAATACGCGTTTTTCCGTCTAAGAGTTTCATGGAACTTTCGCAAATATCAGCAGCACCAATTTATTTTCAACATGGTTGAAAACCGAAAAAAGCTTTTCTTTTTTCGAACATCCAATCAGCCAAAATTCAAATAACACGCCTTTTGTAATAGCATGACTTCGTAGAAAAAACCGTGTTCTTGAAAACGGCTAAAAACGGCGGGCTAAATAAAATAAAATGAACTCTTTACATCTTAACTTATCCATTTCCTTTTCCATTTCGTTTGCGGAAAGTTAACAAAATTGTAAAAGCTTACATAAAATCATAAATGAAAATAGATCAGAAAATTTTTGAGGTTAGGCAAATAAGTCAGTTTTTTTGCAAACAAATGATAAAGAGTAACTTTTTTAAATTGGGACATAGGCTCTCACTTATAGTTTTGTTTTCCATTGATGCTTTCCATTTCCAGACAACCGGTCAGGTACGAGCATGATTTTTAATTTCGACCAAACTCAAATACATTGTTTGTTGGTCCAAATAATGAGACACGTATTTTTTCTTTTGGCTCGGAAAAATTTTTCTGCCGAATTAAACGCGATTTTGTTTTTCAGGCAAAAATCGATTATTCGAATTGACAGTGAGAATGTTTTTTTTAAATGCCCATAACTTTGTCAAAATTTAATAGATTCCAACAATGTTTTTACTCAAATGTCAGTAATTCTTGTCACTTCAAGATAGAATGATATAATTATTGATTTTTCATTATTTAAATTTTTTATTTAACAATAAACAAAAGGTGAAAATTTTTTTTTTTATTTAATTTCTCAAAAAGTGTATTTTTTTTCTCTCAAACTTTTTTATCGGGAAAGAGACACTTTGAACTACAATTAACCCGAATCTCTAATAGCGAAGATTTTTTTTCTGAGTTATGATATTTTATAGAAAATATACGAATACAGTTTCGAAATACAAAATCACATTTTCCCGCTTTTTATAATCGAAACTGTATGGTGGAACGTGTGTTCTTATATCTATTTGATACACAAAAAATGATCACGGCTGTATTTTTTGCTGATATATTACATACATATGTTCCATTTAGTTAAACAATATAAGAATATTGTAGTATGTACCACAAAAAAACGTATATTTTCTATAAACTATGTAGAATTAATGCTAAATTAAAACTAACATACAAATAAGATGGAGTGAACGCGCAATTAATGGCTATTGGTGTAGCTGGGAAAAGAATTGACGTAGATAGTTGATTGAAGTGGCACTAGGTTGCAAGAAATCAACATCTAAGGCATTGAAGACCGTATTTAATTCTGCACAAGTACGAAATATAGGAGAATTTGCACCATAGTTGGTTCTGTAGAAACCAATATTAAAAATTCAGAATAACGAAGTATTCTGGACGGGACATTGAACGCAATTTTATCTAGAAGGGTGGGGCAATCGATTGACCCATTTATGAGTTGACAACAAAAGAGCAGGCTAAAAGAGATCTCCTATTTTCAAGGGTATCCAGGCTAAATAGCATGCACCGAGGTGATAAGAGGGCAATGGCACAGAAAAGTTTAAAGATCGGAGAGCAAGCCGAAGAAAAACTTTTTGAACGCGCTCTAAGCGGTAGAATAGAGTCATACTGTAAGGCCTCCAGATAAAAGATGCGTATTCTAACATTGATCTGACAAACACACAAAACAGAACTTTATGTGCGTAAGGATCTGTGAATGCTGAACGATTTCGCCGAATAAATGCTAACTTTGAGTAAGAATGCGAGATAATATAATCGACGTGGCTATTGAAAGTTAACTTGGAATCAAATACAACGCCAATGTCTTTCATTTCAGCTACGGACCGTAAAGCTGAACCAGCGATACAATACGACGTATGCAAAGTATTTGTGTGTTTAGCAAACGTCACATGAAAGCATTTATTAATGTTAAGCATCAACTGATTTTTACAACACCAACCATGAAGTCTTTCCAAGCCAGATTGCAAATTAGCAGAGTCTAATGAATTTTTGATTGATGCAAATATTTTGAGTTCGTCAGCATATAGCAGGAAATTGGCGAAACTAAAACAGGACCCAATGTCATTTATAAAGAGAACAAAGAATAGGGGTCCAAGTATGCTTCCTTGAGGAACACCAGAAGAAGCAGAAAAAGGCTGCGAAATAGCATTGTCAACAACAACAAAGCATTTCCTATTAGATAAATATATTTAATCCAGGATAGAAATGCCGAATGAAAACCAAGTGAGGCCAGCTTCGACAGAAGTATACGGTGTGAAACTTTTTCGAAGGCTTTCGAGAAATCAGTATAGATCGTATCTATCTGGAATATATTTTGAATTGCGGAAATGCAGTAATCTGTGAAAATAGCAAAATTGGTAACTGTTGAACGGTTAGAAACGAACCCATGTTGATTTATGCAATTCAGGTTTTTTACAGATAAAGATAGAAATAATTTGGAAACTGAAGATGGTTTTTAGATTGGTCGATAATTACGGACGTCATTTTTATTTCCACTTTTAAAAATAGGAGTTACTAGTGTATGTTTCCAGTCTTCCAAAAAAGTTCCGGAGGCCAAAGATAAATTAAATATAAAAGTAAGCGGATCAGCTAGGCACGAACAGTTTTTCAACAAAAGAGCTGAGAAACCGTCTGAATCCGTTTGAGACGATGGCCTGAGAGTTCCAATGCCTCTAAGAACATCCTCAATAGCAAAGCTTAAAAAGCCGAAATTGAACACAGAGTCATTCGGACAATATGTGTTCATAATGTCCAAATCAGAGTCGTTGACGCAGTAAGAATGTTATAAAACCGTTGGTTGGGATTGATGAGCAGGACTTTCTTGAGTCAAAAAAACTCCAAAAAGATTTGGGATTTGAGATAATGTTGGCTTCAAAATTGTAAATATAATTTCGATTTAGTTTAGTATACCACGGTAATTTATACAACCTATTTTTAGAACGGGAGTGTACTGCAAACACAGCTTATATAAATCTGACTCAAAAATACTGTAACAGGAAGCCACATCCCTGTTATGGAAAATATTGGTCCAATCTATGTTTAATAAATCATTGTTCAAAGAAGAAAAATCACAGGCTTTATAATTGAACTTGGCACTTAGATCATCTGGTAGAGTACCAAATTTATAGAACTCCAACTCAAGGTTGAGAGGGACGTGATGCATTACTGCTGGAGAGATTGGATCGATAGATTCCGATACAGTGAAGTTCACATTGGTACTAATAAACACTAAATCCAAGAGCCTATTAAGTTTATTAAAAACACTATTGATTTGAAGTAAGCCTATACTAAGCAAACTATCAATGACGTAGATCTCGGCTGAAGAGTTTACATTTGATGCCTTTAAGTCAACTGAATCAGGCTTTGAGGACCAATTTAGACGACATAAATTAAGAACGCCATAAACGCAAACTGATCAAGAAGAGAGTCAGTATTAGCGAGCTTTACCAACGGCGCACTAAGCCCACGTTGAATAGCTATAAGCACACCACCACCTCTAGAACAACCCTTTTTAGCAGAATCTCGGTCTTTACGAAAAATATCGAATATATTTGGATCGAATACCTCACTATCAATAAAGTTGTCATTCAGCCATGATTCGACTAAAACATTAATATCGTAATCTAAGTGAGTGGTTAACATGCGCAGCACCGAACATTTTGTACGAAGGCCCGAAACATTTTGGTAATATATTTTTAGACGTTTTTCGCCATGATTCTGCAATACTGCTTTCTGCATAGGACTTAAGTACCTCCTTCCACATTCACCGGTTGTTGAAAAAACTTGAAAGGACGAACTTTTACTTCTGCTGGCCAAAGATCCGAATTAAGCAAGGTGTCGTAAAGTGCCGATGGAATTCCCAATTTAAAATTAACCCATCTCAATGAATCCTCAGAGACATCCCCCTTGACGAGTCTTTAGCTCGAGATCGTGCTTGAATGAATAGATGAATGCTTTGACACATACGCTTTGATATTATTTGCAGTGACTGTAGGCTTGAAAGAAGATAAATGTAGCCATTTCAATCTTGGCGCTACATCTAATTCAGCAGTTTGGTTGTTATAACTCATCCCATTTAACCGGATGCTCTTGCAGGAGCAAGATAAATAAAGAGTTATAAAGAATCATGTTTCCACAAGTTGTATTTTGAGTGACATGTGTACCTCTAACGGTCGAAAGACTGCATTATGTTTTCAACGAATATATAATAATCTGTGGTATTTTTTGTTAAAACATTCTCAATTACCGCACGTAGTGCATCCCATGCATTGATTGAAATTTCGTCAAGAGTTTCAGTGAAGGTTACATCTTTCAGAAGCTTTCGTATATCAGGTCCGTTAAGTACTCCTATTGAAATTTAATTTTGGCGCATAAGAATAAATATTACTTCTTAATTTATCCGATTAAATTACCTTCGTGAGCTTTTTCGGTGGATAGTTATCGAAATGCAACAATATTCCGGTATTCTAAAGCATTTTCGTTGACCCGCACCAATCGTTTTATGAAATTTTTCACAATACCAAGTTTAATATATAAATATGGCAGCATAATCTTCGAAAGCGGTATAATGGCTCACGAACAACGTTGAACTGACCAACCACTTTTTATCCCTTTGTGGTAGGGCTGCCAGACGTCCCGGTTTTCCCGGACGTATCCCGGTTTTAGACTATTACGGTTTTCGATTTATATGAACAAATTTTAATAAAAGTTCAGTCAACACCGGTGTCATTTGTGAAATAGTTACATCTCCATATAGTTGGACTTTGCACAAGCAATATTTGAGGATCGATATACCCACATACATACTTTTACGTGCAAAGTGTTCTTCCTTATTAGCATCAGCTGTTTTGCTCGTTGGTTTTTCGTGCGTGCTTTACTTCCAATGTAAGTTTTCGCGACAAACTTTATAGAATATAAAAATGTGTGTTTATAGTGTTTTCATTACCCTTAGAAAATGCCAAAGAGAACGTATAAATTCCTTTCCGCTTACAGACAAGAGTGCGTCATGTGTTTATATTTTTTGACGTTAGAGTACCTTACCACATCTTGTTTAATACACCTTGGCCATACCTAGTAGTCATAACTCTAATGTGGATAAATTTTTTCTCTTATTCATCTCAATGGACTAAAGAAATAAATTCGCTCAATATAAGCACATACGTTAAAAACGACGTGCACAGAGTTTTACAATTATGTTAAGGAAAAGTCAAAAGTTTTGAAACAAGTTCACAGCAACGAAAAATGTGACTGATTTATGTTAACTTGTACTTACATTTTTTTCATGAAACCTAGTGTACTTATAAGTACAAGAGCCGTTCAAAATTATTGGCTCAGAGAATTTTTCATCAGATCTTTTAGAAAAATGTTGCAAATGTAGCTTTTTAGCCAATTAATATAGTGCAAGTCTGAAGTTACTAGAAAATCGAGTTGATTTTTAGCAATTTTGTTTTTGCTGACAGTTTCTTCCATATAAAGAGAATTGTCGAACATAGTTTATATGGAAGAAGCTGTCAGCAAAAAAATTATTAAAAATTAACTAAAATCTTTGGGCTACAAAACCTCTTTTCAAAATTTTTATAAAAAGCCTGATTAGAAAGTTGCAAATTTGTATGGTAATGTATTGAGTTTTCCCTAGTTTTGCACAAAGTCTAGACATTTATTTTTATATCTTTTGATGTAGTATAAACGGTATATTTATGATTAAAACAAAAGAATGTTGCATGCATTGTGCCAATAATTTTGGGCGGCACTATATGTTTATTTTGAACTTTAGTTGTGATAAGCGGTTTTTTTTTGTGTGTGTTACATTTACTAAAGTGTCCCTATTTGCCAACGGAGATATCTGGCAGCCCTACTTTGTGGTCAATTACGTTGGGTATACTGATTGCATTTGGTTCGACTATCCCATTTGTTCTTCGTGTAGCCCGCTGGCATACCTGTAGTGCGATTCACTAACTTTTAACAATGCGACTTGTCGAGTTGTAAGCTAACAATTTTTGTTGTTTGCAGTAACGATTGTGCGATTCACTAACTGTGCTGCCGCTAATGGGCACAAATCCGTTGCATATGCCAAGGCGCTCGTGTAAGCACAAAGCTCCGAAGAATTTTATATGGAAGAAAATGCGCAACACACTCCACAAAAAAAATTCTAACAAATAAACGGTAACTTTTACCGAGTTGAAACTTGCACTTTATCAGACTAAAATTGAATGGGCTACAAAACTACATACCAGAAAATCGTAAAAAAATTCTGAATAAAAAGTTCGAAATCTTGGTGAAATTTTTTTTTAAGTTTGATTGATTTTTTTGAATTTTGTTCAAGCTTTTTTATTTAGGTATGTGGTTTCTGTTGGTAAATAGAAAATGGAACTTTTAAAAACAAATAAATTTAGATTAGTAGCACACAACATAATTTTTAATTTTGCTGCCACATTTTACTCGCATCTGTAAATAAAATGTTGACAAAAAACACTTAAAATGAAATAATATTAAAAAAATCACTGTATGCACATTTTGAACATATTTATTTTCAAGACTGATTTTATTATGATAGTGGAATGATGATTAATAAAGAAATTTAAATATTGCACATATGTAAGTATATGATATTTATATTTTTAATAAACTATAATTATTCAATTCCTTTAAATTCAAGGCATATTCAATTCCTGTAAGATTAAAGAAATAGACTTATCACCTTTTAACTTCCATTTTTCTATATTTTTTTACGCCCTATTGGAAAGTTATAACCGGAACACATATAGACAAGTTTTAAGAAAGTAGTTTTTATTATATAATTTATATTACCTGTTTTGAATAGTGTATTCTGCAATATTTAAACAAAATTCATCAAACTTTCGTAAAACTTCAAGTTTTTAATCAGAATAATAAAAAAAATATGTATGCAGTTCTGTAGCTTATTAAATTTTAGTACAATAAAGTGCAAGTTTGATGCTTCTGAAAAATCCTTTGATTTTTGATATTATTTTTGCTAGTGGTGCTGTGCATTTTTCCCATACGAAAAAATTGTAGAACGTACGATTTATGTTTTATTTACAACACCAATCTAGACGTCGTCAAATTAGCAGCGTTTGTTATCGTTAACGACAACAGCTGATTTGGCGCTA
This sequence comes from Rhagoletis pomonella, assembly GCF_013731165.1. Lineage (NCBI taxonomy): Eukaryota > Metazoa > Arthropoda > Insecta > Diptera > Tephritidae > Rhagoletis > Rhagoletis pomonella. The sequence goes on along the minus strand of NW_023458555.1, from coordinate 87,710,337 downwards.
ACGAATGTTGTTAGGTAAACGTTTACTGAATAGCTAAATTGTTAAAATTGTCGTTTAGCTGACTTAACAATAACAAGAGTTGTTAAAATCGCGTGGTGAATCGCACCGCTGATAATAACTTTGAAGTCCCAATTAACGCGCCATTTATGATCATCGTAATCAATATTAACTCCGTTGTGTCATATGTCACTTTCATCCCAACTTCATACATGATCGGAACTTTTTGCTGCTATCACGATACAAATCCCACTTTTAAGCTTCTTTTTGATGTATCAATAAAAAGACCACATTCATTTGGATCATTATCGTAAATTCCCATCTCATGCGTAGTTGACATATTCAGAAAGATATTACTTGGCATGAATGGATCTTGATGATTTCTATAAGCAGTTACTTTAACTTCAGGCTGGGCCGTCGAGAGAAAACTAGGGCCCAGGACTAAAAAATCACGGCCCCTATACATAAGCGTGGGCCGAAAATCCGTTTTTTTTTAGAATTTTGATTGGTATGGTTCATTATGCTCTAAAAAAAAAACTGTGGGAAAGATGACAATTTTTGGTCAATATCTTCGGCTTTTCAAGTAGATGAGAGTTCAATGTGCTCAAAAAATAAAAATTAATAAATACATCAACTAATCAATTTTTTTTAATAAAATTGCAAGTATCTTCGAAAGTATTAGTCCTACATAATTTGGTATTTGGAATTTTTTTGTAGAGAATCGAAGTAAGCTAAGAAAATTTCTTTTAGCGCTTGAACTTTGATGGACTTGGGCGAGCATAATGAGCCATATATTTGCTATTACCAATCAAAATTAAAAAAAAAAAACGGATTTTCAGTCCACGATGCTATTTATATATTATGAGAATGAGAAGAGAAGTCGATTAAGCCATGTCTGTCTGTCCGTCCGTCTGTCCGTGTACACGATAACTCGAGGAAAAGTCCAGATATCTCAACGAAATTTGCCATGTAGGTTGCCCTTTATCCAAGGTAGGTTGGTATTGAAAATGGGTGAAATCGGACTGTAACCACGCCCCCTTCTCATATAACGGTATTTTCGAAAAATACAAAAATTTCGATATTTCAGGAAATATTGGATCCAAATTGTTGAAAATTAGTATGTGAGGTAGAATTTTGGTATTAATATGAAATTTTTGGAAAAGGGGCGTGACCCCGCCCACTTATTATGAAATACTTTATCTTAGTAGCCGCTTCACCAATCCTTACAAACTTCGGCATAAACCTTGCTTAGGATCCATCTAAGAAATTTGTTGAAAATCTTTGAAATCGGGAAATCGCCATATAACGGTAATTTACAGAAACACGAAAACTGCGAAATCAGTAACTACTGAAGCTAATTGACTTAAAATCGACAATTGCATTAACCATTGAGCAAAAAATTAGATTATAATAAAATTTTGGATTTTGGGCGTGGCTCCGCCCACTTGATCTCGATAACCGTTTTATCACTTCCTACGAAACTCGGCATACTTAATTACCTTCGCACGCAAAAATAACTCGCGAAAAATTTATCAAATCGGACTAGAATTACACCCGCACAAGGGTATTTTAACATTGTTTGCATAACGGTTGTTTGTAACAGCCTAAAGGAATTGAGATAGATATAGACAAATGAATACATAAATGCTCACAGCGAAAAGAGAAATCGATTAAGATATGTCTGTCTGTCCCTCCGTCCGTCTGTCCGTGTACACGATAACTCGAGAAAAAATTGAGATATCCCAACAAAATTTGGTATTTTGGTATTGGTTGGCATTGAAAATGGGCTAAATCGGAAAATAACTACGCACACCTCCCATATAACGATATTTTTCAAAAATTCAAAAACTACGATATTTTCGCAAATACTGAACCAAAATTGGTGAAAGTTAGATTATGAGTTGTAAAATTTTAGGGAAACTGAAATTCTGTATATATGAAGTCCCTTTATCAATCCCCATTAAAATCGGTGCGAACATTGCTTAGAGTCTTTGAATAACTCAGTGAGAGGGGATATCAGTATGTTTGCATGTATGTATTTATATAAAAAAATATTTATTGGTTCAAAAATGGTGGGTAGGCACTGTGGCCAATGGTAAAAGTTCGTTTACCACCTCTGCATGGTTTTAAGCCATGTAGAGTCCGCAAAATGCTCCGGAAGCAGTGACCGGAGGATGCATCAGTCTAGGCCGAGCATACTTTGAAGTGCCATCTAATTAAAACTTAAGAAAGTTTAATTACATGGCAGTTGAGAAGTGCATTTGCAAAAATTTCATAAATTGCATAAAGGAAATTTTTGCACATGCAGTAGTACATAGCATGTGTTTAGGCGCCTAAACATACCGGCCCCCCCTAGACGACTTGGTCGTCTAGTGGATATGACAAAAGCCACAAAGATCCGGCTCGAAGGGCCATGAATAACTCAGTCAGAGGGGAGACCAGTATGTTTGCATGTATGTACTTATATAAAAAAAAATATGTATTGCTTCAAAAATGGTGGGTATGCACTGTGGCCAATGGTAAAGTTCGTTTACCATCTCTGCATGGTTGTAAGCCATGTAGAGACCGAAAAATGCTCTGAAAGCAGTGTTCGGAGGATGCATCAGACTAGGCCGAGCATACTTTGAAGTGTCATCTAATTAAAACTTAAAAAAGTTCAATTACATGGCAGTTGAGAAGTGCATGTGCAAAAATTTCATAAATTGCATAAAGGAAATTTTTGCATATGCAGCAATACATAGCATGTATTTAGGCGCCTGGTGTTAGCAGACGCGCCTAAACAGTCTTACTAAGAGACCCACTGAAAATGTTTGAAAACAAGCACGAACCACGTTCTCCTCCCGTATAACACTATTTTACAAGTATGCGAAAACTGCGATAAATTAGTTACTTTTAAGCTAATTCACTCAAAATATATATATGCAATGACCCCTTAGCAGAAAATAGTATTTATTATGAAATATTTTTAGAAAATCGGCGTGGCACCGCCCACTTATATCTACATACAAAGTTATTAATTTTGGCGCAAAAAAGCAATGGATTTAAAATTTTTACGTCCACTTGCCATATAGCGCAATATTTCAGGAATACGAAAGCTCCGATATTTCAATAACGAAATACGCCAATTTATTCCCCCTTACAACAATTTTTTAACAAGAAACAAGATTATACCCGAGGGCACTTGTGCATAAGGGTATTATAACTTTGTTCACATAACGGCCTAAAGGAACCATCTAAATTCGAAAGTGAGTTGGTTTGTTTGTTACTCTTTCACGCTTTAACTGCTTATTCTATCATCATGAAATTTTGCACATTGGTGTCATTATGCCCAACTTCAAACATGGGATAGTTCTTACCTCGATTAAATAAGAAGGCGTGGCACCTACCATAGAAGCGGAATTTTTCATACCGCATATTTTAGTACATACATATTTGTGATAGAGCACTGGAACTTGGTATAGAGATAAGTATGCATATAAAATCAGTTCCATACTTATGGAAGAGAGCTGCCGCCTGTTTAAAAAATTAAATTCACCTTCAATTAAAGCAATTATTTATTTGAAATTTGTATTGCAATATGGGTGTCAGAGAAAAGAGCCTAAAAAAGGTTGTAGTTTAAAAACAAATTTATAAGAGTTGCCACCTTATTGAAAAGTTGAATGTATCACGAGAAAGATGTTAAAAAAGTTTTAGTTTGAAAATACTTTGAAGGGGGCTAAAAAAAATTGGAAATCCCTATGTTCTTGGCTGAGCTTAGGTATGTTGGATTTTATTTAAATAAATTTCTTAATTTAGCACGCAGAAATTTCACGGTATACCATAATGCTCAAAATGAAGAGAGAGGTCGATTGAGCCGCGATGGTCTGTCTCTCCGTTCGTCCGTGATAAAATGTATATAGTTTTGTACCTGAGTTATAATATAGCAAATAATAAGTTATTGGTTGGAGTTTGATCACCAATTGGTTTACTTTATTGATTTCACTTTCTTTTATACCAAATTCTTACACTAACACTTACAAATTATTTACGAACTAGAATGTATACAAATATACTACTAATACCTACAAACTAACTACATAACTCTAAAATATGCTAAGGCAACATATGGTTGCAATAAATATATAAATATGTCAGTCGCATTGACAAACTGACGTTGTGGATCAGTTAGTCACTGCGACTGTCTTTGGCGGTGTCTTTGACCGTCCGCACAAGTGTAACAAGATCCTCGCTATGTGCGATGAATGCAGTCTTTGCATAAACTCCCGCTGAGTTCAATGTAACTGATTTGGGTAAACTGTTGTTTGTGTACATTCCTACTTGTTTATACATTACTTATGTGCACATGACAATTAAAGTAAAAAGGGCGATGTGCTTATGCTACACCTTCCCTCTTAAAAAAAAATAGATATATATATATTTGTAGTCAACTATATATATCTATTTTACTGATTCAGTGAACCGCTTGATGTTTGTTTGGGTTGACAAAATTTTAATCGTTTTAGGATCTTGTTACCATTGTTTTGTTACGTGTTTTCCTTTTGTTTTTTTTTGTTTGTTTGTATATTTTATGTGATATTTGATTTTGTTTTCTTTTGGCTTGTGCCGTATATAAGGTTGAGTAAATTGGAATGCTTATGTGTATTATTATTTTTTTTTCTAAATTATTATTATGGATAAAGTGGCATGCTTATTTTTAAAGGTTTTAAATTGGTTTAAGCCTATTTTTATGAATTACGATTTCCTTTTTGTTTTTATTGCTATCTCCTATGCTATGTGGAATTAAAGTATAGTTGTTATTTTTATCAATGGTTTTAACTTTATAGTGTCCTGTATATCTATTCTCTAACTTATGGGAGGCCTCTTCTCTAATTAATACTAAATCTCCTATTTTAATTTCCTTACTATAGCTATTTTTGTCATAATTGGATTTTTGCTTTTCTTTAGCTTCTTGAATTAATTTGCTTGCTCTTTGCTGTGCTATTTGAAGTTTGTATTTTACTTCTTTGTCATACGCCTCATGGTTGTATACCGGGCTAATTTCATTTTCTTCCAAAAATTCATAATTTGGTGGTTGTTTTGCGAATATTAGTTCGAAAGGACAATAATTATGTGTTGTTGATGGCGTTGTATTGTAACAATAAGCGAAATACCTGAGGTATTCATCCCAATCGTCTTTGTCACTGGATATGTATGCACGCATATATTCGTTGAATGTCCGGTGACTGCGTTCTACAGTACCCAAAGTCTGGTGATGGTACGGTGTAGAAGTTTTATGCTCAATTTTTAACAATTTACACAGTTCATTGAACAGGCTATTTTTGTATTCTGTGCCCATGTCTGTTAAAATTGTTTTCATTTGGCCATAAATCAGGATGAAATGCTCGAATATGGCTTTAGCGACAGTTGTTGCATGTTTGCTTGGAACTGGAATCGCTACCAAATATTTGGTTAGATCGCATATAATGGTAACTGCATATTCGTTTCCATTTATCGACTTTGGCAATGGGCCGACTGTGTCGATTTGTACAATATCAAAAGCCTTCGGAGGTGTTTCTGTTATTGTCATTGGTTCTTTGATATGTTTATTAATTTTATTTTTCTTGCAGTGGATGCAGTTCTTTACATATTTTCGTATGTCATTTTTCATATTCAGCCAGCTATATTTCTGCTTGATTTTATCTGTCATGCGATTTATTCCTGGGTGGCCACCACTAATAGGATCGTCATGATATTTGTGCAGAATTTCTTTAATTTTCCCGGGATTTGTCACACATATAACCTCTGGGGTTAGAGCGATTGTTAACTTTTTGAGAACTTTATTTCCCATTTCCATAAATTTGCCTACTGCAGTATAATTCTTTTTAAAGAATTTGTCCCCTAAGGACAACTGTACTTGTACAAGTCCTAAATTGCCGGCTTCTCTTTCGAGCCTGGTAAAGAATTGTCCTAAGTCAATCTTATCCTCAACAATTAGGTTGCTTGTATCAAAATTGCTACAAATTTTCTTTCCTTTTTTGAAATATAATTTCGGAGGATTGAAAACGAGCTCGACATGTCTTTTTACTTCAAATTTATTTAGCGCTTCGTAAATTTTGGGGTTCTCTTTGTGACTTTCTTTGACTTCAGTTTTATTGTTGGTCTTTTTAGCTGCTGATCTTGTTGTTATTTTAAATATTTTGTTTGCTTCCACTGACATATCTTTTAAATTTGTAATGGTTATGCGGGATAATGCATCCGCGATATGATTTTCTTTACCAGCTATATACTCCACCTCAAAATCGTACTCTTCTAAATCCAATCTTACTCGTGTCAGCTTAGATGAAGGACTTTTCATTGAAAATAGGTATGTTAATGGGCGATGGTCGGTTTTTACTAAGAATTTTCTACCATAGACGTATGGTCTGAAGAAGGTTATGGCCCAATGGATTGCTGCCAATTCTTTTTCTATTGTTGCTTTATTTATTTCACCTTTTGTGAATGACCTGGATGCGTAGGCAATTGGTAACTGTTTGCCATCATGTTCTTGGCTAAGGACTGCTCCACAAGCATACCCACTAGCATCTGTCGTTATGCAAAATTTTTTACCGAAGTCTGGGTATTGCAAAAGTGTTGGACTAATTAATGCTTCTTTTAAATAGACAAAGGCTTTTTGACATTCTTCTGTCCATTCAAAAGTAACATTCTTTCTGCAAAGCCTAGTTAACTTTCTTGAATGTTCTGCAAAATTTGGTACAAATCTTCTGTAATAATTACAGAAGGCTACAAATCTTTTAACTTCGTCAGCTGTTTTTGGTGTTGGGTAATTTTGAACTGTTTCAAATTTGCTTGAGTCGGGTAATATTCCCTTGTTTGTGCATTTATGTCCTAAATATGTTACCTCTTGGCTGAAAAATAAACATTTATCTGGATGTAATTTTAAGTTGTATTTTCTGCAAGTAGAGAACACGTCTCTTAAATTTTTTAGCATGTGGTTTTCTGAACAACCTAATACAACTAAATCATCCATGTAGAGAAATGCTTGGGATGGTTTAAGGCCAGCGAATGCTAATGTCATCATTCGTTGGAATGAATTTGGGGCTACTTTCAATCCATATGGTAATCTTTTGAATCTATATGTGCCATTTTCAGCAGTGAATGAAGTAATGTCCCTAGAGTCTGGGTGTAATTCTATTTGATGAAAACCTGACATAAGGTCTAGGCATGAAAAATATTTTGCTCTTCCAAGTTGATCTAGAATGTCATCAATTCTTGGAAGGGGAAATTTATCTGCTGCTAATTTTTTATTTACTTGTCTGTAGTCAACAACCAATCTCCATCTTTTTTCTGTGTTTCCCGGAAGTGATTTTTTAGGAACTAATAAGACTGGACTATTATATTCCGAAATTGAAGGTTCTATGATATCATCTTTGATTAGCTTATTTATTTGTTTAGTTATTTCTCCTTTTTGTGTTTGGGGTAATCTATAATTTTTAATGTAAACGGGGGTGTCATCCTTCATATATAATTTTTGTTTATACAAATTATTAGAAGTGATTGGTTCTGTTTCTAGTGCAAATATATCTATGAATTCTGTGCAAAGTGGTGTTAATTGAGCTTTAACAAAATTCGGAAAATTTTTGGTTAATCTTTTTAATTTTTCTGTATCTGTGCAACTTTTACTGTGTGTGGTTGATTTAATTAGTGTATAATCATCTAAATTTTCAGTATTAATTTTATAATTTTGAATAGTTGTGTTGTTATGTGTTGTGTTAATAATTCTAACGAAAGATTGCTCGTTATTTGTAATGGTATTTGCGATATAAATGCCATCGGATAGTTGTTGGTGTGGTATGAAAATGTTTTTGTTGTTTGTATTTATTTTAATTTGTCTAATAACTTCCGATCTAGCTGGAATTGTGATTGTGTTGACGGACAGACAGTTTGTTAGATTCATTGTTATTGTTTGAGGGAAATCATATGGTCTAAGGATTAGTTTATCCTCTGTTTCTCCATAATCTAGAATACAATTGTATTTCTTTATGAAATCTAGGCCTATTATTCCATCACATGGAATAGGAAAGTTGTCTTCTACAACATGAAATTTATGATAAATTAGAAGGTCATCGCCTTTTAGATCTGCTTTGATTGTGCCTAAAGTGCTAGTTATTCCCTGACCAATGCCTTTTAAATCTGTGATTTGTTCAGTATTTATTTTTTCTTTATTATTTATTTGCTGTTTTTTAATTATGGAGATATCGGCTCCAGTATCAATTAAAAAATTTGAGTATGAATTGTTCAATGATGTTCTTGTAGATATATAGCTGTTTAAATTTAGATTAAGTACGCATATTTTTCTTTTTGTTAATTTTGAAGTGGAGTTTCCTGGTTTTCCGTTGCGGTTATGGCGCGCACATTACGGTTCTGGTTGTAGGATCTATTGCCGTTTTGGGCTTGTGATCCTCTCCGGTTATTATTGTTGTTGTACGACCGCGAGTTATTGTTATATCTCGGTTGTGGTCTGAATCTCCGATTTTGGTAATTTCCATAGTTGTTACTACGGTAACCTCCACGGAAATTACTCCTGTACTGACCTTGCTGTCGTACATTTAAGATCGTATTTGAGCTGCCAGTGATTTCGGTACAACTATTAGTGAATTTCGATATTGCGTCGTTCATCGTTGTGAACGTACCTGCTTGCATAATCATTTTAACCTTGTCATTAGAGCAGTTTTTACACATGGCTTTAACTGCTGCCTGTGTTGAATATCTTGTGGCCAAGTCTGGGTTTAATCCATCAGAGATATATGCTCCTTCTAACGGCCTTGTGATTTTTTCAATCTCTGCTGTGTATTGGTTAGCCGTTTTGCTACGCTGTTGGATGTTCAGTAGTTTAGCGGTCAAAACCTCCACTGATTCTCCCTTTATTGCGGTATGTAATTTGGTTCTTATTTGGGCGATTGTGGTCTCATTACTGATAAAATTTCTTGCTGTACCTTTCAGCTTTGTTTTTATCATGGTAATGGCCAATGCCTCGTGTGTATCCTTGATTTGCTCGAGTATATCAAGTGCATCTAGGAAGCTATGCAGATTTTCTGGTTTACCATCAAACTCTGGTAGTACTGACGAAGCAGTTTTGATAAATTCTACTACGGTTTGTGGCATTGTGACGTGTATTATCGGTATTTCTATTTTAAGTTCTTCCACCGGTGTGGCTTGAGTTAATGAAGGTGAGTTGGTTCGGCTAGGAACACGTTCAGACAGAAGTAGTACAAAATCTATTTGAATTTCTTCTTTTGTTGTATTTGGTACATCAAATTCTAGATTGTGTCTAGCTAGAGAAGATACAAGTTTATCTCGTACGGCGGAGAAAAATTGGTAAGCTTCTCTTTGATGTTCTTCGGTGAGTATGTTATTTACGGATTCGATCACCTGCCTTATGCCATTTAGAGCTTCTAAAATTATATTCAGATGCTTTGTTATGGTTTCTGGTGATATTGGAGCACTTTTGTTTATGCACTTATACGATTTATTAGCTTTAATTTTTTCTTCCAATAATGTGTCATGGATGTCTTTCCACTGATTCATTTCTATTGGGAAAGTTACACGCGTTGTTGCACATTGTTTAATTGTCTCAATTTATTTTTAATATAATTTTTTATCAAAATTGCAATTGCAACAATTAAACATGTAGCTACACATGCAAAAGCAGTCAACCACTTATCGGAAACTTCTTCCGCGTTTTCTACAATAGAATGTGGTTCATATTTGACTACTTTAGTTTCATAGGTTTTTTCACCTGAGGTTTCTTTTCCTACCTCATAACCTGTTATTCCTATTAATATTCCGTTTAGTGCAATTTTCCACCAAGTCATGTTTGAAAGAAAATAAAATTTCGACTTTAATATTTTATTTTTATTTATTCATAAACTCGTCATTTAATGTACAAATTTTAATATTCTTCAGGGAATGTTTTCCTTATTAATCTATTTACTTCTTCTGCCAATGTGGAAGGATATACTAAGTCTTCCATAGTGGGTTCCCTACCCATACCTATACGTAACCAAAATTGTTTTAAGTGATTTAAATGGGATCTATTACTTCCCCTAATTCGTGATCTTGATCTACGAGTTTCTGAGTTTTCACACTCTAGATCATCTACAATTTTGTTTATTGCCTCGTAGTCAAGATCATCGGGCAATGCACTATCCATGAGAAAAAGGTTATTAAAAGTATATGAATTTTAACATAAGCGTTCAAATTTACTTTAAAAATTTATTGTTTAAAAAATTTTTATTCTTTATTTGTGTTTTAACATTTTTAATTTCCTCTTGTAATTTTAATCTTTTATCTGAGCTATTAGCAAAGTTAAGTTGTTGATATAACTTTGCTAATTCTACTAGGCTTTTTACTTTTCTTCCTGCTCTTTTTCTTCTATGTACAATTTGTGGGGCAGGAATTTCTGGGATATCTTCTGTTTTATTTAGTTTGTTTCTTTTCCTATACTCTTCAATATTAATCGGTTTAGGTCCGATTTTTTCGGATTTGCGACTCTCGAGGATCTGTTTTGTACCTTCAATAAGTGTGTCTACACACTTTTGAAAAAGTCTATTGATTTCTTTATGATATTTTTTATCAGACTCCTCTTCGGTCGAAATCCTTTGCATTATTTTTATTGTACAGAGAGAGAAGAGAGAAAAAAAAATTTCAATAATTAATTTTTAACCTTTACCCCTAAGCAAATTACTGCTATTTAGATGGCGGCCATAAGGCGTGCCAGAGTTTTCTAAGAGGTTTATATTCTTTTTATTTATTAATCATTTCAAAAAAATTTTTTTTTTCTACCTTACGCTGCCGTTTTGTCTCCAAATTTCCAATATTTGCCGCCAGTCATATCACGAAATTATCAATATTTGCTGCCAGTCATATTACCAAATTACTAATATTTGCTGCCAGTCATATTACCAATATTCCACTTCGTCGTCGCGCGTCGTCGATGTCTTCTATTTTTGGGGTTCAATCCTTGGGTTGATATCCTTAGTGTGTTTCCATATTCCACTTCGTCGTCGCGCGTCGTCGATGTCTTCTATTTTTGGGTTTCAATCCTCATAAATTTGGATTTTATTATTTTTTTTTTCGGCTAGCGGTGCCGCTATGAGCCACATAAATTATTTTATTTAACTACGGCTGGCGATATCGCCTTGTAGAGTCGAATAAATTATTTTATAAAAATTTTTAATTATTTTTCGGCTGGCGGTATCGCCTTTTAAAGCCAATAATTTTTATTTATTTTATGAGCCTGGCAGGATCGCCATATAGCAAATAATAAGTTATTGGTTGGAGTTTGATCACCAATTGGT
>NW_023458555.1:87663901-87684004 GCF_013731165.1 Rhagoletis pomonella | reverse complement strand
CCGTACTTGAATAGCTCAGCTGGCAGGCTGTCAGCTCCAGCAGCTTTTTTGTTTTTCAGTCGCGTTATTGCTATACGTACCTCGTCATAGTCAGGCGGTGGAACGTCGACTCCGTCATCATCAACTGCGAGCTCGGGTTCTTCTCCTCCACAACTTTCCGTGCTGCTTCCGTTTAGTAGGGCGGAAAAGTGTTCCCTCCATAATTTAAGTACGCTCTGGACATCAGTTACTAGGTCGCCATATTTGTTCTTACAGGAGTACGCCCCGGTCTTTAAACCTTCCGTAAGTCGCCTAACTCTCTGGTAAAATTTTCGGGCATTCTTCCTGTCGGCCAGCATTTCAAGCTCTTCGCACTCACGTATTTCGGACTCTTTCTTCTTATTGCGGCAAATACGTCTTGCTTCCCTCTTCACATCCCTATAGCGGTCCCACATAGCGCGCGTTGCGCCCGATCGCAGCGTGGCCCTGTAGGCGGCATCTTTTTTTTCTGCAGCTTCCTGACACTCCTCATCGTTCCAGTACTTCATTTTTACCTGCATTTTAACATGTCACGAAAATTAAAAAAATTGAGAACATCAGCGTTTTTATAAAAAACCGACAAGCGCGACCTCTAAGAAAACTTTTTTTCAAAATAAAAAAACACGTTTCTCTTTTTTATCACAAATAACCATAATTTAAGGTAGCGTTTCTGAATTTCCAAAAAAAAAAAAAATTTCAACCACTCTAACGTACATACATATGTATATGTTTTAACAAAATCGAACAAACAAGCTTATTCGATAACGGAACAAAGAACCACTAAACTTAATTTCGGCGCGCACATAACACACTGCGGGTATAATAGCATAGCCTAGATATTGGTACGGCTAGAGCTAGTATTTTGAAGTATCGCGGCCGAAGGTCGCCTACTCAAAAAAGAGTTGTGCGCGTAAAAATATTGCATATGACATACCCGAATTTTGAAAACTTAAATCATAATTATTTTAATTACTGGTACTCAAAATAACTTTTAAGAAAGGGTGTTAGTTTTTTGATTCAAAGTTGCCGCCAGGAGTTAACATCTCGTAAATAATGTTCGGAATGTTTTTTCTACTACAGATAACTTTAGAAATATAAAAAAAAAGTTAATTTCCGTTCACGGATTCGTAGTACCGGGGTTTTTAAATGCGTCGTCTATATGATACCCCTATGACGTACGTTACCGTAACAATGTTAACACACACGACGAGAGTTTCTTTATTCACATTCCGAACATTCGGAATACATTTTTCTGTTCAATTATTCATTAGAACGTTGTTGCCGGACTAAATGTGGCCGGATAATCTGAGCACATTCTTTTCATTTCGATTCTAGTACGGAATTCGTAGTATATTGCATGAAAATAATGGCGCTAGAGATACCAAGTAAATTTTTGCAATTTATTTTGCGAAAAAATTTAATTAAATACACAGGTCCCAAAAAAAATTGATGGAAGGTTCCTTTGATCGAACCTAGTCTGTTATATGTTTCTGTCACGTGAAATCCGAGATTTTTTTTTTGAGCTAAGAAAAAAATCCAGACGTGATGGAGCAAAACGGACTTCAGGTTCGTGTTCAGCGACCCCAAAAACATCCAATAGACTAGGTTTGGTCAAAGGAACCTTTCATCGATTTTTTCAATCAGTCAGTAGTCAATGAAAAGGATATAAGGATAGATAGCACTACAACGCGGAGTAGAAAAAAACGGAGCGTTTTAGTGTATGCAAAGTCTGAAATGGCTTCATCCATTCAACTTTGTAGAACCATTCGAAAGTATTCTCTCCGCAAGACTTTAGAAGCCATATTGTTTAAACATGATAATATATACGTGCTGGCGCTTTACAGAAATTCAAATGTCCCTATTGGAGACTTGGAAGCAGAATTACGTTTTTTTTTTGTTTTGTATTATATGTATTTATTTATTGAAAGGTCTGAAAGGACGAGTTCAGAGCCACACTGAACGAGCGGGTGGAGAAGACTTGTTTCCACGCCGCGCCTTCGCTTCTCTATATTTAATTAATTACAATCCAGTAGGCTGTGTTCGGTCGGAAAGGACAAGTTTCCGAGCCGCACTGACACTGGTGTTGGGTAGTCGGTCTGAAAGAACGGGTTCCAGAGCCGAAATTGATATATTGCGGATATCGAAATTTATTATATTGCGCATTATTTGATAATATCGGAGAAATCCTTTCTTCTCAGTCTGCTTGTATATCTCGGGCTAAGAAGATCTCTCCCCAGTCGATTTGGATGGTTCATTAACCGTGCTGAGTAACTGTTGCTAGCCCTCTTATGTCCTCATGCCGTTTTTACATTAAGATCTTTGTGGATACTCGTATTTTTTATGTACCACGGTGCTCCGCATATGGCGCGTAAAATTTTTGACTGCAGTCTTTTAAGTCTGTTCAAAAAGGAATTGCACGCTGTCCCCCAGAGCCCGATTCCATATGCCCAACATGGTTTAATCATCATATTAAAAAGCAACATCTTGTTATCTAGGCTGAATTTAGATTTGAAGGCTTGCTTGTTTTAGTTTCGCTGGGAAAATTTTGTTTTCTATATGCTTTTTCGAGGTAAGTCTTCTATCTAGCGTCATCCCAAGGTATTTGACACTATCTTTTTGTGGTATAGCCTTGCTGTTTATTTTTATTTGTGGGCAAGTTTCTTTCTTCAAAGTAAATCTTGTCTGAACACTTTTGCTTTCGTTAACCTTTATCCTCCAAGAACCTAACCATAGCTCTAAAATTTTCAACTATTCTTGCAGCTTGTAAGAAGCCTCTTTAAGGTCTGAACTATTGCTCAGGATAGCTGCAGCAATCTTTGAAATGGTTAGACTATCATCAATTGGCAAATCACGTGTGTATATTACGTACAATATGGGTCCTAGAACACTGTATTGAGGGACACCTGCATATATTGGGTGACTTTCCGTTCTAAAGGAATTCTGCCATTCTGTCTGAACAATGGTGTTAATTAAATCTTTCTTTTTAACCCAAAGCGGATTTTTGGTAAGGCTACTGGGGGGTAATGAAATATTGGAAGGATGAGAGCCTTCATTGGGTCTAAAGACTTGTGAAAGATGACAGGCGAAAGCGTTTGCTTTATCCTCATCATTCCTCACCCACCTTCCGTTCTGAATACGTAATGGTGCTTCCCGAAGAACGGGCCTCTTCGCATGCTTCAGTGTTCGCCAAAGGGAGAAGTCAGTCTGTTTCGAAGGATCAACTGGGTACTTCTTTCTTTTTCCGCCTGCAACAAAATACGTATTTCCTTTATAAACGCATTTAGCTCCTGATTAAGCTTATGAGAGCGAATTCTTTTCCATCCCCTTCTTACTTTGCGCTTTTTACTTATTCAGTTAAGAATGTTTGTGGTGGGCAGGCCAGGGCAGTAAGAACTGCGGTGTTTAATAGAAGGATTTGGTGATGCAATTCCTACGGCCTTAACTATTATATCAGTGACCTGCCTCGTCGGGCAGGTGGTCGTACGAACAAGATGAATACAAATCAAAACAAAACAAAGACAAAAACTAAAACTTCGAGCAGCGGAGGATCGACGGAGCTGGTATCCAAAACTGTCTCCACCCCGGTTGGGGATTCTGAGGCGAAGGCATCTCCGGCTAAGGCCACGAGTGGGGCCTGCACGGCCAGCGCCGTAGGGAAACAGGAGCTGGCTAGCGACAAAGCTTCGAGCAGCGGTGGGTCGAAGTCGATAACAATATCTGTCTCTGTCCCGGGTGGGATTTCTGGCCCTGCAGATGCGAAATCGCCCTGCGTTAAGGGCTTAAGTAGGGCCTTCACGGCCGGTGCCTCAGGGGGGTCGAAGCCAGCTCCTTCTGGTACTAAAGGCGGCGGAATTCTGCCGGTAGTGGGTAGTGCCTGTGCGAAATCGCACGGAGCATCTGGGGGTGCGGTGCGTGTCGGAATCGCCAGGACCAGCAAGGGTCTCTCGCCGCGTGTCTTCGGAGCTTCGAGGACCTCGGATCGGGCACCTCAGGGAAGTCCTAAACGGCGCGCCACCGCGGCGAGAAAGGATCGCTCGGACCGTCGCGTGGCCGCCAAAATTTTGGAAGTCTACGGCGATCAGTGTGCTGGTCAAATTAGTGATCAGCATGCCCGAACGCTCGAGTGGGCCGAAAAGGTGGTCGGCGATACGGAGGCTGCGACATCCGCCCAGGGGAAGGTAGCCGATGGCGCGAATGCGTTGTCGACTATGAAGCGGCAGAGATCACGGTAGGGGAAACCACGGCCGTGAATAAGCTTCGTACGGGGCCGGCTCCCACGTTTAGCGAAATCGCTAATCTTGCCGGCTCTGTGGAGTTAGGGGCATGGACCGCAGCAGGCAAGACGGCGCCATCACTCGCGAAGAGTGGAAGCGTGTGGCGGCCGCCATGTCGGCGGTATTTATGGGGGTGGTCAGGGGTATCCAGGGCCACCACCTAGGTGTGAGAGTACTGGTTGGCACCATGGGCTGCATAAGCTCACGAGGTGCACCGATGAGCGGTCGGCAGCCTTATACAAGGAGTCAGTCTCCCTGGTGGGGGAGGTTTGGAAGGGTGCCGATCTGGTGGCCGTGGACAAAGCGGATCTTCCGATGCGTCCACGGGCTCGGGTATGGCTTCCTACTCAGCTTACCTCTCCAGAGGAGGTCGAAGGAATACTTCGGTACTGCAATCCATCTCTCCCGACGCATAACTGGAGGGTTATCTGGCTGGAGAGGACCGAGGAATCTTATCGGTAAGCGCTGATAATGCTGAATTCAGAGTCCCTCGGTGCTCTCGGCGATACAAAGGGGGTCATATACGAATTCTACCGACCGAAGCCAAAGCAGATGACCCTCTGCCTCCAGCAACTTCGGAGGGAGGAAGAGAGGCCATTGACTCCGCCAGCATGGAGTTGGGAGACTCGGCTCAATCGGATGCTGAGAGCATTGGGGGCGGCCCCTCTGCCGGGGCGTCCGTCTTCAGTCTCGAGAGGCTGTTCGGTGGGGTCGATGTCCACGGTGAGAGCGCGGAACTAGCGCTCATGGAGGATATTCTGGAGAATGAAGATACTGCAGATTAATCTCCAACATTGCAAGGCGGCATCCGTCAATATTTTACTCCCCCAGGAGCCATGGCTGAGCAGTAATCAGAACAAGGAACTACAAGCTGATAGCGGCGAACAACGTAGGTAGAACTAGGGCCTGTATGCTTATCAGAGGTGAACTAAAAGCTTTTATTTTGCATAATTTCAGCAATGAGGATGTGGTTACAATTAGGCTGGAACGAGAGACTGGAGAACTCTGGCTCATATCCGCCTACATGCCGCACGATGACGAGGTGGAGATACCTCCAACGCTGCTGAGGAGCGCTCTAGCGGAAGCCAAGCGAACAACGTAGGTAGAACTAGGGCCTGTATGCTTATCAGAGGTGAACTAAAAGCTTTTATTTTGCATAATTTCAGCAATGAGGATGTGGTTACAATTAGGCTCGAACGAGAGACTGGAGAACTCTGGCTCATATCCGCCCACATGCCGCACGATGACGAGGTGGAGATACCTCCAACGCTGCTGAGGAGCGCTCTAGCGGAAGCCAAGCGACGGAAAGCTGGCGTGATCTTGGGGTCCGATGCGAACTCGAGGCACTCAGTTTGGGGCAGCTCGGATACAAACTTGCGAGGTGAGTCACTTTTTAAGTTTAGTCTAAGTGAAAACTTACATAGCTGTAACAGGGGGAATTCCTCTACGTTTATAACTGCAGCCAGGGAGGAGGTTCTTGACCTCACACTGGCTTCATCTGAGACAGCACCTCTGATCTCGGATTGGAGGGTTCTGAGCGAACACTCTCTTTCGGATCATAGGTATATTCAATTATCTTTGGACGAAAAGCGTCCACATAGCAAGCCCTTCAGGAACCTGAGGAGCACGAACTGGGATCTGTATAACAGGAACCTTCGCGGAGTGCTACCTGATGCGCCAGAACCAAATTCTGTGCAGTCGGTAGATTCGCTGGAGGAGATTGTTGAAGTTTTCAGCTTTGCGTGCAGGGAAGCTCTTAAAAGCGCATGTCCGCGGAGATTTCGGAAAGGTAGAGGGAAACCCCTTTGGTGGACTGTGGAGCTCTCTAAGCTAAGAGCGTCGAGCAGACGACTTTTCAATAGGGCCCGTAGGAGTAAGTTGTCTTCAGATTGGGAACTCTATAAGGTTGGACTAGGAATCTAAAAGTCCGAAATAAGAAAGGCAAAAAAGATTTCATGGAGGTCTTTCTGCGAAAACGTTGAAGGGTGTCATGAATCTTCGAGATTTAGGCGTATTCTTGCTAGGAGTGCTGCTTCGCTGGGTTGCTTGAGGAATGAGGGAGGTAACTGGACTATGAGTTGCGAGGAGTCGCTTAGGCTGCTCTTGGACACTCACTTTCCTTCCGATCCCTCCCTTGAGGAGATCTCCTTAGGGGAAGTGTGTGGAGACTTTGCTGCTGTTTCTGACCTCCTGGATGAGCGCCGCCTGGCGTGGGCGATCAATTCGTTCGAACCCTTTAAATCCCCAGGACCTGATGGCATCATACCTGCGCAGCTGCAAAAGGCGGAGGAGGTGTCGTGCCGTTGGTTGGCCCCAATCTACGCGAGCTGCGTTAGATACGGGTACATTCCCAGGGGTGGGACGGTCGTCAAGGTGGTGTTCATCCCGATGGCCGGAAGGAGCTCTCATGTTGCCCCCAAGAACTTTAGGCTAATCAGTATTTCATCGTTTCTGCTGAAGACGTTGGAGAGGCTGGTTGATATGCACATAAGGAGCATGATTCCTCGGGATCGCCTGTCTAGAGCTCAGCATACTTACTGTAAAGGACGGTCGATATTGCTCTGCATACAATTGTGAGGTGTATAGAGGAAGCCTTCACTCACAAGGACTTTGCCATAGGAGCCTTCCTCGATATCGAGGGTGCTTTTAATAATGTCCTGCCGGACGCAATAGTTAAGTCGCTAGATAAGCTTGGGGTTGAGGTCAGTCTCATTAGGCTCATCGAAAGCTTGCTGCGTGACAGAACTGTCATGGCAGTCTGGGGCAGCGCCTGCTTGTCTCGCATGGTGAGCAGGGGCACCCCGAAGGGAGGGGTTCTCTCACCCCTTCTCTGGGTCGTCGTGGTGAATGAGCTACTAGTAGATCTGGAGAAACACGGCTGTCGGGTAATTGCCTATGCAGACGATGTTGCGCTCCTAGTTAAAGGTAAATACCTGAAGACTCTGTTTGAACTGACCCAACGGTACCTTAACATAGTTACTAACTGGCCGCCAAAAGTGGTCTTGCCGTAAACCCCAGTAAGACAGAGCTGATCTTATTCACAAAAAAATATAAAATCCCCCCGCTGCTCTTCCCTCGGTTGGAGGTCTGCGCTTACAGCTGTCTGACAGGGTCAAGTACTTGGGCCTGATCCTGGACAAGAAGTAGTCGTGGATACCAAACATCGAGGAAAGGGCAAGAGAGGCATCAGTGGCCTTATATTGCAGTAGGGGAGCTATTGGCAAGAGATGGGGCATCTCCCCTAAAGTTGTCTAGTGGATATACGAGACTGTAGTCAAGCCAATTATGTTCTATGCGGCCCTAGTCTGGTGGAACTCACTGGAAAAGGCTAAGGAAATTGGTATTAGTGGGGCACTGCGAACCGCCCCCCCACATTAGCACTGAACGCAATGCTAAACGTAGCGCCTTTCGACGTTGCAGGCAGAGTTGTCGCGGAGCGAACGGCTATTATACTCAGGGAAAGCGATTGGTTGACCAACTTAGGGACTGGACACTCTGGAGTTCTAGGAGGTTTCGACTTCATCCCCGATCGCACAGATTACTGCACCACCGTTGCGGCTCCTAGGAGCTTCTTCTCTGTCCACTTTCCCTCAAGGGATGAGTGGGCCGGGCGGTACTTCTGGAGGAGGGGTGCGGGGAACTTCTTTACGGATGGATCGAAACTGGATGGCAGGGTTGGTGGAGGGGTCTTCTGTCGAGAGCTTTCCCGGACTTCTGCAGTGTATTCCAGGCGGAAGTAGCTGATATCAAGGAGGCGGTGGATTCACTGCTAAGGAGCGTTATAACCGTCAGGGAAGTGAGCGTATATTCTGATAGCCAGGCGGCTATCAGAGCTTTGAGTTCGTTAGAGGTGCGCTCTAACCTTGTTAAAGAATGTCTTCTCCCTCTTTCGGCCGGGTCGGAGTACTACCGCATTAGGCTTATTTGGGTTCCACCTCACCTGGGCTGGGGTAAGGCTGCCACCTTACCTAACCAATCCTAACCACATAGTTTCTAATTTATTGATTGAAATATTCTCGCTAATTGAAATGTTACAAAGTGGGCTTCAAACGAAAAGATTTTAAACTAAATTAATATGATCGTGTTTTTAATATACATATGTAGTTGGAGTGCAATGGGGTACAGTCGTTGCGCTGGGTTTGCAGTTACAGCTGCATGGCTATACTCAATCCCGACTCTAGCGTCCTCGTTCGCGCACTCTGGGCAACGTGAGCAAGCCATGTGCGAGATGCGGTAACCAATCCGAGTGGAGCCTTGGGTCACGGCAGAAAGAGAGGGAGCCTCGGTGGGGCCACTCCGACTGATTCGGTTTAAGGGCTCACTGAAGTCTGCAGCGTCTGTTCACCAGTAGGTGCGGCTGCAAGCGAGTGTCTGCTTGGATCAAGCGGCTCACTATATAAACGTGTATTTGGTTGCGAAACCACCCCCGTCCCAGCAATGGGTTGTGCGCTGGGCTTGGGACCCGGCACGTAAAAACCACTTCCAGTGAAGAAGCAAGGCAAAGCCTCGGATGAGACCCCGCCTTATTATGACGACCACGGCAAACGTTTAAAGGACTACGATTTGAGGGCATGCACCTGGAATGTCCGGACCCTTAATGGGGAAGGTGCCTCTGCCCGGATGGTTGGTTGTCCTCGTAAGGACAAAAGCTGACATCACTGCCCTCCAAAAAAATGCATTGGACGGGGCAAGGCAAGCAATTTCTGGGGCCTTGCGACGTCTTCTACAGCTGCCATGTAAAGGAGCGCAAATTCGGAGTTGGATTTGTGGTGGGAGAGAGACTCCGTCGCCGAGTACTGTCGTTCACCCCTGTGCACAGTGTATTATTTCCACATTCTAGAAAATATTAGTTACGTTATTTTATGTCGCCAAGTTTCAAAACAACGTCACCAATGTTTTTAGAAATGCCTGCTAAAGACGAAACAATAACAATTACAAAATATAAACCAAAGTGTAGGGCGGGACGGTAATTGATTTGGAGGATTACCGAGCGCAGTATTATCTAAAATTGTATACTTGAGACTGAATCTAAATGTTTAATTTGTTGGCGTTATGTGATTTATGCAACAATTGCTACAATACTATTTTGGTCTTATTTTTTTGGGTATGTTCTTTTTAATGAATATACATTTTTGGGATTTTAGTAAACTAGGACTGAGTATTTAATGTTAAAGTAAAACGATGTTAATTTAGATTTATTTTTAGCAATTTATTAATTTCATTAAACCGGCGAACCCGGTTTCCGCCACTATTCGATAAGGTTTGTATCTCTGTTTATTTACCACTCCTCTTTGACTTTAAACAACACAATTTTAGCTGCTGGAATGAAATTTTCATTTTTCAGGCATACTAGGAATTTCATTTTATTCTTTTCTTCAAAAAAAAAAAATATACTTATTTTTAAGTCCATTTTTGTCAGTTTATAATTCATTGTTATAGGGAAATTCTAAATATCAATTTTGGGCATTTTAGCCTTTGTAGTTAGTTAAACATTTTAGTTTTAGCCGTTTTAAAAATTGCAGTTATATAATAGGGTGGCGTGGCAGTAACTCTAAATGAAAATTTTTTTGTAAAAAGCTTCGCATATCTTATAACATACCTTGTGAAAAATTTCATTAATCGATCTTCAATAGTTTTCGAATTACAGAATTAAAGGCAGCTAGATGGGTAAAATCTTACACTGCGCGGTGTACTAGCGTCTAGCTGCAATCCACATCAAAACGAGATTCTCCAACATCTCGCTCATCTGCGCCCATGCCCCGACGGAAGAGAAGGATGAGGCATCCGAAGACCTCTTCTATGAGCGCTTGGAGCGCACGTACTAGCGCTGCCCCCGTCACGATATCAAAATCGTGCTTGGGGACTTCAATGCCAGGGTGGGCAAGGAAGGGATCTTTGGAACCAGCGTCGGAAAATACAGCATCCACGATGAAACGTCCGACAATGGATTGAGGCTGATCGACTTCGACGGGGCCCGAAACATGGTAGTATGCAGTACTTGGTTCAAGCATAAAAAGATCCATCAAGCTACGTGGCTGTCTCCGGATCGAAAAACGAGAAACCATTTCGATCATGTTGTGATAGACGGAAGCCACGCTTCCAGTGTTTTAGACGTACGCACACTCCGAGGCCCAAACATCGACTCGGACCACTATCTTGTTGCAGCCAAGGAAAGCTTAACGTCGAAAAGCTGCAATCACAACAGACAGCCAGTGCTTTCGCTACTCGACTCTCACACCTGCTCTCAGAGAGCACTCTTTAACAAACCGACATATGCGAGCAGTGGAACAACATTTCCCGCTCATTAAGTATCGCCGCCGAAGAAGTAGTTGGATTTCAGCGAGCCCGAAAGAACAACTGGTACGATGAGGAGTGTCAGGCAGCTGCAGGGAAAAAAGATACCGCCAACAGGGCGCGCTGCGATCGGGCGCAACGCACGCTATGTGGGACCGCTATAGGGAATAGGAAAGCGTGTCGTATTTGCCGCAATAAGAAGAGAGAGGCCGAAATACATGAGTACGAAGAGCTTGAAGTACTGGCCGACAGGAAGAATGCCTGACAAGTTTACCAAAGAGTTAGGCGAGTTACGGAAGGTTTCAAGACCAGGGCGTACTCCTGTAAGAACAACAATGGCGACCTAGTAATCGGTGTCCAGAGCGTACTTAAGTTATGGAGGGAACACTTTTCCGCCCTACTAAATGGAAGCAGCACGGAAAATTGTTTAGAAAAACAACCCGAGCCCGCAGTTGATGATGACGGAGTCGACTTTCCACAGCCTGGCAGCAGAGCTATTCAAGTACGGCGGCGAGGAGTTGATAAGGTGCTTGCATCAAGTGAGCTCTGCCCAATCCACAAGAAAGGTGACCCGCCATTCGCGCCAACTACCGCGGGATCAGCCTTCCAATCATAGGTTGCATGGTTTTATCGAGCGTATTGTGTGAAAGACTGAAGCCCACCGTCAATGAACTGATTGGGCCTTATCAGTGTGGCTTT
Source organism: Rhagoletis pomonella (assembly GCF_013731165.1). Classification (NCBI taxonomy): domain Eukaryota; kingdom Metazoa; phylum Arthropoda; class Insecta; order Diptera; family Tephritidae; genus Rhagoletis; species Rhagoletis pomonella. Next base: position 87,672,719 of record NW_023458555.1, on the reverse strand, counting down.
GGACCCGGAAAATTCACCATCGATCAGTTATTCACAATACGCCAAATCTTGGAAAAGACCCGCGAGAAAAGGATCGACACTCACCACCTATTTGTCGACTTTAAAGCCGCTTTTGACAGCATTAAAAGGAGTTGCCTATACGCCGCTATGTATGAGTGTGGCATCCCCTCAAAACTCATAAGACTGTGTAAAATGACGTTGAGCAATACCACCAGCTCCGTCGGAATTGGGAAGGACCTCTCCGAGCCGTTCGTCACTAAACGGGGTTTCAGACAGGGCGACTCCCTTTCATGTGACCTCTTTAGTCTGATGTTGGAGAAGATAATAAGAGCTGCAAACCTCAACTGCTCAGGAACAATTTATTACAAGTACGTTCAGTTGCTGGCTTATGCCGATGACATCGATATCATCGGTATAAAAACCCCAAAGTCTGTTCTGCATTTTCCAAGTTGGATAAGGAAGCAAAGCGAATGAGTCTGGTGGTAAGTGAGGACAAGACGAAATATCACCTGTCATCAAACAAACAGTCAGCACATTCGCGCCTTGGCACCCACGTCACTGTTGACAGTTACAATTTCGAGAAAGTAGAGAATTTCGTTTACTTGGGAACCAGCATTAACACCGATAACGAAATCCAACGCAGAATCACTCTTGCCAACGAGTGCTACTTTGGACTGAGTAAGCAATTCAGGAGTAAAGTCCTCTCTCGACATAGGAAACCATGCTCTATAAGTCACTCATCACGCCCGTGCTGGTATATGGCGCAGAAGCATGGGCAATAACAACATCCGATGAGGCGGCTCTTGGAGTGTTCGAGGAAAAGATTTTGCGGAAGATTTACGGGCCTTTACGCGTTGGCGACGGCGAGTACCGCAGACGATGGAACGATGAGCTGTATGAGCTTTACAACGACATGGACATAGTACAGCGAATTAAAATACAGCGGCTCCGCTGGCTTGGCCATGTCGTTCGAATGGACGCCGACGCTACAGCTCTGAAAGTATTCAACTCGGAACCCGCTGGTGGTGGCAGGGGAAGAGGGAGGCCCCCACTGCGATGGAAAGATCAGGTGGAGAAGGACTTGGCTTCCCTTGGCGTTTCAATTGGCGTCAGTTGGCACAGAAGAGAAATGACTGGCGTGCTTTGTTGAACTCGGCCAAAATCGCTTAGGCGGTTACAGCGCCAAAAAAGAAGAAGAAGATGTAGTTGCCACCTACTAAAAAAATGGTGCACGTATTGAAATAATACCTTTAAATATCTAATATTGGTATCAAACGAAAGGAAGTTAGGCGAGCTTCTGCGATATTTGTTTAAAAAGTTTATAACTATGAACTTAAGTAATATATTATTGATATCCAATTATATATCAAAAAGAAAGGAAAAGAAGTGATGTTTTACAAAGATATATTTGTTCGAGGGTTGCCACTTAGTTAAAAATGTACTGAAAGTAAACGATAATTGATCATTAAATACTTATTTATATTACGATACCTACAAGTTTTGCGAAAAATTAAATATACATATATACTATATATAGAAGTAAGATTTGTTCGAAGGTTGCCACTTAGCTAAAAATTTACTGAATGTAAACGATAATTGATAATTAAATATTTATTTATATTAACACACAAACAATTTTTTGGAAAAAATAAAAGATAAATTTAGTCTAAACCCCCTTTCGCTTGATGCCCATATTGTGACCTTTTACTGACTATCATATTTAAACAATGCATTTTTAATTAGGCGGAAACCCTTTAAAAACCAAAAACTGGTCTGTAAGTCTATATTTTTCTTCTGACATCTCATTTGGAAACGCGACAGAACGGTGTAAATCTGATGCTCTTCCCAAAAATAAAAATTTATTAGGCGGCAACACTTTTCAAAAATAAGACGTTCTTTCTTGCAAATCTTTAGATCAAGCCCGTTTACATGGCACCTTTTTTATAAATTGCGCGAACGATTTAAGTCTTATGATTTTAGAAGCAGGTGGCAACCCCATTCAAAAAACTGAAACCTTCTTGCACATCTACAGGCCCAGCCCTTCTATTTGGCACCTCTTCAGTTTTAATACAACGAACGGTGTAAGTCTTCTATTTTAGCTGGTGGCAACCCTATTCAAATAACTGAGATCTTATTGCACATCTACAGGCTAGCTCTTTCATTTGCACCTCTTCTGTTTTAATACAACGAACGGTACAGATTTTATAATTTTAAAAAAAGTGGCAACCCTATTCAAAAAAGTCATTCATTTTGAAAATCGAATAATCAGTGCAGAGCTGATGCCGTTAACAAAAACTCCTTTCATGTATTGTATGTATACATATGTATATAGATTTGAACTAACCCTGGTATTTGGGTATAGGGGTTATTAAAATCCATGTAGGAGCTTCAAAACTTTCACATTCGAATATACACAGCTCTGGAATACTTGATTTTTAACCTTGATTTTTATTTTTGCCTGGAAAAATCAACGAAATCAACTGAAAAAATAAAAGTCAACAATTACCGATTATTTTCTGCGCAAAAAATAAAAGGCAAATTTTAACTTTTATTTTTGCCTTAAAAAATAAAAGGCAGTAATAATCGGTATTATTAGCTCAAAATTATAAAAGTCATAATTTTAAAAGTCATGGAGAAATCAGAATCTACAATGAGAGACGAGTCTAACGGTATCTTTGAAAAAGCTATAGCCAAGGCGAATTAATATAAGGTGATAGCAGAAGTACAAAAACAAAAATTTACATGTATTTTGTTTTTGATTTGGCGGCATAAACTGTCAAAATGTGTAAGAGTGTGTGTAGAAATTCAAACAAAATTTTTCAATTTGATATCAGAAGCCGTGCGGCGAAACACACACACAAAATCAGCTGAGCTAATAACACCACCTTATATAAATTCGCCTTGGCTATAGCATAATTTTTTCACTATGCTTTTTTGATATCAAAAATTTTAAAATAACTTTTATTTTCAGTCTCTGATCTAGATCCCCAGAATGTGCGTTTGGCATTGTAATCACCTGCAGTGTGTAGTATGCAGTGTGACTTTTAAAGAACAAACAAGTCGAAGCAAACTAACCCAAATCATTTCACAATTCAACTCGCACAAATAAATATCAAATATCATTATCAAAAGACCTTGATGGCATTCTTTGTCACTTCAGTTCATTACCACTTAAACCATTTCACTTTCAATGCCAAGACCACCCAATGCCTAATTGCCGACAAAGCAGTCTTTGTCATCAACGGCATGGTCAATAAAAATTCAATTAAAATCCTGAAAAGTGTGCTTCAAATTAGAGCACCTAAAACCAAAAGTCCTGACGGGACAGCCAAAGCGTCCGTCAGTTGCGATGACAGGAAGGAAGCCCGGTCGCCAGCCATTGACCATTGAGGAGTACCGGAGGCGACAGAAAAACCAAAACCAAAGAAGGAAGAAATAATAATCCCACCAGTAGCAAGAAGGAAGAGGCGTGGAGGCTACACGCAAAAACTAAAGAGGGAAAAGGCCATCCTCCAACGTGAGCTGAACACAGAACCAGCACCACCCTGGGGAAGATCGTGCCAAATCTGGGAACGCAAAGATGAAATAACGTTCCTCATCAAACAATTCCTGGACGCCAGACCAGGACGGACAACACAATAAGAGAAAAAACCCATAGATTGTATTAATGAAGTGCTCCCTATTCGCACTCATAGGGCCAGTAAGCGATAATAGCTCGGGGCAACTAATTTTTAAGAAAAACAAATTGAAATTGTAAATTAATAGTAAGCAAATGAATTGAAAAAAAAAATATAAAAAAAAAAGAAAACAAAATTCTTTTAAAGAAAAAAATCTTATCTTAAAAACAAAAAAACAAATTTTTTTAAAAATTTAATTTAAAAACAAAATTTCACTTAAATCAAAATTTTTTCGCTAACGAAAAAAATTATAAATTTTTAATTAAAATTGATTTAAGTTAAAATTTTTTTTGAACTTAACAAAATTTTTTTTAGAATGGGCAATAGTCGGTATTATTATTATTATCAAAATTAGAAAAGCCCAACGCTAACGTAATAAATGAAGTAGAAGTAACAGAAGAAAAAATTAATATAGAAACAATAGAAATATGTATAGTCATAATTACGATTGTAAGTGTTATAAACTTAGCACTACATGTATACGCTATGCACAATAAAAAATTAAAAAAGAAATATCTAAGTATGGCAAACCAACTAGATAAGGTATAAATAAGAAAGAAAACTCTTAATATTAATAAAAAAAAAAAATAAAAAAATTTTGAAAGAATAAGAACCAGAAACTAGATTCACTTGATAATTTTATGTCCATGGATAAATGGGAAACAATAATAAAATCCATAGAAACTAATGCAGTAATAATAAAAAAATCTTATAAATGCATTACACAAAACCGTAGCATAGGGCAAGACACAATCAGAAAACATTTAGGCATTATAATAAGTTCAATAGAAGATGTTGGAAAGACAGTAGCAATAAATAAAAACAGATTTACACAAACACTATAAGAACCAAGCATTAAAAATATTTTGGGAACTCAGGGATTTATTAGTTAAAGTCCTTAACCGTCATAATATTCAGCAAGAAGTTCCACACACTATTGAAGAACCAATACAAATTGATATCAATATCCTTATAACACCTAATATACAACAACTTATGATAGAAGATAATATTACTGAAGAGGAAGGACTGGAAGAAATCAACATGGCACAGACAAATATAGAATTTATAAATACTGCCACCAGGTTGATTCCTGAATTCGATGGAAAGCCAGAAAATCTAAGATCATTCTTAGATGCACTTTCTTTAGTAGACACACTAAAAGGCAACCACGAATCAGTAGCCGTTAGTTTAATAAAAACTAAACTAAAAGGCAATAGCCGAAACCTCTTAGACAGTGAGACGACAATTCAATCTATCATAGCAAAACTAACAGCATGTGTAAAAGGCGAAACCATTGAAGTAATATCGGCAACAATTTTTAACATTAGACAAAGTGGTAAATCCGCTAATACTTACTGCAATGAGATAGAAACACTGACCAAATCCTTAGAAAGCGCATACATCGCTGACGGCATACCCTGTAGTCAAGCCACCAAATACTCAACCCAAGTAGCAGTAAAAGCAATGACCAAAAATTGCACTATAGATAGAGTAAAACTCATCATGGAGGCAGGTCAATTCAACTCCATGAACGAAGCAATAGGAAAGTTTGTCGGAAGTTGCACCGAAGCTACTGGACAACACAACACTATCCTACACTTCGGAAGATCAAATAAACCCTACCATGGAAACAGAGGAAATGGTAGAGAAAGCTACAGAGGTGGTAACAGAGGAAACTACAGAGGAAACTACAGAGGAGGAAATCGACAAAACAACAGAAGATACAATAACAATAATGGTAATAGAGATAACAACTCCAACTATCGTGGAAACCGAAACCGAAACAATTATAACCGACGAGAAAATGGTCGAACTAAAAATGTTAGAATAGCTAACAATAACCAAGAACATTCGGAAAACTCTCACAGTCCCCTAAGATCAAGTCAATAGAAAGAAAAGTATATAATCTTAATCTTAACTTGAGCATTTTTATAAAAGTCCAATTAAATGACACTAACAATACAATAATATTATTAATAGACACAGGAGCAGATATTTCACTAATAATAACTGCACACTTTAAGCAAGATCAAATAAACACACAAATCATTACAACATTAAGTGGAATAGGACAAGGTAAAATAAAATCAATAGGAACTACACACTTCGATCTGAAGTACAAAAATTTCTTAGTTCCGCACACCTTTCACGTTGTGCACTATGATTTCCCAATACCTTGTGATGGAATCATCGGTATGGATTTTATCAGAAAATACAATTGTATTCTAGATTTCAACGAAGATTTTGATTACTTTGTACTACGCCCACCTAACTTTCACCAACACATAGAAATACCAATAGCAAATACATGCAATGAATACTTAACCTTGCCAGCAAGATCAGAAGTAATACGCCAAATAAAAATTAAAAGTACAAGTCAAGATATACTTGTACCAAAACAGGAAATTCATCCAGGTGTATTTATAGCTAGCACTCTTGTAAGAGCAAATAAAGCATTCATTCGCATTTTAAATACAAATTTTCACACAGCAAAATTTGAGGAATCAAAAATCATGACCGAACAAATTAATGATTATGAAATTGTCACAAATAACCAAGCTAATAATAACAGAAATCTTAACCATATTAAATAAACAATTTCCAAGTCAATTTAAAAATACCTTAACAAACCTTTGTTCAAAATTCACTGATATTTTTGGTTTAGAAACTGAACCGATAACAACTAATAATTTCTATAGCCAAAAATTGCAAGTTAAAGATAATACACCCGTATATATTAAGAACTATAGAGTACCGCATACTCACAAAGATGAGATTGACAATCAAGTGAAAAAATTGATAGACGATGGAATAGTCGAACCATCACACTCCGAGTACAACAGTCCAATCTTACTAGTACCAAAGAAGCCACTACCAGGCTCTAAAGAAAAAAGATGGAGACTAGTAATAGATTACAGACAACTGAATAAAAAACTCGTCGCAGACAAGTTTCCAAGAATCAAGAATTATCCACAACCTACTGACGCAGATGGCGCACGAAGATTCGTAGCCTTTTGCAATTACTATCGAAGGTTTATAAAAAACTTTTCGCACTATTCTAGACACATTACGGGACTAACAAAAAAAATGTACAGTTCGAATGGACTGAAGATTGTGAAAAAGCATTTAATTATTTGAAGAAAGCATTAATAAGCCCAACATTAATGCAATACCCTGACTTCGGGAAAGAGTTTTGTATAACTACAGACGCAAGCAAGTATGCTTGTGGGGCAGTTTTAACTCAAGAGCACGAAGGAAAACACCTACCAGTTGCATAAATCATAAATTGCATAAATCCACCATTGAACAAGAATTAACAGCAATTCACTGGGCTATTACACACTTTAGGCCATACATATACGGTAAACAATTTCTTGTCCGTACGGATCACAGACCACTAACATACTTATTTTCAATGAGAAATCCTAGTTCTAAATTGACTAGAATGAGACTTGATCTAGAGGAATATGAATTCACAGTTGAATATCTTAGGGGCAAAGATAATTATATCGCGGATGCTTTATCGCGAATAACAATAGACAATCTAAAAGAAATGACTGAGTCAGTAGCTAAAGTACTCAGAATAACAACACGTTCAATGACACATAAAAAAGACACAGCATGCACAGGTAGTAAATTAAATAAGCATCATCAAATATATAATAAGCCCAATATATACGTTCCTTTAAATAACACTGACGTCAGGAAATATTGTAAATTAAAGATTACCCCTGAAAGATGTTACATCAAAAGAGGTAAATCGATAATTGCGTATATATATATCAATGATTTATTTACTAATGAGAAATTTGACTTAGGTAAATTTTTCTCAAGGCTCGATGAAGTGGCCGGTAAATACAAAATTGATAGACTACAATTGGCACCAAACGAGAAGATTTTCGAATTTATCTCGATTATTGATTTTAAAAAAAAGGGCAATGAAATATTAAATCAAGTAAAAGTAGCGCTACTGAACAAGGTGATCCAAATTGATGACAATGCTAAAATTAAAATTATCTTAAAAAGATATCATGATGATCCAATTGAAGTAGGTCACTGCGGAATTTATAGAACCACCGAAAAAATAAAAAAATACTACTATTGGAAAAACATGACTAAAGATATTAAAAAATACGTAAAGTCATGCCATAAGTGTCAAACTACAAAAACATTAAAACACCTGAAAAATCCAACGACTATTACAAAGACACCGGTACAAACTTTCGATACGGTATTCGTTGATACCATCGGTCCATTTCCAAAATCGATTAACGGAAATGAATATGCAATCACTATAATATGTGACTTGACAAAGTACCTAGTAACAATACCTATACAAGACAAATACGCAAAAACAATCGCAAAAGCTATATTTGAACATTTTATTCTCGTTTATGGTCCAATGAAGACGTTCATTTCGGACATGAGAACAGGATACAAAAATGCGATACTTACGGAATTATGTGAATTGCTCAAAATAGAAAAAATAACTTCTACAGCACATCATCACCAAACCCTCGGTACTATAGAAAGGAGTCACAGAACATTCAATGAATATGTTCGCTCCTACATATCAATAGATAAAACCGACTGGGATGAATGGCTTAAATATTTCACATACTGTTTCAACACGACACCATCAACAGTACATAACTACTGCCCATATGAATTAATATTTGCTAAAATACCTAATAGTTTCGAAAAATTTAGAGAGATAGATTGAATTACCCCATTATATAATGTAGATGATTACGCTAAGGAAGTTAAATTTAGATTAGAAGTAGCTAGTGTAAGGGCCCAACACTTAATAAATAAACAAAAAGAAAAACAAAAATTAGCTTATGATAGAAATACTATACCTTATAATTTTCAAATAGGAGATTTAGTTTTATTAAAAAATGAATCAGGACATAAGTTAGAACTTCAGTATAAAGGTCAATTTACCATAAGAGATATACTTTTAAGAGGAAATGTACAAATAATAGACAATAAAACCAATAAACACCAAATAGTTCATAAGAATAGACTTAAAAAGTACAATAATTAAAGAAATAATAATAAAAGGAAAAACAAGAAAACAAAAAGAAACTCATAAAAGTCAAAAACAATATTGTAAAAGAATGTCCATAAAACTACAG
>NW_023458555.1:87550950-87648901 GCF_013731165.1 Rhagoletis pomonella | reverse complement strand
GATTTCATATACATACATATCTCCATACGAAGATCCAGTACTGTACCTTGAATACTTTCAGAGATATGCAGTATGAAAAACTCGGTTTGTAATGGGAGGTGTCACGCCCTCTTTTACAACAGCTCCATTTTTTCTCCAAGAGTATGCGATTGATTTCGAATATCTCCATACCAAGTTCCAGAACTCTACCAGGAACACTTCCAGAGATATGCAGTATGAAAAATTCGCTTTATATGGTAGGTACCACGCCCCCTTTTCCAATAGCTCCAATTTTTCTTCAGGATTATGCGATTGATTTCTTATATCTCGATATCAAGCTCCGGAACTCTACCATGAACACTTCCAGAGATATGCAGTATGAAAAATTCGGTTTGTATGGGAGGTGCCACAACTCTTTTTACAATAGCTCCAATTTTTCGCCAAGATTGATTTATATATCTCGATGCCAAGTTCTAGTACTCTACTACGAACACTTCCAGATATATGCATATGAAAAATAGGTTTTGTAGCGGAGGTACTACGCCCCCTTTTCCAATAGCTTAAGTTTTTCTCCAAGAGTATGCGATTGATTTCGTATATCTCCATATAAAGTTCCAGAACTCTACCATAAACACTTCCAGAGATATGTAGTATGAAAATTTTGGTTCCTATTAGAGGTGCCATGCCTCTTTTTCCAATAGCTCCAATTTTTCTCCAAGTTCCAGAACCAAAAAATTCCGTTTGTGTTAGAAGTGCCACTCCCCCTTTACATATAGAATTTTTTTTTGCCTAAAACCATCCTTGGGGCTCGTGCTGCAGGTGTCTGAAAATTCAAAAAAACGGCTTTCAAAATATATATATGTGTATATATATATTATATATTATTATTATATTTTAACTGTATCCGTTATTTCTGATTGTCGCAAAAAAAAACTTGGCTAGTGACGAATTCGCCCCTGGATGTGGTGGTTGCTCAAAGCTATTTACATATATTCGAAATTGCATGAAGCTTATCCAGGCAAAAAGCTACCTACATACAAAATTTTAATCAAATCGGACCATAGATTCGATTTTTCTAATAGATCGGTCGCTGGTCCACTTCGCGTAAAAAAGGATCCTATATTCTAATCTAGGCAAAATGCTACCTACATACCAAATTTTAAGCAAACCGGACCATAAGTACGATTTTTTCGAATAGATCGATCCCTGGTCCACTTCCCGGAAAAAATGATCCTATATGCTAATCTAAGTAAAAAGCTACCTACGTTCCAAATTTTAAGCAAAAAAAATAAATTTTTTTGCCCTAAAACATGGTAGTTGCTGAAAGCTATCTATATACAAAATTTCATGAAAATCGGACCAGCCGTCCGCGGAGATTACCTGTTACAAAGAAAAGGGACTTCTCTTTATATAATAAGTACAAAATAGATAATCTTTACTACTTACTTTAGTTAGGATTAGACATGGGTTAGCCAAGGATTTGAGACATGAGCCACTGAACAGTAATAAGGGATTTGATTTTTTAAATTTTGAGTTGTGTCGTTATTGCATAGGACCATCGATATGTGAATTCATATATTTCGAAAATGAAGTAAATTCGAGCATAAATACGATTTTTAGTAACATATATATATGTAACTCAATTTCAGCGCCATCTGGTGGAAAATTTTTTTCGAAAGAATTCTGTTTCTTGTTATCAATACATATTCTGAGGATAATCGGACCATAAACACGATTTTTAGCAATAACTCGACTCCAACGCCACCTGGCGGATCTTTTTTTTGCAATGGTATTGTTTATCCTATTGCCAATACATATCTCAAATATGAGGCGAATCGGACCATAAATACGGGTTTTACTAATAACTCGACTCCAGCGCCACCTAGCGGTTGTTTTAATAGTTATTCTGCTATTCGGAAGGTAGACTAATTCAAAAACCACACCAAACCGTTCTTGAGTTATAAATGGTGTAACTAACACGACCTTGTTTTATATATATATATTTGCTTGGCCAAGCAAATAAAAGATAAGTTTTATTTGTGATTTGCCTGGTCAAGCAAATAAAAGATAAGTTTTATTTGTGATTTGATTCGTCAAGCAAATAAGAAATAAAATATATTTGTGATTTGCTTGGTCAACGAAATAAGGAATCAAATTTATTTGTGATTTGATTCGTCGAGCAAATAAGAAATAAAATTTATTTGTGATTGGAATCGCCTCCAAATCAAAAATCAAATTGATTTGTGATTTGATTTGTAGAGCGAATCAATTGGATTCGTGATTTTTTAGCTAAATATTACTTTTTTATGTAACACAAATGCGATATGCGATATCTTCCAACTTCGAGTTCCACGAAAATCTCGGGGATTTTCGGGACTACTTCGAAATATTCGGGGCTCTCGGGACTACTTGGGGATTTTTGGGACTAATTCGGAGTTTTTGGAACTCCTTCGTGTTTTTCGAGACTTCTTCAGGTTTTTCAGAATTTTGGGACTAATTCGGTATTGTTGGGGCTATTTCGGGTTTTTTCGAGATCTTAGGGTTCTAGGGATCTTAGGGACTACTACGGGATTTTTGGGACCAATTTGGAATTTTTGGGCCTATTTGGGGTTTTTCGAAACTATATCGAGATTTTCGGGATTCTCGGGAATATATCGCGATCTTCGGGATTATTTCGGGATTGTTGGACTATTTCGAGATTTATTCGGGATTTTCAGGACTATTCTGGGTTTTCCGAGACTACTTCGAGATTTACAGGGTTCTTTGGGATTACGTCGGGATTTTCGGAACTATTTCGGGTTTTTCGAGACTACTTCGAGATTTTCAGGATTCTTGCGACTATTTCGGAAGTTTTGGGACAACTTCGAGATTTTCGGTATTCTCGGGAATATATCGGTATTTTTGGGACTAATTCGGGTTTTTTGAGACTACTTCGAGATTTTCGATGTTCTCAGGAATATGTTCGGATTTTTAGAACTATTTCGGTACTTTTGGACTATTTCGGGATTTTCGAGATTTCTTCGGGATTTTCAGGACTATTCCGGGGTTTTCGAGACTACTTGGAGATATTCGGGGTTCTCGGGACTATATCCGGGTCTTCGGGACTACTTCGGTATTTTTGGGACCAATAAGGAATTTATGGGACTATTTCGGGGTTTTCGAGACTACCTCTGAGGTTTTCGGATTTCTCGGGACTATATCGGGATTTCTTCTTCTCGAAGAAGTCTAGAGAATCCCGAAATAGTTCCAAAAACACCGAATTAGTACGGTTATACCGAAGAAGTCGCAAAAATCTGGAATTAGTCGAAAAATTCCGAAATAGTCCGAAAAATCCTGAAAATCTCGAAGTAGTCTCGAAACACCCGAAATAGTTCCAAAAATTCCCAAACTAGCCCAAAAATTTCGAAGTAGTCCCGAAGATATATTCACGAGAACCCCGAAAATCTCAAAGTTATCTCGGAAAACCCGAAATAGTCCCAAAAATCCCGATATATTTCCGAGAACCCCGAAACTTTTGGAGGTAGTCTCGAAAACCCCGAAATAGTCCCCAAAATTTCTAATTGGTCCAAAAAATACCGAAGTAGTCCCAAACATCCCGATATAGTACCGAGAGCCTCGAAAAACCCGGAATAGTCCTGAAAATCCCGAAGAAATCTCAAAATTGTCCAGCAATCCCGAAATAGTCCCAAAAATTCCGAATCAGTCCCAAAAATCCTGAAAATCTCCAAGTAGTGTCGAAAAACCCGAAATAGTCCCAAAAATCCCAAAGTAGTCCCGAAGATCCCGATGTCGTACCGAGACTCCTGAAAATCTCGAAGTAGGTTCGAAAAACCCGGAATAGTCTCAAGAATCCCGAGAAAATCTCCAAAATCCAGAAGTAGCCCCAGAAATACCGAATAAATCCCAAAATCCCGAAGGAGTCTCGAAAAATTCAAAAAAACTCCGAATTTATCCCAAAAACTCCGTAGATCGCGATACATTCGCGAGAACACCGAAAATCTCGAAGTTATCCCAAAAATACCAAAAGACCGCCAAAAATCCCGATATACTCCCAAAAATTCCTAATTGGTCCCAGAAACACCGAAGTAGTCACGAAGATCCCGATATAGTCCCAAGGACCCCAAAAATCTCGAAGTAGTCCCGAAAAACCCGGCATAGTCCCGAAATAGTTCAAAAATACCAAAATAGTCCCAAATATCCCGATATAGTCCGGAGAACCCCGAAAATCTCGAAGTAGTTCGAAAAACCCGAAATAGTCCCAAAAATTCCGAATTGGTCCCAAAATTCCCTGAGATCCCGCAATAGCCCCGAGAGCATCGAAAACCTCGAAGTAGTCTCGAAAAACTCGAAATAGTACCAAAAAGTTCGAATACCGAAGTTGTCTCGAAAAACCCGAAATGGTCAAGAAAATCCCGAAGAACTCTCGAAAATCCCGAAATAGTCCAAAAATCCCGAAAGAAAATCCCGAAGAAATAGTCCCAACAATACGGAATTAGTCCCAAAATCCTGAAAATCCCGAAAAAGTCTCGAAAATTTCATAATAGTCCCAAATATCCCGAAGAAGTTGCGTTGCCTAAAAGAGTATTGTTTATGTAGCTGAAAAATCACAAATCAATTTGATTTCTGATTTGGAGGCGATTCAAGTCACAAATAAATTTTATTTCTTATTTGTTCGACGAATCAAATCACAAATAAATTTGATTCCTTATTTGGTTGACCAATCAAATCACAAATATATTCTATTTCTTATTTGCTTGACGAATCAAATCACAAATAAAATTTATTTTTTATTTGGTTGACGTTCAAATCACAAATAAAACTTATCTTTTATTTGGTTGACCAAGCAAATCACAAATAAAATTTATTTAGGATTTGATTCGACTTTCAATTCAGATATAAATTTGATTTATGGATTTGCGATTTGACTAAATCAAAATCACGCAACCCTGCCATGATTTGGTTATAGTGACCAAGTGGCATAGTTGGATATGGCGAAATAAATATCTAGTTCACGAAAGTCTGCAATTTACTTGAGACTTCTAGTTGGGACAAATGTATATTTGTTGATAATAACAAATCGACTACCTTGAGTGGACAATATTGTTAGTTGAATAAAATCATTGTTGAGCAAGTATAAACAATGCTTTGGTTGATACAAGTTTTCAATTAATTTTGTGAACTTGCTGTAGACTTGAATCAGCTAACCGTCTATTATTGGAAAAAAAATTTCAGTTTGACACAAATAAAAATTTATTCGATGGTCGCTGTGTTTACTTTCTTCTTTTATTTGAATATATTAAGTATAAAAAATACATACATATTTACATAAATAGCTACAAGTGTAAATAATACATATGTATATGGTGGTATGAATTTCCTAAAAAGAAACGATGAAACAGGAATAGTCTTGGGAAAACCCAGGTCAATATCTGTTGGAAGTGCTGGTTTAAGTATACTGCTTTGCTTTTTCCTTTGAAATTATAATTCACATGGATTATATATCCACTGAGAAACCCCAGATGGCATCAAACTTTTTAAATAACTATGCGCACACCGAAACAACTCGCGGCGATGACAAAGCTGAAACTGAGACAAACAAGCCTGGGCATGCCATAGCACACACTTTTCTTTAGTTCGGAACACTTTGACGACAGTAAGCGACAAGCAGCATCTGTCAAATTTTAAATACACACGTTCTTACGGACACAATTATTTTGACGACAGCACGACATCTTGGCTGCAGGACTGCAATTGTCGACGTCGCCAAATTAAATCTATTTCTAATTTTGCCGGCGACAATGAGTAGATGTAGTGCTGCAAAATTAAATTGTCGCAAAATTAATCACATATTCTTGATTGTTCATGTTTTTCTTATTTACTTAAATAAAAATACACAATTTGTGAAATAAATATACCAAAATGTCAAACTTTAAAATCAGCTGTTTGCTATGTCGCTGAGGTCTTCAAAATGTTTAAGAAGCTGGCTTCAAGGCGACATTTGTCGACAAAATGATGTCGCTGTCGTTACGTCGTGAAGTTGCAGCCGTCAAAGTGTTCCGAGCTTTTCTCTTCCTAGCGCAGTGATCGACATGCCATAGCTTACTGAGCGCTCTGTGACCACACGCGTGTTTCACCCATATACGAACAGCGGTAGCGGAGCAATGATTTCCACGCACACAGTCTCATTCCAAGATCTATACATAGAAGGTCGCGCAATCCGCGAAATAAAAATTGCCTCTCTCTGCGCATATCGTCTCAGGCGATTTTTTACTTTCACGCCTTCATGCCGAAAAGCCACAAAACTGGATTTTTCACAGAGGCCAATTTTTGCGAAATTTGCATTTAAACTTGCTATATCTCAGACGTTTATGATTCGGTCGCTCGCTTCTAGATGACAAATATTTTTAGTGGGCACTTGTACAAGTAATTTTGGAAGTACTTAATATTATTAGAAATGTTGAAATTCAAAAATTTATGAGTGTAATATAACTTATTAAAGCTCTACAGACCTACATACTATGTATGCATATATGTAAATACACACATAGTCAAAATAGTTATTCGTACAGTGATTGTTTTACAATATTCGCAAAGTTTTTAATTTTTGGTTAATTTTTCACGAAAATTCTGTTTATATTTTAACAAAAACCATATAAATGAAATTTTCAAACTTTTTGCAAAACTTAAAAAAATATACAAATTTTCATCAATCAAGAACAAGTTTTGTATGCAGAGTTGTTTGATTTTTTTAGAATTTGTTTCTCAAGGGTGTTACATATCTGCTTCCATGAGCAAAATGTAGTTTTGCATGGAAGAAAACGTTCAACACCATTGAGAAAATAAAATCTCAAATATCAACGCAATGTTTCTCTAAAATATGTGAGTCAAAATTTTGAAATATAGATGAAAATTTGTAGAATTTTTTACGTTTTGCAAAAACTTTTCAAATTTAATTCGTACCGAATAATCATTATTAAAAACATTGCAAATATTGTGAAACAATCACTGTACGAATAACTATTTTGACTATGTATGGAGTTACGTGCATATTTACTATGTATGTATGTATGTATGTAAGTATGTCTATCAAGTTTAGTAATAGTTATATAACGCTGATAAATTCATGCATTTCAACATTTCACTTAATATTACATACTTCCAAATTTTACTTGTACAAGTGCCCAAAATATGTGTCATCTAGAGGCGAGCGACCGCTCGTGGGTGTCATCATAATATTGTTATAACTTTAGAACTACTTGTTGTCTAAACCTTAAACTTTCCCAAAAAGATCCGTATATATTTGTCTTTAATGCTGCATTAAAACAAAACAAAAATTTTAAACTTTACAACACAACTTTTGCATTTTTAAAAATCACCTCCTTAATTTTTATAAAAATATTAAAATATCCGCAATTTTGTTTTAAATAAATATTAAGAAGTGCAGTTAGACTCATCTTCTTTAGAATAGCATATGGTTTATTGTGTACAAATTGCAAATCAATCGATACAAAAACGTCTGAGATATAGCGAGTTGAAATGAAAAATTTACCGCAGTGAAAAATTAGATTTTGTGGCTTTTTCGACATACGGGTATGAGTAAAAATTTGGGTAAAATGAACTGTAAATGTATTTTCGAATAAGCTATCGATTACAATTGGTTTGAAATCGCTTCACTTCATTTCGATTTTATGTTTTTTTACGCTGTTTCTTGTTTCTGCTGCTTGTTGTTTTCGCTGTTGTTGTCGCCCAATTTTGCGAGAAAAGAATAACGGACCTGCGCATTGCGCAACCTCTTATATATAAACCTTGGTCTCATTCATTGAATCGTTTTTATGCAATGGTCGGCATACTAGCGCATTCAAACGATTCAATAAGTGGGTCTGCGCGCATTGCTTAGCTGGCGGTATTCGTATGTGAAACAGTTATCAGCATGCGGTGCCTTTTTCGAGACTTCAAGTATAATCGCAAACAATGCGGTGTAAGTATGTCCGCCACCGCACGCAATGCGATATTTGTGTGCATCGCATTTTTTGTCGCGTTCGTGTTTGCGGTGACTTGTATGACCAAAGCGTCGTTACTGCATTATATGGCATCGCATTTTCATGCCGAATTTGTAGAAATATGCTTAAAAAAAATATTTATTAGTATTTACCAAACCCTTCAACTAAGTTAACGATTTGGTACAACCTAGATGAATATTAGAAGCTTTAATATATTTCGTTATAATTACCCACCCATGGTAATAATTCCCAATCCTTGGTCACAGTTTCCAAATATTGTCAAAATTCGGGAACTAAAAATCTTTAGTTGTCGAAACTAATCTTTTTTCTCAGTGTAGTCTTCTGTTCTCTTTTCATTGCAAGTTAAATTATTTTAATATCTGTGGCGAAATTTTATACAGACAGGACTAAAATGTAGAAAAAAAAACTTTTTAAATACCACGCATTTATAAATTGCCTAAACAGTAGAAAATAATATTTCTCAGCCCTATAGAAATTGTTTTGATAACTTTTTATTTTGAAATTTTAGCAAAAGTCTTTATAAACCATTTATGAGATTGAAAATGAAAAGTGTTGGACGCATGTAATAGACTTGAATAGATATGAAAAGTAATATATGTACATATGTATGTGGGATCCTTTCTCGGCAATGAAACTATTATTTAGTTTTTATATGTTTATTTAACAAATTACTCTACAGATATTACAGCGATTAAAGTGCCGACCGTTCGCGTTCGTGTCTTCTGTTGGAATGATTTCCTTTCTGCCTAGCTGTCCTTTACCAAGTACGCTTCGTCCAGTCCGTGTTGCCGTGTGTCGAACTTGTATTATTGCTCAGAGTCGTATTTTATTAGTAGGTCTGTCCGCTTCTTGTCTGACGTATGTTTTCGGTCAATCCCACATTCGGCCATTCTGACAATTCATTCGCCCCGAATGATGGGATCCACGGCTTCATGAATTCTGCTACTGTTTGGGTAATTCTAGGCCCTTCAACATCCCCAAGCTTTTCCACTGTGTAACGCCCGTGATCTCTCTTGTTTGTTATCTTATAAGGTCCGTAGAACTTTTGTTTAAGCTTCAGCCCAGATCCGAACTGTGTTCGCTTGACGGCGACTAGCTCTCCAACTTTGTACTCCCTTTCAGGTTTGCGATTTTTGTTGAAATTTCGAGTGTTTTCTTCTTGTATGCGGCCGATATTATCTCGGGCTTCCTCTCGCGTTCGATTTCGTTCATCCTCAAGTTCTTCTAAAGTTGACTCTTCCAAAAGATTTCTCATATCGTTATTTGTATTTATGCGCATATCGGCTCCCGTCAAGAGTTTGAACGGGGAATATTTTGTGCTTCGTGTCGGCGTGGCATTAATAGCCTGTTGAACTCTGTTCACGTGTTTGTACCACTGTCCTGGGACCCCTACGCATAATTTCGTCAACATGGACACAACGACCTTATGTATCCTCTCTACTTGGCCATTACCACGTGGCACGTCAGTTGTAATGGTCAGATGCTGGATGTTTTCCGACTTACAATAATTTTCGAATGCATTTGAAGTAAACCCCGTTCCTCTGTCCGTTATTATTCGGTGTGGATTACCAAATGTCGCTGCCTGCATTTCTAGTCGGTGTAGAATCTCTTCGCTACCGGTGCTCTTGGTGGGATACAGCCACACAAACTTGGAGAACGCGTCGACGACGACGAGTATGTGATTATATTTCTTCTTCGTTTCCTCCATTGGACCCACGTGATCAACATGGTACGTCCCTAGTGGCTGATCTTCCTTGTTAATTGGGTTTAGCATGCCTTCCTTCTTCCCCGCTTTAGCCTCTGCAACTAAACATTCGACGCAACTTTTCACTACGCGGGCCACTTTCGGGGCTAGGTTGTGTATATAAAAGTCTCTCTCTACCAAATCTGCCCTGCCGGTGAGCTATCGTGATAATCTCTTGTTTCATTGATGTTGGTACCACCATAAGTGCTTTGACGAGGTCTTTATGGAGTACGTCGTTTTTTACAAAATAATCGTGATAGTTTTCGTGTTCCAGAACTTTACTAATCGCCGCTAGCTTATCATCTTTCATCTGTTCTTCTTTTATTCTATGGCATAGGGTATCGCTCATCATCAAACAATGTATGCGGCTCAAAGCGTCGACATGTCTCATCTGACTACCCGAACGATGCTCGATCTCATATTGAAAATCTTGTAGGTACATGGCCCACCGGGACACTCGCAAGGGTACATCTTGGTTTTTTCATCGTAAGAGCAAAAGCGTTGCAATCCGTGACAAGTTTGAACTTAAGGCCTATCACGTATATTCTCCATCTTTTCAAAGCTTCTATGATTGCTAGAACCTCTAACTCATACGAGTGATATTTCTGCTCTATTAGCGATGTTTTCCTGCTCATATATTCTACCGGGTGCCATTCCCTATCTTCAGAGTCCCTCTGAATCAGCACTCCACTATACCCGTACATTGACGCGTCCGTATGAATCTCCGTCTGTAGTGCTGGATTGAAAAGTCTCAGTATTGGTGGATTCACTAGAGCGTCCTTCAGTTGCTAAAACGCTGCTAATTGTTCA
This sequence comes from Rhagoletis pomonella, assembly GCF_013731165.1. NCBI lineage: Eukaryota > Metazoa > Arthropoda > Insecta > Diptera > Tephritidae > Rhagoletis > Rhagoletis pomonella. Next base: position 87,638,347 of record NW_023458555.1, on the reverse strand, counting down.
TCTTGCATCGTGAACGTCGCGGTTCTTCCCAAGAGGTCAGTTAACGGTTTGGCGACCAAAGAATACCTCGGAATAAAGCGACGGAAATATGATGTAAGACCTACAAATCGCTGTAACGCCTTAACATATGTCGGTACTGGGAATTCATGAACTGCTTGCGTTTTCTCTCGCGAAGGTGTTATGGTTGACGCCTCCACCACGTAGCCCAAAAACGTTACTCTAGTTCTCAAGAACTGACATTTCTCCCACTTAAGGCGGAGCCCATACGATGCTGCTGTTGCTAAAACTACGCGCAAACCAATTTGGCCCTCCTCTACGCCCCTGCTCGGAATGATGATGTCGTCCATATAAACAATTATAGTGTTACTTCGTACAAGTTCTCCAAAAACTGCATTGATAAACCGTGTGAACACGGCCGGTGAGTTGCTAATACCGAAAGGAGCATACAAAAATTCATAGTGGCCGTTATGTGTCACGAAGGCGGTGAATTTGCGCGAACCTGGCTCCAGCGGAACATGGAAGAATCCATTCCGAAGGTCAAGTGTCGTGTAAACGTTGGCGGATTGTAGCTTCTGTAGAACGTTATCTATGAGCGGCATTGGAAAATTGTCTCTTATGACTTTCTCATTCATCTTCCGGTAATCGCAGCATAGACGCTTGGTGCCATCCTTTTTTGGCACTAGCACAATCGGCGATGCGTACTCTGACGTGCTTGCTTGGATAATGTTGTCAGCTAACCATTCCTCGACTTGGCTTTCCACTAGGCACTGATCTGCCAACGGTATTCGGCGTGGTCGCTGGTATACGGGAACGTCATCCGTCAGTATCAGTTTCATCTCGATTGGCGATGGCTTTCTTACATCACTGCCATAATCATCGATCAACCTCCTGACGCTTGCTTTGACTTCACCATTTAAGTGATTCAATTCGACTTGAGGTAACTCTTTCTCGATGGTCATGCTGTGCAAAATTTCTGAAAATGCTTCCTGCAACTCTCCAATGCTTCTAAAACCCTCGCTATTCTGTTCCCGTTCTACCGCTGGCACTAGTTCCTTAGTTGTATGCACAACGATCGCACCCCTCTTGTGAAATCTTACTCCTTCGCTATCAATGACGATATCTACCTGCCTCAATATATCGTTGCCGAGAACTGCATCATAAAGGATGTCGCTCTCTCTAAGCACGTGGAATTCGATGTGCATCTCTATTCCATCTAAGCACATACGCTTTGTAAAACTCCCGATCGTTTTGATAATCCTTTTACCGATACCATATAGCGTTTTTATTTTAGGTTGTAGGTCAGTGGGACCGATACTCAACATAGTGTCGTATCTGATGGCGGAGATGTCACTACCCGTATCTAAGAGAGCAGAAAAGGTATGGCCGTTGATTTCCAAATCCCTAAACAGGCATGTGTTTGATGAAGTTGATCTACCGTGCGATTCTCCGTTCCCATACCTAGCCACGTGTACCCTTCCTCCCTCACTCTTGGTTTCGACACGCGATTGCCTGGTGTTGCATTCGTTTGCTTTATGGCCAACCTGACTGCATTTAAAGCATCTTATTGCAGAGTGAGTACATTGCCTAGCCAGATGTCCCATCTTGCCGCACCGAAAACAAGACTTGCTGATACGCTGCTCGCTACTGCTCGCATTGTGTTCTCTGGCTGGCTTTGCTTGAGACGGTAGTGGTTTATGGCTCATACTCTGGTGTTGGCCACAACACTTCTCGTAAACGCGTAAGTTAATTTTGAGCTCGTCTATAGAAAGAGCCTGAAGAAGGATCTGTTTATTCGACCGCGAGTCAGGAATACCCTCGACAAAATATTCTATTATGCTTTCTTCGTCCATGTCGGCCTGGCCTGCAATTTCCATCAGGGAGTATAAGTACTCTAAAAGAGTTTCATTCGGTCGCTTACGCCTATTTTTCATCATGCGATGTATTTCATTACTACTAAATGTGCTACCGAACTCTTTTTTAAGGTTGCATTTTAACGAACCCAATCCTTAACGCCTCTCTGACTCCTGATGAAAATTTTCGCAGCCCCCTTCAGTAGCTGTTTCCCGTATATACATTTCTGCAAGTTATTCCAACCGAGTACTGCCGCATTGTCTTCATATTCCTGCAACCATTGATTGACGTCAGGCTGTCCACCTCCGGAAAAATTGGACATTGAATCTTCGATATCACGAAGAGTAAAATGACTGACTGTCTGATTCCCAGATTCGTTCGCAACGTTATCATCAGATTCCGAACTGTCCTCACCCCCATCCCTAGGATGACCGAAATGTTCTAACAATGTACCTTGCAAATCACGTTTTCGTCCCCTTGTAGCTAATCCTAACTCACTTAGTTTGTCCCTCAGCTCAGTAACGGTCAAAGCTAAAATTTCGTCAACGTCCATCTCAAGGTCGGATTCAAATAAATTTAGGTTTACAAGTCGAATTAAATCTTAAACTGGATATGTATATACGGGTATGTAACTACATATAATTTACCAACTTTATAAAATGAAGCTGTACTTAACCTAGGTTCTGATTAATATCTCGACACTTATACAATACAAGTACATAGATTTCGAGTTGTGATACAGATACTTTCCAAATTCATTTATTGCTTGATCGACATAAAACGGATAGGCGTTTTTGACTAATTCTGACATTTAATTGAAGCTATTTGTTTCAAAGTATTAAAATAAAATACGGATGGACTTATTTATACAAGCGTTACAAAATAAACTGACGTTTCACAACAAATTTTATTCAATCTAGATTTTTTTTGTTGATTTCTTTGTTTAAATACGTATTGAAATCTTTATCAAGCGTCACAAAATTTATTAGCACTTTTTTGTTTTTGTTTGACAACTCTGCGCTTTCTTCAAATCAAATCGAATATTCAACCGCTCTGTATTTATGGATAGCTCGCACCGGACCAAAATTAGAGTCCAAACAAAAAGCTTTATTTAACGTGGACGCAAATGCTCGCCCTCTTCATTGAACTGTAACTTTTATATCACACACACTAAGCAATAGACCAGAGGTGTCAAACAAGTTTTACTTAATTATGTACATATGTACGTATACACTAAATATCGAATTTACTTATCTGAACTTATACGCCAACCCCTGTCAGATCTCCACAATCGAACGTTGTTTCCGCGACCAATTTTTAGCTCAGGAACCAAATGTATCCGCAACCAATTGTTGTCTCAGTAGCCGAATATTTCCGCAACCAAATGTTGTCTCAGCAAACAAATATTTCCGCGAACAAATGTTGCCTCCGCAACCAAACGTTGCCTCAGCTTCCAAATATTTCCGCAACCAAATGTTGTCTCAGCAAACAAATATTTCCGCGAACAAATGTTGCCTCAGCTTCCAAATATTTCCGCAACCAAATGTTGCCTCAGCTTCCAAATATTTCCGCAACCAAATGCTGTCTCAGCTTCCAAATATTTCCGCAACCAAATGTTGCCTCAGCTTCCAAATATTCCCGCAACCAAATGTTGCCTCAGCGACCAAATGTTGCCGCCGCAATCAAATTTTATCAAGCTCGTACTACTTCCAACCCCAACTGTTCAGCGCTGTAAAATAGCTACGACCGATTGACGCTTTGGGTATGATTCCCTCTGCTCGTGGTAAATACGTATTTGAATATACTGTACAAGTGCTAATCGCTGCGCTCTGCCACCGCGCACACTGCTGTTTCCCGTCGCACACTGCGACTGCGCTGACGTTGTCTGCTGCTGTTAATGCGCACTAGTTGGGTCAATATTGCGCTCGGCCAACAGGCAACAGCTGCTGCTACTCGCTCTGTCGTGGCTCGCTGCCACCGCGCACTGCGCTGCTACGGTACAACCGCCTGTTTATACGGTTACCTCCAACGGTTTAATTTTTCCCGTTACTTGTTGGACTTGACTACCAAATTTTTCCAAATTTTGTATGTACGTAGGTTAACTTTGACGATTTTACGAACATACCAGGATATTGACTATGAGTTGTGGCACTTCGTTGAATTCCTCTTAAAATGGGTTTCACCGTTCGTACTGTGCAATTCTGACCAACGTCGCTGCTTGTCTGCTCCAAATTTGTATGTACGTTTAATTTGGCGATTTCGCGTACATACACAAAGACACTGACACACGAACTTTTACAAAACAGTCAGATATGTGCGCATGGATTTTCGCTGATTCTGATCAACGTCGCTGCTTGTCTGCTTCACGAACTTTTACAACAACAGTCAAATATGTATGTGCGCATTTTCGTTGCCGCTGCACCATAAGCAAAACGTTTTTATCGCTTTTAACGCACGAATATGTTACTTTATATCCTTTCTCGGCAATGAAACTATTATTTAGTTTTTATACGTTTATTTAACAAATTACTCTACAGATATTACAGCGATTAAAGTGCCGACCGTTCGCGTTCGTGTCTTCTGTTGGAATGATTTCCTTTCTGCCTAGCTGTCCTTTACCAAGTACGCTTCGTCCAGTCCGTGTTGCCGTGTGTCGAACTTGTATTATTGTTCAGAGTCGTATTTTATTAGTAGGTCTGTCCGCTTCTTGTCTGACATATGTTTTCGGTCAATCCCACATGTATATGGGTATATGAATAACGACCGCTTCAAATCGATCTCAAATTTGTACTTTCGCTGTAGAAGTTTTGGGTCTATGTTATGTAGTTTGACTATTGTCGATTAAATCTAATCTAATTCTTTGTGTTGCATGCGCTCCACGTTTTTCGTTTTCAATCCCATAAATTGTTTATAATGAGCTTTGATAAAATTTTCAAATCAAAACAAATTCTATGGGACTGAAAAAAATTACTTTTTACTTTTTAGTCCATTTATAAAAGCGTGGTATATTAAAAAGTTTTTTTACTTTACTTATTTTTTATATATTTAGTTAGACATACATATATCTACATAGTAGTAAAGGTATGTATATAACAAAATTATAAAATAAATGCCTTTTTTGAAAGCTCATTTTGCCTTTTTTAAGTTTTTGTAAGCTATCGATTACAATTGGTTTGAAATCGCTTCACTTCATTTCAATTTTATGTTTTTTTACGCTGCTTGTTGTTTTTGCTGTTGCCCCAATTTTGCGAGTAAAGGATAACGGACGTGCGCATTGCGCAACCTCTTATATATAAACCTTGGTCTCATTCATTGAAACGTTTTTATGCAACGGTCGGCATACTAGCGCATTCAAACGATTCAATAAGTGAGACTGCGCGCATTGCTTAGCTGGCGGTCTTCGTACGTGAAACAGTGATCATCATGCGGTGCCTTTTTCGAGACTTCAAGTATACTCGCAAACAATGCGGTGTAAGTATGTCCACCACCGCAAGTAATGCGATATTTGTGTGCATCGCATTTTTTGTCGCGTTCGTGTTTGCGGTGACTTGTATGACCAAAGCGTCGTTACTGCATAGTATGGCATCGCATTTTCATGTCGACTTCGGTTATGCGGTGGTATTAGCGGTCGTTTAAACATCGCATTATTTCCGGATATGCTTGGCTTAATGCGGTGCACCGCATTATAAGAGCATATGTAGGTATCGGTGCAGCGCATTTTATCGCTGCAGTTGCCTACAGTTTGTATGTATGCATGTTACAAAAAAATTTATAAATATGAACAATTAGTCAAATTTAAATACACAAAATATGTAATATGTATTTTCTTTTAATTAAATTCATTTTTATTTCACTTACACTCGAATAATGCGGTGCACCGCATTCAAACAAGCATATCCACAAGTAATGCGATGTTTGCGTTGTTTAAACGACCGCTTATACCACCGCATAGCCGAAGCCGGCATGAACATGCGGTGCCCCAATATACCGAGCCCTAACCGCCAAAATAACGTAAGCGAAATTTTTTTCAAAATTTTATTTTTGATGCAGAAATGCATCTAGCTGCTCTAGGAATATTTTTGCATCAAAAAGAAAATTTTGGAAAAAATGTCGCTTACGTTATTTTGGCGGTTAGGGCTCGATACAATAACGACGCTTTGATTAACGACCGCTTAAAATCGATCTCAAATTTGTACTTTCGCTGTAGAAATTTTAGGTCTATGTTACGTAGTTTGACTATCGTCGATTAAATCTAATTCTTATTATTGCATGCGCTCCACGTTTTTCGTTTTCAATCCCATAAATTGTTTATAATGAGCTTTGATAAAATTTTCAAATCAAAAGTTATCAAAACAAATTTTATGGGACTGAGAAATATTACTTTCTACTTTTTAGTCCATTTATAAAAGCGTGGTATATTAAATCGTTTTTTTTACTTTACTTATTTTTTATATATTTAGTTCGACATACATATACATAGTAATAAAAGGTATGTATATAACAAAATTAAAAAATAAACTCATTTTTTTGCCTTTTTTGAAAGCTCATTTTGCCTTTTTTTAAGTTTTTATTGCTCTAAAATCCTAACCCTGGTTATGACACCTTATAAGAAGTGACATAACGCCAAGCAAAATAATTGGCTTTCTCTCACTGTATAAAAAGTGACATAATTCCAAACTTTAAAATTGGAGTTATGCTTCTTAGGGTTATGTCATGGTACAATTTTTACATGGTGGGTCCCAAGCCCAGCGATCAACCCATTTGTGGGGGGGAAATTTGTTTGCGTCAGAGTCCGAGCTGTGTATATATTTCATTTTATTAATTTACGTGAACAGTTGCAATAAATTCCTGTTTCTGAAAATCTTAATTTGCATTGTTTTATTAAGTAGTAAATTATAAAAAACTATTTACCTGAGTAACACCTTCAGTATCGTTTCTAAAGTTGAAATCCCCAAATACAAAATATGGTACTAGCTCATTAAACTTATCCATATTAAACCTGAAATAATACATTTCATTTAAAATATTATTCCATATAACAAGTATTAATGTTGACCTTTCTAATATATGAACCAAAGCTTTTCTTCTCCTCTGGGAATAAATAGACGGAAACTCCTCTCTTGCTGTTAAATTTGATGCGTCATGAAATAAATGAATATTTACGAAATCTATGACGGTACCATTTATATCCCAACGTGTCCTCATAAATCCTTTTCTGGACCGTTTACACTGTGGAAGCAAATACTTATACTTTAAGGGCCGTTTTTTCAATGTCTGCCTATCACTACCTCCCAGTTAAACTTAAATATAGACGTTTTCGATATCATGCATATAACATATGATCCATAAAGAAGTCGCTGTATTTAACCGGAACTTCTACCTCTAATTTGTGTTAACCGGACATTGAACAAACGGCGCTCAGTTTATATTGTAATACATTTACACTGGAGCCAAGTGCGTAATTTGGGCAAAAAGTATGAATTTTGTCGCATTTCTTCAATATAAATTGCATTTCCGAAGTCACGCATTTCAAAGCATTTGAAAAAGTTACTAATTTTGATATTCAAAATCAGAGTTTCATGTGGCCGACAAAAAAAATTATTAATTGATCAATGTTATTTAAGATATAGCGAATATCTATATATTAATACGCTAACATAAATTTTGTCTCCGTTCGTTTGGCGATTCTACCGAACCGATTTCAAAACCAAGAACACCGTTGGAAAGGCATTTTTCAGTATATGAGCAGAGTTTTTATGGTTTCACAATTGGTTGAAAATTACGGCCGAAACCGTTGTTTAAACATTTTCGAATTGTGTATAGATGTTGCTGCAACATGTTCAATTTGACATGTTTCGCCTGTTGTTTCACTACACATTTGAAATTATGCTTTGAAATAAAGATAAATATGAAGATGAAGATATAAGTGAGAACGATGAAGTCAAAAAAATGGCAAAAGTGAAGATAAAGACGAAAATGGAGACAATGACAGATGCATAAGAATTAGGGTAACTAAAAGGGTAAGAACATTTCTTGAATTTATGAAGTAAACTTCTTTAGCGGCAGTTGGTTGAGAATAAAAACATAAACAAAATTGCCTAGAGGTACAGGCAAAAACGAAGATCAAAGCAAATTTAAACACTTTAAGGTAAAGGTGAAGAGGAATATGCAAAAATAATGATAAATATGAAGAAAATGATGAGGATGAAGATCGATATTGTTATCGATATAATCCCGATATATTTATCGATATAATAATCGACATTGCTATCGATAAAATAATCGATGTTGTTATCGATACTGTTATTGATTAAATAACAGCTATTGTTATCGATATAATAATCAATATAATAATCTATATTGTTATCGATACAATAATGGATATTGTTATCGGTATAATAATCGATTAAATAATTGATTTATATTGTTATCGATATATGCAATAATCGATACTGATGATTGATACATTTATCGTATTTTTCTATATGTTTATGGATATCGTTATCGGTATTTTTATCGGCACAGTTACCAACAGGGTTATCCATATAATAATCGGAACATGGAATGTGATCACATTAAATGACATCACATCACAGTATATCACATGATATGAAGAGACATCACATGACTTGACATCACATGATATATCATCGTATGATACGACATGGCATTACATGACATATCATATGGTATGACATCATATGACATGACATCAGAGGATATGACAACACATGACATGACATCCTATCACATCACATAAAATCACGTCACATCTTATCACGTCATCGTACCTCATCTCATCTACGTGAATAGAAAAAGAAAAGGATATAAGCAAAGATGTGAAAGATAAAATCAAAGATGAAGACCAAGGTAAAGTTGCCGATTTCAAAACCAAAAACACCGTTGGAAAGGTAATTTTCTGTAGATGAGGAGAGGTTTTATAGTTTCGGAATTGGTTGAAAAACGTCGTTTAAAAATTTCCATATTTGTGTATGGTTGTTTTTGCAACCTGTTCAATTTAAGCTGTTTCGCATTTTGTTTTACTTAGTATTTGAAATTAAACTTTGAAATGAAGATAAATATGAAGATAAGGAAACAAGTGATAACGATGAAGACAAAAAAAAGGCAAAAGTGAAGATAAAGGCGAAAATCGAGATAAAGGCGAAAATGGAGACAATGAGAAATACATAAGAATTAGGTTAAAAGATAGGAATCGAAATAAAATCAGCCATAAAGGTTACTGAAATATATCGAATCATCGAAGTTTATAATTATCGAAATTTATGCATGCTTATTAAGTTATCGCAACGTATCGAATTATTCAAACTGATCAATGTTTACTGAGTTGTAGAAATTTATAGAGACATAAACTTAGTTGTCCAAATTTACGGATAGTTATCGAGCTATGAAAACGTGTGGGATTAACGAAATTTGTCAAGTTAAAGAAATGTATCAAGTTATCCATATTTATTGAATTATCATTATTTATAGACTTAACAAAATATATCGAGGAGTCGTAATGCATGGAGTTTTTTCAACTTACAGAGTTACCGATAATTATTGATCTACTGAAATTGGTTGGTTCAACAAAGCAAAGTTTATGGAATTTTCAAAATATATCGATTTATCGAAATTTCAAGGTTATATAAGCTTATCGATTTATCACTGCTTATCGAATTTAATCGTCTTAACAAAGTGTAACGAGTTATCAAAATGTTTAGATAGTTTTCGAAAAATGTGGAGATGTCAAAAGTAAAAATTTATAAAGGTATCAAAAGTTTTTACATTTTTGAGTTATCGAAATTTATCGAGCCATCGAATTTCCCAGTTGTCGAAATTGGTCGAGTTAACGAATTTTGTTGAGTTATCGAATTTTAGTGTTCTTGAAATTCATCGAACTATCGATATGTATCAAATCATCGAAATTTATCGATAAACTTGAATGTATCGGGTCAATTCCAAGTCCTGCCGAAGTCCTCCAAAGACCTTCTCAGATAAAAAAAAAATTAGTTACGTTTTAGCAGAAGATTTTCCAGTTAGTTAATTTGTACCGTATAAGTATCGCTACGTGTTAAGTTAGCCAAACCTCTCCATGGCTTCTAAAACTGTCGAATTTTGACAGTAACTGGAACTCTCGTTTAACTTAAATCTACTGCCACTGGGTATTAAATTTTATATGTTGGATCTCAACAGATTTAGTGTAAAATCTTGCAATGGATACATGAGTGATTGTTTTCATTGGAATGCTTTGAAAGCAATAATGGAAACAGATTCAAATTACCGATTTGAAATCACGCATTTGGGTGCATTATAAATGTATTATTAGCAATAAAAGATAAAAGCAATATGAAAATACAAGCGGGCCCATGCGCAGACTGCGCAGACAGAAATACACAGTAAACTCATCCCTCTTTGTAGCCACAGATAAAAGCAGACTGTTCTAATAGTTCGGGAAATAGTAAACAGAATTATTCTTATAAACCCATTATTTTTATTATACATATGTGTATTACAAAGCATGAATGAGATTTATAGTACATCAGAACTTATACTTATTAGGTACATAAAAACATATTACAAACTGACTGATATATGAGTGTAATGGGTTGAGGGAAACATGGTGTTACTTACAATATATCTTTGTATACAATATTTGAGGTGAAAAAATATTCAGAATTAACTTTTTGACTAAATATTTTTTTAACAGAAACAATAATATCTGAGCTAAGGAAGCGGTGCGAGAGAGACAACTGTCAGTTTATCGAACCTTTAATTATTGAATTATGTGTGTCACAATAGTGCTACAGTACAAAATACTTTTAGTGTGGCTTAACAATGGTAAATTAAAAACAAAAACAAAATTACAAATTCCTTTACTTCAGAGGTGTTATGACCATTAATATTACCTAATAACCACTCAGGGGACCACTGACTTTTCAAATGACACCTCATTAGTGGAATTGCTTACATAGAAAAGTAGAAAAAGGGAGACTAACAAAAAAACACCTTAGAGAAATAATATATAAGATTTGAAATTTAAAACTCACCTCTGGAAACAATTGAAGAGGAAACTTTGACTTCTCTTTAGTAGGGACTGATTCTATATTTCCAAGATAAATACGCTTTCCCTCGGATTTTTCCCACGTTCCATTTACGAAGTTCCAGGTGCGTATGTTTCGTATACCTTTATGGCAGAAGTATAAACTCCCTAATGCCTGAAAAATGCTTGATATGAATATGTGTATGTATGAATGTGGAGCTCAGGATGAGATAAAATATCTACCGTAAAATTTTCTAAAGACTGACAATTCTCGTCCATGTATATCCGTACAACTGAAAATTCCTGCATTATATCAGCTTCGCAAAGTAATTTGACAAATTCTTTAACATGATTTGATGCTTTTTCATAAGTCTTGCCGCCCAACTCTTGCACGTGGAGAGCTATAAAATGTGGTTGCAGCTGCTTGGCTTTTAGAAGGATTTCTTCAATCCAAGGTTGTAGAAATCTGAATGGCTAAGGAAAGAAAGAATGAAATATAAATTTTTTATCAAATGTGATAACGATGACAGGAGCACGAATATATTGGGATAGGCCAGGGGCGCACCCAGGAATATATTTTGGGAGGGGTTTATACTTCTAGAGATATACATATCACCAGAAAATACTGAAAGTTCATTTCAGATAATATGCTCTTTAAAATACATTTATGTAAGCGTTATGCACAGTATGTTATAAATAAATACACTTTTTAAAGTTTCATAAATATAAATTGCACTTTATTTGCATAAAATTAACAAAGAACTCAAACATTTTTAACCGACTTGAAAAAAAGGTTATTAATTCGTAGGAGGTTATCAGTTCGTAGGAATATTTTTTCATTTTTATATATGCTACCACATAACTTTGGATCACGTGAACCAATTTCAATAATTCTTTTTTTTTTATCGGAAAGATGGTACCTCACGGGTCGTCCGTAATTTGGTTAAGATCCGATCATGAAAAAATAAGCAGTGTATGAGAATTGAAGTCGGTTGTGTTTTTGCTTAAAAATACTTGTTTGATAAAAATTTCTATAAACACAGGATGCGCCTAACTTTCAAAAGTAATAAAAAATGTTAAATGACTACATTTCATTTATCTGTTGAAATATATAAAAAAAATACAAAGAAGTTTTAATTTGTGTCTGTGGTAAATATATTTGTATGCATATTTCCCTCCACAGGGGGGTTTAAACCCCCAAAACCCATCCTTGCGCCCGGGCCTGGTTTACATATGGGTCTTTCCATCGGAAGGTCCACCAAGACAAAAAAAATAAAAGTCTTATATCTAACGTATTTACGGGCCGATTTGTCTGCTTTTTAAAATATATACTGGCTATGTAAGTAGAATCATGTTTGCGTAAAATGGTCTTCCTAGGTGGTACCAAGATATTTCGAAAACCCGTATTTATGGCCCGATTTGGTTCGAATTTGGCGTATGTAGTTGAAACGTAATAAGTCATAGACTTCCAACAAATTCACCCTGAATTGGCGCTGAAGTCAAAATATAAAGTATATTCTACATAAAATACATGTTTTATTTGCGTTAAAAATTCATTTAAAAGCAATATTAACAAACATATAACGATGGAAATTTATGTCACGTGACGCTACGTCTCACACTTGGGGTTGTAAAAGAAAATTGAAACAAGTTGCATTAATTCAAAAAACTCTAAAAACAACTAGAATTGCTCCAAATCATATTAAAATAAGTTTCATGAAAATAGCCATCCACAATTCGCAGAGTTTTGCGATTTTGTAAGAAAAGAAAAACTCTACTTCCATTTTTCGTCACGTAACGACACTCTCTTTAAATGCTTGTATTTCAGGACCAAGCAGTTCGATTGTTTTCATTTTCCGGTTAAATATAGAGCTAATTATATGCTATACAATGGCCCAAAAAAGTTAAAGAAAACAAATGGTATTCCTTGTTTGTATCACATTGAAACGTACGACTGTCACGTATGCGACGTATGGAAATACCCATATGTATTAATAAAGCTTAATCAATCAACTACGAATGACTTCACTTGACGATTTTTACCAACAATTCAACTCCAACGTCACCTTGCAGCTTTTTTTTCACCTATCGTTATCAATTTATATCTCGAATATGAGCCAAATCGGGTAATGCATAAATTCGATGTTTAGTAATAACTCGACTGCAGCGCCACTTGGCGTTTTAATTTCTGAAACTAAATTATACAGGGACCCACTCAAACAGGGCCGTAGCCGGTTTTTTTTTGGGGGGAGGAGGGTTCTGGCAATTTTTTTTTTAATTTCACTTTTATTTCAACATACTTTGATTAAAAGAAAAATACTGATAAAAAGAAAATATTTCACATAAACAACAAAAAATATAATCGATAATCGCATGAGTGGCATTGTGCTACTATGAGAGCACGGCCGAGTAATCATAGTCTACTTATTTACAGTAGTCGAACAAATTATAACCGCAACCAATTTTCACAAGTTTTAAAATATTATTTTTGCTGTTATTTAATTTTGGTTAGTTTTTGTAGTTCATTCCTTAAAAACATCCATATAAAAACAAGTTTAAAGGCAGTGTCACACGATCGGGTATTTGCCAAAATTTGGTGCAAATCGTATCCCAATTGTGTGAACACCCAAAATATTTTTCTTTATTCCAATCACAAAAATTATTTTCTTGAAAATTTTCAATAGAACATCGCTGTATCGCTTTCACTACAAATACATTTTTCCCATTTTTTTACCAATAGCCCATTATAAAAATATACAAATCTGTACAAATGTACCAATCGAGTGACACTGCCTTAAAAATTAATGCAATTTAAAAAAAATCAACAAATTTTCGTTAAAATTTCGAGTTTTTTAATTAAATTCTGAGTATGCAGTTTTGTGGCGCATTGAGCTCTAGTAGAATAAAGTACGAGTTTCAAATGGCTAAAAATTTCGATTGATTTTTTACAATTTTTTAGATTTGATCTAGCCATTAATTATGGCATTATCGAAATTCGTAAATTAAAAAAAAAAATTTACTACATGTCTCGCAGGTATGCCTTGAGGAGAGATTCATAAGGCAGTTAGTCTTCATAAAACACTTCATTTTCACTTAAGCTTTCAGTATTCCCCAATTCTCCACCGATATTATTTATATAGTACAGCGAAATTTCTTTACTACTTCAATCAAGAAGGAATCCGAATCCCTATGATACCAAATAATATAGGAGCACTTACCACGTAGAAATTACTGCAAATGAAATTTTTTCCGAATGGTATCTAACTATCTATATACCTACATAAAATGATAGCCGTCTTCGTTGTTCTGCGAGATGAGCAAAATAAATAAAAGCTTGTAAAATTAGGGTTAGTGTAGAGGCAGTGCTATGTACTATTTATTACTATTTACCACCAACATTGCAAACAAATTTTGACAGCTGCTTTTGTTCCATAGCGCCGATTGCGGATACTAAAATTTAGACCAGGGATGTTGCGAATGTGGAATTTTAGACATCCGCGGATGCGAATGTGGATGCGAATATCTAACAGCCAACATCCGCGGATGCGGATGCGAATGCGGATGTTAAGTATTTTTAAGAAACAATTAGAATCCTTTAGCTGTTTCGGAATTTGGGGAATCTGTAACTTCGTCAGCGTTTTTCGATCTTAGTTTTTGTAATTCATTTTTAATACTTTCCTCTGCGATTGGTTTGAACAATTTGTGCTTATAGCGAGCTAAATAGGCGGATATCAAAAATAAAGGATTATTTTCCTGGAATGAAAATTTTTAACAAAATTCTGTTTTCAAAGTCATCACTGTGAGCCGAATCGGATCAGAATACTGTTATTTTTTGAAAAAGCACCCCGTTTTTTTATAATCATTTGAATCTCAGATAGTTACACAATTCTTATCTTATTAAAGGCCAGACCTATAGTTATTTAATTATTTGAGCATCGGTTCTCTTTATAGCCAGACGTTGATCATTTCCGCTGGAAATCCCAATTAAAGGAGCTTGCTCTTTGACTTTAAATAGCAAAGAAGGGACAGTTTTACCACAGAAGTTTTTAGACAAGGATCCAATGTATATAACCAAAAAAATATTGCCCGAGAAGAAAATAAAATTACTGTTCTTTAAATTTTTGCTAAAAATAAATTCACCAAAGAGCCCCATTTGAATTATTGAAACGAATATATGTATCATCAAAAGCAAATCCCGAAAATTTGGTTAAGAATTACAGTGCATAGTTTTTTTAAGATTGGTCCAAAAAAATCATAATAAAGAAAGAAACCAATGCAGGCATTTAAAGAAGAGAAAACAAAAAAATATTGTCAAAAAGACTATATTCTCTTTGACGTACGTCAATTGATATCTCGGTTATATAGCTTAAGAAATAATGGCGTGTATTCATAGTCCAGCAACTAAGTCGAAACTAACAAAGTTGCAACTTAAATTTAAGTACCAACTTAAAAATTACCTCTATTCATAGTCGCATTTCAGACTTCTACTAAGTAGTTTCGACTTAGTTTACGATATAGCAAAACAAGTGTGGAAATGTAACTTTACGATATTTTGGAAAAATTACATTTTTATTAAATAATGTCAAGTTTGATCATCCGTTTATGTAATTTTTATTTTCATTCCACGATTATGCAAAAGAATAAGGTATCATTTTCTTGTTAATTGTGTGAAATAGCCAGAACAACCGATGTGAAGTCGCTGTTTATCGAAAGCATGCTGCGAAACAAACAAATAGTAGATATCTAAATGTTATGCACAAATTTACTTTAAAAGAACTAGCGTGAAACTGATTTATTATTTGAGAATTTATCTAAATTATTCCAATTATAAAGTTGTGATGTAGCATTTAATTTCATCTTCCGATTAAAATGGATCGATCTTTGTAAATTTTAATTCGATGGCTGAGTGGAAGATCGACCTATCTCGGCAGCCAGTTCAAAAACGCCCTATCTCAGAAAACTTTTCAAAAACGCCCTACTTCAGAATTTGATTGGAAAACGCCCTATTTCAGAATTTTATTGAAAAATACCCTATCTCAGAATTTGGTTGAATAACGCCCTATTTCATAATTCGGTTCAAAAACGCCCTATCTCAAACGAAAATACATTGAAAATAAGCTGAGATAGGGCGTTTTTGAATCGGCAGCTAAGATAGGGCGTTCTTCAACCAAATTCTGGGATAGGGCGTTTTTCAACCAAATTATGAAGTAGGGCGTTCTTGAAAAGTTTTCTGAGATAGAGCGTTGTTGACAATTTTTCTGAGATAGGGCGTTTTCGAACTGGCTGCCGAGATAGGTCGATCTTCCACTCAGCCATCGAATTGGAGATTATTCAATATTATCAAATTCACCCTCTACCAACTTAATTTTTACATATTTCGTCTGTTTTCCCTTAATTTGATAAAATACTTCTTCCTAGGTACGACTTAGTTGTAGCTGCAGCCGAAACTAAATTTTAAGTTGGTACTTAGCCAAAAAAGTCGAAACTAAGGCGACTATGAATAGCTTTAGTTGTGACTTAGAATAGTTTCGACTTAGTTGAGTACTAAATATGACTATGAATATGCGCCAATATGTTTAAGGACATTTTTATCAAAGTTGATAAATATGACAGTTGACCAGTTTTGTTACACAAATACTCCCACGACAACAGGCAAAAATATTGGCTACGATTTGTCATTTTGTTTGCCATATGCACGTTTTATCGGTGCACTTGCACAATATTCGCATTCGCAAAAGCTCCGCATTGATTATTGCGAATGTTAAAATTAATGCGGAAGCTCCGCGTTCGCGAATATTCGCCACAACCCTGATTTAGACTAATCTATTTTTAGCGAAATGCGGATAAAATGTAAGCTTTCGCATTTTAGCATATTTTAGCTATAACGAAAGTTAGAATCCGGCTGCTGGTCGACACAGTTGGCTTTTTGATTTAGATTCTGAAGCAGGGATGATAAATGAGTTTTTAATTTTTGTACCAAATGGACAAAATTAATGTACTAAATCTGCCGAAAAAGTACCGAAATTTAAAAGACCATACATACATATGTATCAGAGCTGTAGAACTGCGAAATCATTTAAAATTTTAATCATGAAATATTTACAAGTAGGATTTCATTCATTTTCCTTTGATCTGGTAGTGTGGCTTATATTTTTTTCAATCTACAATCATTAAAAAAAAAATGATTTCACACCGTAAGGTAGTAAATAACTGAATGAAAAACTGAGAATGCTGAAGTAAACAGAATTCAATACTGAATTAGCTTCCAGATGAATGAACACTTTGCTATGTGTGCATTCTCTAATTCAGTTCCAATAAAATTTTATACACTAAGAAAAATATGTAAGTTAAGATGATGGAATAATGAGGTGTATGAACTTTAAAACGATATTGACATAGTGTCGCGTATCAATGCACAGCGCGGGCTAAGCCATGTCCTACGAATGAATGGTTGTGGTTGGAGTCCTCCACGCATGAAACGCAGCTTGATTCACATGAACATATTGTACAAATTTATAGTTTTGGTTGTTTAAGAACTGAGTGCAAAATGTTCCAAGACAATTAGTATCTATAATTTTTTTCTTTTAAAGATTGGAAAATCTGCAGAACATGAAATAATCAAGCATAACAACCATCAAATGATAGCAGCTTTTACCATTCAGTCCATGGTTTAGCCACATACATATAATGTCCTCATGCCGCTCATGCATGTGAAGTAACAAGTTTTCTATTTCTACGGACAAAATTGTTTGTATAAATTTCTAAATTTCCAAAATTGTACTTTGTACAGTTCAAAGGCTCCTACAAAAAAAAATGTATTTAAAAGTTCTACAAACAAATTTATACATATAGAAAGCTTGCTACTTCATATGTATGAGCGCCTGGTATTGAGAAATAAAAATATCTCTTTGTACTAGGGCTGTGCGATTATTCGATTACTCGAACAAGTTGGTTAATCAATTATTCGGTTACTCAATTACTCGAGTAATCAAGATTTTGATTACTCAAAACGATGATTAATCGAGTTACTTGAAATATGATTACGCAAAAAATAATAATTTTGCTCGTTAAAAGAGTTTGCTTTGGAAAATGCTTATTTTCTTTTTTACATTCTGTATATGAAAAAAAAAAATCGTTTTAATTTTTGAAAACAGAAACGTTGTTTTCAAAGTATCAAGGAACTTTAACTACTTTATACATATGTAAAGAGCTGAAATATTGATTACTCATTTTACTCGAAAGGTTGAATAATCATAAAGCAAATTACTCAAATTTTTTTTTTTTGTTAATCAAAAATCTTGATTACTCGAGTAACTGAACTTTTGGGTAATCATAACTTCTAATTAATCGAAGAACTGAGTTATTTACTTTATGATTAATTAAAATTTTGAGTAATCAATTAATTGCACAGCCCTACTTTGCACAAATAAAAATTTAGTTCGTTAAATAAAATTGACTGCAAGTTTCCTTCAAAAACATGCAGTTGGTTTTAAACAGCATTAACAGAATATCCAAAGCTGGTACATACTTCTGGTCTTAGGTAATGCTTTACCAAATTGTAGCAGTAGTAGAAAAGCAGAAGTAAAACGACTATTTTCTCCAATAAATATTTTCTTCAAGGCATATTTTTTCAGTGTAGTACTGAATGATCAAAACTGTTTGCATTCAACGAAAATTTACAATCACGATGATTGCGAATACTTTTGTTACATTCACATTCTGTACTGAATGGAACTCTGCCATTCAACAACACATTACGTTTGTTTTTGTTTCAAAATAATTTAAGCCACTCAGGAATAAGGTTTTTTTTATACGGCCAAACAATCAAAATTTTGAAACGAGTGCCAAGTGAATGCAGATCCTACTCATTCAATCATTTTACAGCTCTGATATGTATGTACATATATGGATAATTTCCAAACAAAGTGTACATGGCAGGTATTTTTTATTTTATTTTTTTTTTACCGGCACCCATCGTTTGTATCGAATTGATGTTAATTTCGAAAACATGTTAAAATATTAAGAAAAGGAGTTAATGTTTTGATTTTGAATTGGTTGATTGATAATTTTAACCTTTAAAATCGTTTGCTGGCGTGAATACGAAACTGCTTTCAGGCTCTTCAAAAATTAATTTTTGTTCTTATTTTTGCATTTTTGTAAAATATTTTCCAGAATATAACATTTGCTTATCTTTTTAAAACTCATTTATCGGATAAGCTAATGTTGGAAGTTTGTTCCACCTTCTTCATGACATTAACGTGGCGTTTTTTCTGGGAGGCAGGCTTTTTGTTTAATCTTTCTTCGGCAACAACTTCCCATATATGCCATTTGAACACTTTAGGAGAAGCAAGCGATTTAAATAAAAAATCCTTTTCCACCTAAAAGTGACATTCTGGAAATATTTTAAATTTTTTTTTTTCTAAGAGTCTAATTTCACGAAAGTATAAAATCAAGAAAATCGTTGAAGCCCCTGAAGCAATAAATAGACATTGGTAATTATCTTATTTTTAGTGTTTTTTGCATAAAAACTGGTAACTTTCCGGAAATATTTAGTCTTACTCGTTAATATTAAATGCCTTTTTAACCTTATCGGCATTAATTAATCACACAGCTTTAGTTTAAAAATTTTTTTTGTTCGCCCAGTGTGTACTGCACCAAAAATCTGGAAAAATTTCGTCTGTGGACTTGGATGTGTAACGTTATATGTACTTGTACATATGCACAGTTTAAAAAGGCCATGAAAACCCAAAGTTTCCAATACAAATCAATAATTCAAGTTAATCAACAAAACCATACAAGTACGTTTATTAAGTACAAGTTACTCAAAAATTGTACAAAAAAAACAGTTGCTTATATTATAACAGCAACTGTTTGATGATTTTAAAAAGTCTTTCGTTTTTAATAAACACCACTCATTTACTTGTATAAAGTAGGAAAAAGGTGACTATATTTTTATTCACAAGTGGTATTTCGACATAATTTGTCGTAATGCTGTATTTTGACAAAATTGTATCAAAAATGTCGATGTAGTACCAATTACTTTTGGGATCCAAAATGTACAAAAAAAGTACAATTGTACCATCAATTTCATCACTGTTCTAAAGTGGTGCACAGCGTTGGCAGAGCTCCCAACACAAGCGCAATTTTTTTTTTTGTATCTGTATGCGTGTATTCAGCAAAACAGCTCGCGCATGTGATGCTTACAGGCTAACCTAATATTCGCGGCTTGCGTTTTGGTACGCATGCCGTCGAATTTGTTTTTTTGCGTCACCCGAAATTGACTTGCATGCGTTTGCATTTGATTTCATTGAGCGAAACGTCAAATCAAAATGTCACGCAGAACAAAAATTGGAAATTGAGTTAGCTTCATACGCACGCCGTTCAATTTCGGTTGATCTCATACAAGTTGCATGTGTATGAGAAATTTTTGACAATAAATTGGCGGCGTGCGTGAATATTAGGTTAGCCTGTTACAGCATGAAGTAGAGTTGTCAAACTATCGATGGCACTATCGATGGTACCGATAGTTTCAATACTCAATACGCGATACTCATTGATAGTTTTTTCTTATACTATCGAAAATATCGATAGTTTAGTAGGACTATCGATCATCTCTACCAAATATTTTGAAATTATTTGAATTTTTTATTTTGAATTAAAAATTTTGTTTTTTAGTGTGATGCCGACGTCATATTCAAATATGCACGCATTTAGGCCAAAATACATACATATGTTAATCGTAAATCCTGTTTTGTTTGTATAACTTGTGTTTGTTTTTGAACTTTCTAAAAAGAGAAGTATTTTGGCTAAGCAATTACTTAATTTTGAATGATTATAACTTTTATAATATAATATTTATTTCACTATGATCCTGTAAAAACAAAGCAACTTAACTGATTTAGCGCAATCGATAGTTCTATCGATAGCTTTTTTTTTCGAGGCTATCGTGAATATTGATAGTTTTTCTGAAAACTATCAAAACTATCGATGGAGTGACTATCGATAGTTTGACACCTTTAGCATGAAGTACAAACGCAAAAGGCTGATTCACATACAACTTTCTTCGCTTTGTTTCATACACTCAAAAAAGTGCATGTAAAACTACTACTGAAAAGTGTTTATTTTTCAACCAGAATCTGTTCAAGTATACGCACAAGATGTTCAAGATTTGATTTTGAACATGAGTTGTTTAAAATATACACATGAAATGTTTAAAATTACAAGCATTTTGAAAGTAAAAATATATTTTTTACAAATAATAAATACTAACTGCCAGGGGCGCACGCAGGAATATATTTTTGGGGGGAAAGGGTTTATACTTCTAAACATATATCATCAGCAAATACTGAAAATTCGCTATATAAAATACATTTATGAAAGTTTTATTTACAGTATGAAATAAATAAATAAACTTTTTAAAGTATCATCAATTGCATTTTATGTACATAAAATTTACAAAGAGTCAGACATTTTTAACCGGCTTCAAAAAAGGGGAGGTTATCAATTCTTCGCAGTATTTTTACTTCTTTTATTTATTCCACCGCATAACTTTGCACCGCGTGAACCGATTCCAATAATTATTTTTTTTACCGGAAAGATGGTACCTTAAGGGTCGTCCCGTAATTTGGCTTAGATCCGATCATTTTATCATGAAAAAATTACGGGTAAAGATGCACTCAACTTTCAAAAGTAATACAAAAGTTTACAAAAGAATTTTAATATCAATAAATTAAATGATTTCACGAAATTTTTACACTTTTTTATTAATTTTCGTCGATTTCTGGTTTCTCATTTTTTAATAATTCGAATAACGAAAATTTAACTGAACTTGTATTTTTATCATGTAGCTCATTTTGGTGGAACAAATTCGCATATTAAATCTTCGAATGCTTATTTTTTCTTTCAAAATTTCTTATATCATAATAAATTTAGCCCCAAAACCCACTCCTTGTGTGCGCTACGTGACAAATTTGATATATAAAAGTAAACAGACATTGTTTAATTTTGCACACACTAGGAGAGGAAACTGGTTACCTCTCTTTATATGCGTAAATTTAAACGAAAATTTTTTAGGGGAAATTTTAAACATTTTATGTGTAAACTGTGAAAATGTGAACAATAAATGTTTAAAACTCAAAAAACAAATTTGAAATTTGTTCTACGCCACACATATGATAAGTAAAAGTAAGCAAGCAGTGTTTAAATTTGCATTCATTAAGAGAGGAAACCGGTTACCTATCTTAATATGCGCAAATTCAAACAAAAATTTTTTAGAGTGTAGTTCTTTGCTTTGACATATAACATCGATGTAGGCATATGCATGAGTATGCTCACATAAAAAACGTTTGAAGCAAAGCAAAGCAAAACGAGGCAAAATCTTGGGCAACTCTCAACTTTTGCCCGCTTTGGCAATCAGCTGTCTACATGTATCTTTTCTTGTGCGCTTGCATTTGCATTTAATGACAAAAATAGGGTAAATGTGAAAGCCGAGTAGCTCCCGGAGACTCCCACGATTTAGAGAAATAGAGATTGCGCCAATCGCGGTACCGCTAATCCGCTCTTTGTGATTTTGACAGAATGAGCTGTGTGCGTGACGTCATCTTTGTGCAATTGTTGAATGTGAGCATACGAAAGAACCAAATAACACTTTTAATATTTGTGCGTTAATATTTCTGCGTGGTTTTAAACTATTATTGAGACATTAAAAAGCAAAATGAAGTGTGCAGTGGCAAAGTGTAATAGTGAAAACAAAAGGAAAGCGTGCTATATAAGTTTTTTTCCGTTTCCTACCGACGCAAACCTGGCGAAAAAGTGGAAGCCGTTCTGCCGGGGAGGACATGCATTAAACACCAAATCGAGCTTTGTGCAACGTGTGTGAGCTATGAGCTTCTACATGGAACTATGTTGGCCTTTCCTTGGTGAATTGTAGTAGGTAGATTTCCATGGTGAATCAAGACAGTTGCTGGTTTAGTTTGCTGGCAATGGCATACATACAAAAGCAGTTTCTACAGTAAATAGATACATGAACTTCACTACCTACTTATTTTTGTTAGTACCTGATTCTTTTAGTGCTGGTATGAGGTAATGCACCAGTGGATAAGGTCGCCAGGCGCTAATTCAAGGGGCGTCTTACCGCGCTGTTACGAACCTAATACAAAACAGTGGCCAAATTATTATACATTTAAAAGTTCAGCTTAAATTATGTTTTACTGACATAGAATATTTGCTTCCAAAAAAGCCACACTTATGCATCCTCTCGGAAATGGTACACAAGAAATCAAATAAAAGCTATGGAGTCAACAGCTGTGGAGTTTATGGTGGTTGGCTACCGTCCACAAATATAAATATGGACTCTGCATGGCTTTTTAAAATGGCAAGTCAAAAAATTCACTTTGCTGCACACCTTCCTTTTGGTCTACATGAAATTGCAAACACTGTTAATACATCCATTTTTTCATTTGCTGAAAATCGTACTTATCTAAAGGGCTACATGTCCCAAATTATTGCTACGTGTTCCTAATTAATCAATCTTTGTATATTTATTGATTCCTGCAAAATTGGGCCATGTAATATTACAATTAACACATTTTTCTGCATTGTTTACATACTTTTATATGCGTTTTGGCATTTCTCTCTCGCAATTGCACCAAGATGACGTCACGCAAAAATTACGCTCGAAAATCCTCTCTCATTGGCGCAATCTTGTATTCTATCATTCTTGGGAGACTCCCGTGTGCACCACTAATTTAGAAAAACACTTCATCAGCAAGAAACGCAATGTCTTCAGATCTAAATATTTCAACATCCTTTCCAAATTGTTTGCCATAATTTCCGTCTTTCTTTGATAACACAGGCCGACATTTTTAGATCCTGGGATCAGCTTACACTTTTCCAAAGGTTTTTGATGCGCCGAATCTGAGTCCGGAATCAGTTTTGCTCGATTGGCTCAGGTTTTCGAGATATTTTAGCCTAAACATGCTAAAACCCCGACTTTTAGCTATATTCGTCATGTATTTTCATCAAGAATTGTTTGTTTTTTTAGATAATTTAATAAATCAGTTTTGTTCGATTGGCTCAGGTTTTCGAGATATTTTGGCCTAAACATGCTAAAACCCCGACTTTTAGCTATATTCGTCATGTATTTTCATCAAGAATTGTTCATTTTTTTTAGAAAATTTAATAAATCATTTGAAAGTAAAATATTTCCCTTTGATAATGCTGTTTAAGGCACTCGGCACATTACGCGCCTAATCAAAGTAGAGCAATCGTTTCATCATACCGAAACGAATGCATGATAACTCGACTTCTGCACACTTGCACGCCCTGCATAAGTCACCAGCTAATAAACACTTTCTACACATAACAAATTTTTTGGCCGTTCTTTCGCAACACGCACTTCCGCAAATTATTCCGTTCCGAAATATTGCATAAACGCTTGTGGTTTAATGCAATTGCACGAATTTTAGCACGAAATCGTTCATTTCCAATTATTTTCTATTGAACTGACAAATAAATTTTATTTCCAACACATAATAGTAAACAAATGACGATTTCAAAACTGCAAGCGCCTTACAATGTTGGGCGCTTCGATTCATGAAGCTTTTATGATTAGGCGCAAACATGATTTTGAATCGTAATCTACAGAGCTTCATTGAAATACATGGGTTCGGCATAAAAGCTTTACACTTTAGTATGCCGAAACGATTACACTACTGTGACTAGGAGCTTAATGTGCGGAGTGCCTAACTCAACGAGATATCCTGTTTTAAACCTGAGATATTGTACATTGAAGTTTATGAGTTTTGCGGCATTACTTTTTTCCACAAATGCTTGAAAGATACAACACGAAAAGAAACAGGTATACGTTTAGGCGTCTTTATTTACATAATGAATGAAGCTTTTCTTTTTTCGAACATCATAGCAGCCAAACTCGCCTTTTGTAATAGCATAGTAACCTAGAAAAAATAGTTTTCCTGAAAACGGCTAAGAACGACGGCTGAAGTAAAAATAAAATCAACTTATTACATCTCAATTTATTTAATTCCTTTTCCCTTTGTTTGAGGAAAGTTAATAAAATTGTAAAAGCTTACTCAAAATCATAAATGGGAATAAAAAAGAAAATTTTTGAGGTTATGCAGCGAAGTCTATTTTTTCCATACAAATGATAAAAGGTAACTTTATTTAATTGCGACATAAATACTCACTTATATTTTTGTTTTCCATTGAAAATGTTCCTTTAATTATTCCAACTTTAAAAAAAAAAATCACTTGAAACTTGAGAAATAAACAGGTTGCGCAAACAACGTGTCAATAACGTTTTGAAAGTGTAACTTTGTGTGATTGATGTCTAACGGTGTTTTTCATCTTATAAAAACAAAGTGAAGTTTTTGTTATTTTGGAGCATATATGTAATACTCCTATATTGGCAGTAAGAGCTAGTACCGTCCGAAAACACTACAGTACAGATATATTAATAAACACGTACGAAAGAAAAGGAACACATACGTTTATAAATAAACATGTACTCGACACATTTAAAACAAGTAAGAAAGTCTAAGTTCGGGCGGAGCCGAACATTAAATACCCGGCGCAAGTATTAAATATATGTTTTCCACCTTTCCGAAAGCTGCCGCTACTGATAAGCCGGGGTGTATAAATTTTAAGTAAATTAGCGTCCTTAAATTTCGAAATATTGAAATTTCAAGCATTTCTGAAATTTACCGGTTATATGAAAAACGGCCGTAATTTTAGTCCGATTTCAACAATTTTCAACGGTTGCTTTTGTGTGGCAAGCACAATAACCGTACCGAGTTTGGTACAAATTGGTAGAACGGTTACCGAGACACATATATGTGATCATAAGTGGGCGGTGCCACGCCCATTTTCCAAAATTTTATCACAAACATATTTCTTTCTTAAGAATTGTTGCACCCATCAATTTTGAAAAAATTAGCTTTAATATTTACTGATTTATCGAGGATTTCGTATTTTTCTAAATTAACGTTATATGGGATGTGGGCGTGGTTATTGTCCGATTTTAAAAATTTTCGGCCATTTGGTATTTTGTACCAGGACCAACAACTGTGCCAAGTGTGGAAGAAATTGGTGCAGCGGTTACCAAGATATACACATGTAACCATAAGTGGGCGTGGTTACGCCCATTTTCCAAAAATCTATAATATTCTTATTTTTCGTCTAAAACTCATTGTAAATATCAATTTTGAGTGAATTATCTTTATTAGTTACTAAAATATCCCAGTTTTCGTATTTCTGAAAATTACCGTTATATGGGAGTTAGGCGTGGTTATTGTCCGATTTCACCCATTTTCAATACCATCCGTCCTACGCCCAAAAGAAGTCCACGTACCAAGTTTCGTTAAGATATCTCAATTTTTACTCGAGTTATCGTGTGCACAGACGGACGGACGGGCGGACGGGCGGACAGACAGTCACCGCTTAATCGATTTCTCTTTTCATTCTGATCATTTACGTATACATTTGTCTATATCTCGATTCGTTTTGCCTGTTACAAACAACCGATATGTGAACAAAGTTATAATACCCTTGTGCACAAGTGCGCTCGGGTATAAAAACGGCACTCAAGTACACAATGCATTGAAAAAAAAGTACTAGACTGTCTCGCTTTGATTTCGGAATGCTTACACATTGAGATGTTAGCTAACTAACAATATAGAAGTATTACATATATGTTTTGGAGTATTCCCTACAGATTGGCAACAAAAAATAGTTTAAAACTGCGTTTAAGAAATCGGACAGCCAAATGAATCATTAGACCTAATGAGCACTCTATGTATTTTTTACATACATATGCATATTCATGTGGGTTCATCAATCTATTAATATCGTTGAATTATTTTAATATCTTTGCAAAATTTTATATAGATAAGACTAACAAGTAGAAAATAAATAAAATAAAAAAAAAACTTTTTAATACGCGTGGTTTTATAAAAGGACTAAAAAGTAACTTGATTTTGAAATTTTAGCAAAAGTCATTATAAAGTATTTATGAGATTGAAAATAAAAAGCGTGGGGCGCATGCATATACATATGTAATACTCCTATATTGGCAGTAAGATCTAGTACCGTCCGAAAACATTACAGTAGAGATATCACAGTGCACGGCAGTGCGCGCGAGTGACGAAAGCAGCCACAGTAGCATGCTGAAATAGAGGTGGGTAACTCAGCACTGTGCTGAGTTACTGTGCTGACTCTTAGAACTGTGCCGCACGCTCAGACTCAACTCTGAAAAAAATTTGTAACTCAGTAACTCAGTTTATGTGCTGACAATGTATAGCTCAGTGTGCTACAGAGTCGATATGGTAACTCAGTTGATGTGCTGACACTTGCATAGCTCGGTGCGGCTTGCATTGTTTAGAACTGTGTCGATGTGGTAACTCAATTGATGAGCTCACACATTCACACAATATGCGCGTTCCTTATCTCCCAGAAATAGTCAGAAAAAGTCCGAAGTAGTCAGATTTAGTCCAAAAAGCGTTCCTTAACTCGGAAATGACAGCAAAAATGAGAGAGCAACAGTCAGTGAGAGCGACTCTCATCAGTCCGAAGTAGTCAGATTTAGTCAGAAGAATTTTTTCTGGCAAAATCCTGAAAAGTGTCAAACTCAACTGAATTTAAATTAACGGAAATTAAAGAATTCGCTAAAAGTGAGAATAATCTAAAAAGTAAAAGAAATGAATTGAAATTGGAAGGAGGCAAAAAATAATTGATATAGCAAGTGTTTATTGTGCTTGTGCTTGTGTGAATGTGTTTTGTACATACATTTCTGTTCTTATTTGACGTTAGTTTTGTTGTTGCCATTCTTTGGACTAAAAATTTGGTTTTTTGCGTTCCTTTACTTTTCCTGTTACTCTCTTTTAGCGAGCGCATTTTGCTTACGCTCTGGCATTTTGACACTTTTCAGATTTTAGTCCAAAAAAAAAGGAATGAACCTAATACGATCTTCCAAAGAGTACCATAATAGATGGCATCACTAGACTAACCATCAATTGAATATACGACTACCAAATTTAAAAAGAAGCAAGGCGAATAGCCAAGTTATGCATACTTGCACTGCTATACCATTTTTACGTAAAAATCAAAACCAAACAGAATTCTACATGTGAAGTGCTATGCGTTGGGTAACCGCTTACATGCATAGCCCATTTAACAGATTCTTATGTGACAACTCTCAGGCAACACTAAGTAGGGAATTATTTTGCAAATGAACTCACCAGTTGAAATCAGCTTTGTAAAATTTTTCTGGCCAGCTACGAACAGAAGCTAAGGATAACCTTTTCTAAATCGATTTCGATTACTAACATCATCAATAATTTCGATGTACATACCAATTGTGCGATAGCACACTTGTGCCAGCTCACTGTGCTGACTCATTAAAGTGAGTTGGAGTTACTGAGTCAGCACACGAAAATTTACAGAGTTACCCACCCTTATGCTGAAATGACTCGCTTATATATACACGAGGTTTGGAAGTTTTTATCCAGACGTCCAATCGACATGTTTGAGATATCGTTGGAAAGATCTTGCAGGCTGTATCCAGAAAATGTATTCAAGTTTTATAAGCGATTAACCGGATTCTTAAAAATTAGGTTAAAGTGTTGCGAAGCAAAAAACGTTTTTTTGAGTTTGCCTGTTTAAGGGGGCATGTGGGCACACCCAACATATTTAGTGTTATTCTATAGGTCAATACTTTTCAAACGATACATTATATATTAAGTTCCGGCTACTAGTTGGAAAGATATAGATGTAAATGTGTTTTGGTTCGTGTCTTCACTACGAGATGCTTTGGTATGTATGTGGCGTCTGTACGTACAAGAAAAAACTAAGAAGGTCTTGTTCCAGGATGTTTTGATTCGTACGCCTTTGTGGGCGTGGCTGCTGCCTGAAATTCGAAAAAATGCAATTTTTTAAAGTACCATTGAGGCCGCACTACTCAGTCCATGTCAGCTGTCTAACGCTATCTTTTGTGTTTATGAAATATAAGTATGTAATAACGTTATCGCCTGAAAACTAAAAATCGGGCTGCTGAAAATATAGATTTCGAGAATTTTCTCAAAAACTGGTCAGTCGATTTTATTCTTAGTTTCCACAAATCTAGCCTGAAACCTTAGCTTTCATCTGGTATATAGCTTATATCAGGGAAAACTCTTGTTGTGGAGATATTACGATTCAAATTGAAAAAATGTCGCTCCAAAAAGGGTCAAATGGTTAAAAATTAACATACTCGTCTAATTTGGTTACTTTAAGATATAAAAATAACATACCCAGTTCCCCGAAAAAAATTCCCATTCCCCGATTACCACTTAAACCGAAATTCCCTGCAAATCGGGGAATTTCCCGCGAGTTGACAAGTTGAATGATGCAGCTGTGCTAATTACTTCGTAAATCTCTTGGAAACCACATTTGTGTGTATTTTAGAGTTTTTTTTTAGTCATATGCCAAAATTTTAACATTTTCAACGTTTTAATTGTAGTTATGTACACAGTATTTAACTATGCTACATGTGTTTATCACCCGCACTTAACCTCCCTGGTAAGACGCGTACAATATTAGCTACAGTTGTACATAAATATGTATGTATGAATGCATTTAGTTCACCCAATGTGCCGCTACTACTTACATACATATGTAAATTGCCCCACGGTCAAAAATTTGGGTTTAATTTTTAAACCGCGCTTGGACTACTACCTTTTTTAATTTTTTATAGTCTACTTTTTAAACCAGTCAATAGTTTTAGCAATTTTTAATATGTTCTGGTTTAAATTTTAGTCGAAAAAGTTCGTGGTTTAAAACTCAAACCAAAATGTTTTAATTCTAGTTTCTAGGTTTCATATATAGAAAATATGGTTTAAAATCTAGACCGAAATGGAAAATGTTTGCACACAGCGAAATGTGGTGTTGATTCAAACTCAACATATGAAAGCACATTTACATACATGCGTGGCTGTAGCTGAGTGTGCAAAGATGCTTGATACCATTGGTTGCTACCAAGGCTGTCCGGGTTCAATCCCCATAAGAGGGAGCATGAAATTTAAGATCTTTTTTTATATTCTAAATTATGAAAATGTTTGGGTTAAAAATTTAAACCAAACTGTTTAAAGTCTAAACCCAACATAGGTGCTCTCTTTTTTTAATCTTGGAAGATTTGTATTTGAAACTGAATTTAGTTTGGTCATATATGTATATAGTCCAAAAAGATTAAAATTAAAACCGAAACTTTTAACCGTGCACTGAGCAAAACTACTTGAGAAAAAAGCATTAGTTTAATAGCACGAGTGCAACATCGTACACGTGATAGAAGTATAACTTCTTAAAAAAAGCCCGTGTGTGCGCCACACACCCGGTAGAAATCTTAACAAAAATATACTACGAGGCTATCAGACGAATACAGTGGTTTATTGTATCCAAAGTTGGTACCAAGTTGATAAGATTTTATCATCTATAATATTTTTCTTTTTATTTTTAATTTTTTCGAATACAAAGGATATGATCATTCTTTTTCGCTTTATTCCGTTTCAATGGACACATCGCTTTGAATACATAATTTAGATTTAGATAATATTTTTAGCAATTTAGTTGTGAAAAGTAAAACATTAAGATTATTGTTTATATTTAGGTCGATTTTAAATTTGCTACCCCAAAATAATTGATATCAAATAAAACCGCTCTTTGATGTAAAATTTTCGAGTGACGAAAGCTGAACTAGAAACACAAAATTTATGATATCAATTTCGTGACGAAAATTATACGCATTTTTTAACTGCCTTTGAAACGTACGGAAAATCTTTTTTTTTTATTCGGAACGTTGCAAAATTGCGTCTATTGCTAGAAACACAAAATAAAAAACCAGACCTTTTGCAACGATTCGTATGAATAAAAAAAAAGATTTTCCGTACGTTTCAAAGGCAGTTAAAAAATGCGTATAATTTTCGTCACGAAATTGATATCATAAATTTTGTGTTTCTAGTTCAGCTTTCGTCACTCGAAAATTTTACCTCAAAGAGGTGTTTTATTTGATATCAATAACACCGTACAAAATAAAAGGAACACATACGTTCATACACAACACACACACAAAAACGGCACTCACGTACACAATATATACCAGGGATGTTGCGAATATTTGCATTCGCATCATTTTACACAATCGCATTCGCATCAAACGGTACGAATGTTTTGCGAATGCGAATGTGTACATGGGCAGAGTGTCCACACTAATGTTGTTGAAATGGCTCTAAGTATGTCTAACCAGGGTGCGGGCCATAACCGGCTTTTAGCTTCAGGCGCTAAACGGTTAAGTAGTATATCAAGCAACATCGTTGGGCCTTTAACAAGTACTGCTAAAAGTCGTATAAGCAACCTAGAAATAATTTTAGATTTCTCCAGCGAAAGCAAAGGCTCGGATGTAAAATCTGGAGACCTCAAAAAAAAGTGAAATAAAAGCTCAATTGAAGGCCTATCTTAAAAAAAGGGCTCATCTCGGTGAAAATCCTCTCGATTGGTGGAAAACTAAACAAAAATACGACAAATTAGTCAGATCTGGGCCGCAAATATTTGAGAGTGAGGCCTTTCCAAGTAAGCAATTTTTTTTGATGCAGCCGGCCTTATATACGACCCTCTTAGAAATCGCCTCATGGGAGAAAAGGCAGCAAAATTACTTTTTTTTTTTAAATATAATATGCCCATTTTGAACTTTGACTACAAGATTAAAACACTGTATAGGTTATGCACTCGTTCAATGTTCTAATAATTTAAAAAATTTTAAAGTAATAAAAACGGTGGCTTAACATTCGCATTCGCATTCGCACATTCGCAACCGAAAATTCGCATTCGTATTAGTGAATGTGAAAATATGGCATTCGAAACATCCTTAATACATGCACAAAAACCGTACTAGACTGTCTCGCTTTGATTTCGGAATGCTTACACATTGGGAAGTAAGCTTACTGCCAATATAGAAGTATTACATATATGGGCGCATGTAATGGACTTGAATTGATATGAAAAGTAATATGTATATTAGGCTGCATCGCCAAAAAAAAGTTGCGGTTTTTCCGCCGGGATTGCAAAATTTATTATATTTTAAGACGTTCACCAAAATATTTGGGAAAAATATTAAGATTTAAATGAGCTGGACCGATTTGAAAATACCTCCAAAAATTGAGTGTTTTATGAATAAAAATAGTTAGTTAGTT
The DNA here is from genome assembly GCF_013731165.1 of Rhagoletis pomonella. NCBI lineage: Eukaryota > Metazoa > Arthropoda > Insecta > Diptera > Tephritidae > Rhagoletis > Rhagoletis pomonella. The sequence goes on along the minus strand of NW_023458555.1, from coordinate 87,606,223 downwards.
TTTGAAAAAAGTCCCCTCAGATTACAAAACAGAATATTTTAGAATCTTTTCAACGGAATCGTAAGAATGAGATATTTGATGCTGTTTTTTTCTACTTTTTTCAAAGATTGATTTACGAAAAACTTGAATAACTGGGCCAAAACTATTCTGATTTAGACTTATGGGATCTCGGTAGAAAGGTATTTTCACACTGTTTTTATTTCTGTCTTAAACCGTTTTGTCATTTGAGGGGATTTTTCAATAAAAAATTTTAAGAAACTATTTTTATTAATAAAAAACTCCATTTTTGGAGGTATTTTGAAATTGGTCCAGCTCACTTAAATCTTAATATTTTGTCGAAATACTTTGGTGGACTTCTTAAAATATAATAGATTTTATAATTCCAATGGAAAAATAGTACCGATTTTTTTTTTGTATGGGGAGTGATGCAGTCTAATGTATATGTATGTACATACATATGTATGTGGGGATATGAATAACGATCGTTTAAAATCGATCTCAAATTTTGTACAACGCTTTTATCAACTTGCAATGTTGGGTGTACAGACAGCTATAAAAGCTTTGCTACACCAAGTTCCTACTAACAGGTCTATTCTGGGCTGGTAATAAAAAGTTTGTAACCGGTTAATAAAGTTGCTGTAAATTTTTAAACCCTTTTTGCATTCTGTGTATTCTTGTAACCGGTAAATTTTATTACCATCTCATAAGCTGGTAACAAAGTATTGACCCGTGAAATATGCAATGCCAGAATTTGCACAATTCTTCATAGCTGAATTGCTGAATATTTTAACTGCAGTACCAACGTTCCTAGAATCGCGGTGACAAGAACTGGTAACATTTTTTGGTAATAAAATTTTCCGGTTACAAAATCTTCGGTAACGTGCAGAATAGACCTGTAAGTCTAGATATTAACCTCGTTGATTCGAGAGGTAGATGTCGCCCTATGCACTACGTACGCTACAGCGGAAGTGAACGAAACCCCATTTCTTTAAATCACGGAAAGGCCCGCGGGCAATGCTCTTTTAAGCTTTCCATACATTTTGTATAGGCGCGAGCAGAGTAAAAGCTCTCTGCGCCCAACGCTGCTTTAAATGAAATTAATTGGTGCTCGTATGTATGTACAGTGTATGTATATGCATGTGTGTGCACCAATTTATTAATATCGTTGAATTATTTTAATATCTATTGCAAAATTTTATACAGACAAGACTAAAAAGTAGAAAATAAATAATATAAAAAAAAACTTTTTTATATATAACGCTTTTATAAATGGACTAAAAAGTAGAAAATAATAATTCTCAGTCCCATAGAATTTGTTTTGATAACTTTTGATTTTGAAATTTTAGCAAAAGTCATTATAAACAATTTATGAGAATGAAAATGAAAAGCGTGGGGCGCATGTAATAGACCAGAATTAATATGAAGGGTAATACATATATGTGTGTATGTGGATATATGAATAACGACCGCTTAGAATCGATCTAAAATTTGTACTTTCTCTGTAGAAATTTCAGGTTTATGTTATGTAGTTTGACTATTGTCAATAAAATCTAATGCTTTGTATTGCATGCACCCCACGCTTTTCATTTTCGTACCAAGGTTATTAAATACACCAAGTTTGGTAGAAATTGATGAATCGGTTATCAGGATACACATTTATGGCCACGCCCAAAATCCAAAAATTTATAATAATCTAATTTGTTGCTCAGTGGTCATTGCAATAATCGATTTTGAGTCTATTGGCTTCAGTAGTTACTGATTAATCGCAGTTATCGTTACCGTTATATGGGAAGCGGGCGTGGCTATTGCCCGATTTCAAAGATAACAACTACAAACTTCTTAGCTGGACCCTAAGCAAGGCTCGTACCGAGTTTGGTAAGGATTGGTGAAGCGGCTACTAGATACAGTATCTCATCATAAGTGGGCGGGGTCACCGCGCTTTTCCAAAAATTTCATAATAATATTATTTTGTTCCAAAATTCTACTTCACATAATAATTTTCAACAATCTGGGTGCAATATCTCCTGAAGTATCATAGTTTTTGCATTTTTGAAAATGCCGCTATATGCGAAGGGGGCGTGGTTATAGTCTGATCTCGCCCATTTTCAATAGCAACCTACCTTGGATAAAGGATACACCAAATTTCGTTGAGATATCTAGATTCTTGCTGGAGTTATCATGTACGCGGGCAGACGGACGGTCAGACAGACATGGCTTAATCGACTTCTCTTCCCATTCTGATCATTTATGTATATATTTGTCTGTTATGCGAACAAAGTTATAGTACCCTTTGCACAAGTGCGCTCGGGTATAAAAATCGGAATAGCCGCGTACCGAATTTCAAGCAAATCGGACCAGGTTGGTCCCTGGTCCACTTACCAGAAAAAAGGATCCTCTATGCTAATCTAGGCAAAACTTGCCAAATTTCTAGCAAATCTGACCATAAATAAGATCGGTCCCTGGTCCACCTTCAAGAAAAAGGTAAATTTTTTTGGCCATGTCAAGGGCGGCTTCTGAAAGCTATTTATATGCAAAATTTCATTAAAATTGAACCTGCCCATAATACTTCCCTTCCATATAAAAAGTGGGAAAAATAAAATTATGGACGGATTTAAATGAAAATTCGCTTCTTTGGATATCTTTCATACTTTCACTGTGCATGATCCCGAGATCCCGGAATTTCCTTCCCTAGTTCCCACATGAATAAAGTAAATGAAATATATATATCAATTTGGGTATCAGACAAAAGAAAAAGTTTGACATATCTATCAAGAAATTAGTGAAGAGTAAAAACATTCCTGAGTTAATTTAACCCTAAAAAGATAATCATATTCTAGCACACGTAAAAGATAGTCATGCGTAAAATTGACGCATGAGTTTAACGAGCAATATTGTCATATTTTAATGATTAATTTTGAATAAACTTATATGGACTATATATTTTCATATAAACATAATAAAAATACCAGAATTTAAAATATGTTTATAATTATTTATTAAGGGTAAATTTTACGCAAATTATCTTTTCAGGGTTGAGAGTCCAGTAAATTAAAAGGAATGTAATCGGAACAAATCACTGATTGACCATGTATGTATTTGTAAGAAAATAACAAATACGATGCCGTAAACCTTTGGTTTAACAGAATTATTATTTTAGTTTAACTAAATTTGACTTTACAAACAGGTGGCAACCCTTTTTGTAATATTTGCAAGCTGAACCCTTCTTAAACTTCTTTCGTCTGACTCCTATATGGAGATACCTATCTATTACAATTACTTAATTCCTTTAATTCAAACGGAATTTGTTTTTTAAACAGGTGGCAACCCTCTATATGTAGTTAAGAAAAAAGCCCCTTTCATACACATTTCGCTTGATACCTATCTCTTAATAATTCATTTTAGTTATTAAAAAATTTGAATTCAATTTTATAACAGGTCGCAACTCTTTAAAAAAATGTAAACCTCTATTGTCTACAGCTCAAGTTTTTTAATCTGACACTTTATTTTTGAACATAGAACTAATCGTGCAGATCTGATGGCGCTGAAAAAAAATTAAACAATTATTTTATGCATTAGCAAAAAACGCATTACATACTTCAAAAACTGCAGGAAATGAGCAAGATTTTATTTCTTCTTTCGAAAGCTAAAAACCCGTACTACTTAATAAAATAATAAAAAATAACATATTTTTAAATATATTTTTTATTCTTCCATTAAAATTTACCATTTTTTTGAAATTTTTATTAAAAAAAAAATTGTCTTCCTGGAATGCTGCGGGGACCCCCCGTGTTAAATTTTATTGCATAATTTTTATTCCTCTAGTCCTTTATTATTTATATGGAAATAGAAAAGCGTTAATCCAACATTTTATTTCGAAGAATGTATTTTTGACATTTGTTTCCCTGAAGAGCTTACGCATGGCTATGCTCTTATTAAAATTCTTAGTATAAAATTTGTCGACTTTAGTGGCTTCATTTCGGCATATAATTTATTTTATAGGGAAATTTTCTGTTTAATTCTTTTTAGTGGATACATTACCAAACACGTTCCCATAGCACAACGCATTTTTCGATTTTTGCCCACTTAGGCGGCAATGTGCTTCCGTTCAACAGTGGGAGAAATCTCGAAAAAGCTGGCATATAAAGTAAAAATTAACCTAGCGGCTTAAAATTTTTAATACAATTTTATTTAGTAAATATTAGTATAAGGTGATAATATATACAAAATTGGCCCACAAAAGCGCTAATTTCCATATAACGGTGTTTTTTTTTTAACTCAAAGTGTTATATTTAGAAAGTTCTAGCAAAGAAACAAAAAGCGATAGAACCTTTCAATGCAAATACCATCCCTGCATGTTAACCCAAAGGTCACTTATATATAGCCATTTATTGAGAAACTGATTTTAACAAAAATTTGTTTTCCAATATTTTTTATTGATCAATAAATGTTAAGACTGTTTTTAAAAGACTTCTTCGTGTGCTGATTACGAATTCGTAACAAAAACAAGGTCAAGGTGTCAAAAAATCGCGTTTTTTTTAATATTTGAGAAGCTCTAGCAAAGAAAGAAAACGTGATAAAACCTTTCACTTAGGCTTAATTAAAGCCTAAAAACTGTCCCTTACTTACGGATTCGTAATCAGCACAAGAAAGTCTATTTAACACTGCTTTAACATTTGCCTCACCAAAATAAATGTTGCCCTGTGTAAGCTTTCCCCACAACGCAATCAGCACTGTTATTATTTTATCGCGCTATTCAATCATAAATTACAACAGAACTTGGACGAATCTGGTTACTTTCTTTTTAAATTCTTGAAATATGTTGTCTTTGCAATTATCTTCAAAGTGCAGAATAGCCCGATCTCCCGCGATCACAAGTTTTTCCAAAACGAAATAAAAAAATATTCTATTTTTGTTTTTGATAATTTTTAGATAAATTTAAATGAGAAAAGGACAAATTTTATTGAGAATGGCAAGTTCAAACTGCTATAGTGAAGAGGAAAAAGAGTGCATTATACTTTTCATCCACTACGCAATGTATATCGTTCGCACAGGCACCTCAATCAGTCATACGCGGTAGCCCTGTATCGTTCGCACAGGCACCTCAACCCGTCATACACGGTAGCCCTGTATTAATTATAGTATACGCGGATGTAAATTTTAAAATTATTTGTATATTAAATAGTAATACAAGTAAGTTTTTATTTTTTCATTAGTTACGTGAACCTATCGATATTCAGAACTATCGATGGTGTGCGATAGTTCTTTAGAAACCATCGATAACTATCGATAGTTTTCTAATCTTATAATTTGGTTTTGTATTACGCTAGCTTAGAGGGAATAGTTACTAAGTCCTTTTTTTAATTTTACAAGAGATGAAAAAAACTTCTCATAGCCATTTTCTTCAAGAATTTTGCAAAACTTTTAATAAAATATTTTACGCGTTTAAAGCAAAGCAAAACTTCATACGAACCAGAAGGATTAAAAAATTAGAATTTTTTTAGAGCTACATATTTATTTCATTCAATATCAGACATTTTATCATTTGATATCAGTTATCAATGTCAGATATTTACCTGCTTCAGTTATTTTCACGAATTTATCCATATTTTCCGCTTATCAAAGCACCCGTTGAAACAAGAAAATGCTGGTAAAAGAACACTGCCGAACTATCTTTTATTAAAAGGTGCTGCCAGGTTGTGTCAAATGCAAATGCAAAGTGACAATAAGCAATAAAACAATATTGTAAGATAACCAAAAACTATCGATAGTATGGAAAACTATCGATGGTCGTACGAAAGTCCAAAACAATCGATATGGTGGATTGTGCCATCGATAGTTTCAGAAAATTACTCCGTCATGCATGGGCGTAGCCAGGTAAGGGCAGGGGGGTGCTCGAGCCCCCTCCTAACTTTCAAATTTTCCTCATATATATGTATATAAAATAGTACCCTGAAATGCCAGCTTAATAGGGTTAATTTTGGGTGAATCCTTGGCCTTTAGGGTTACTCCTTATACGGTGTTTACATGAGGCGATTTTACAATTTTTACCTCGCTTTTATTAGCTTGGGATACAACTATGTAATAATGATGCGCCTAAAAGATGCAGCATTTTCCATTATCAAGTTACATACCTAATGACAGTACGAATGGGAATTGCTTTAAATTTCTATTATGAAACATTTTTAGCAAGCTCGAGGACCAGCAATTGAATAAAACACAAATACTTGTTCTATTGATATTTTACCCTGCAGTGAAACGCTAAACTAGTCAGGAAAAATACTAGTTTGCAACTAGAATCTCCTGACCGAAACCGAACTAGTTCGTAAATAACCAGACTTGTACCAAGTACAAAATGATTTATGTATTCATGCCCTGTTTTATTTAACTTCGACAGTTGAATACAATAGAGTACACAAAATATTATAACTTTTATTTTGGTATATTGTAAACCGTTAAAGCGAGTACGTACTCGTAATTATACCATACTTGTTAAATAATGATTAATATTCATAATGATTTTTAATTAAAGCATGTTTTTTTTAATGACCGTTTAATGGTTAAATACCGATATTAGCACCTTTTTAATGATTAATAATTACTTAAACAAATTTTTTTAATTAATTCGTTAATTTTAATTACGTCATTATTTTGTTATTTTTGATCATTTCAATTATTTTTGACTCTTTTTAATTAAAAATTAATATAATTATTTGATTAATTTTAATTATCAATCAACAAGCCAAAGTATAGACAAAAATGAGGAATATTTATTAACTGTTTGAATTATTTAGTTATTTTATTCTTATCCAAATCTCGAATTTTAAACATTAATTATTACTTTAAAAAAATTTTAAAACGAAATGACTGAAATGTGCAAGGTTAATGAATTTAATTTATTTTAATGAAAACTTTTATTTTTATTTTAGTTCACTCAAAATGAACTAAAGTATTCGTTTTATTTTTAACTAAAATGTTTTCTTTTCCATATTAATAAAAAAAAGATAAAACAAGTAAGAAAGTCTAAGTTCGGGTGGAGCCGAACATTAAATACCCGGCGCAAGTATTAAATATATGTTTCTTCAGCCGGTAAGCCGGGGTGTATCAATTTTGAGTAAATTAGCGTCCTTAAATTTCGAAATATTGCAGTTTCAAGCATTTCTGAAATTTACCGTTATATGAAAAGCGGCCGTAATTTTAGTCAGATTTCAATAATTTTCAACGTTTTGCTTTTATGTGGCAAGTACAATAACTACACCAAGTTTGGTACAAATCGGGAGAACGGTTACCGAGATACATATATGTGATCATAAGTGGGAGGTGCCACGCCCATTTTCGAAAATTTTACCATAAACGCATTTCTTGGTAAAGAATTGTTGCAAGCATCAATTTTTAATAAATTAGCTTTAATATTTACTGATTTATCGAAGATTTTGTATTCTCTAAATTACCGTTATATGAGATGTGGGCGTGGTTATTGTCCATTTTACCCATTTTCCAAAAATTTATATTCTTATTTTTCGTCTGAAAATTATTGTTAATATCAATTTTGAGTGAATTATCTTCAGTAGTTACTAAAATATCGCAGTTTTCGTATTTCTGGAAATTACCGTTATATGGGAAGTGGGCGTGGTTACAGTCCGATTTCGCCCATTTTCTATACCAACCTACCTTGGATTAATGGAAACCTATATACCAAATTTGGTTGAGATATCTCAATTTTTGCTCAAGTTATCGTGTACACGGACGGACGGACAGACGGACAGACAGACATGGCTTAATCGACTTCTCTATTCATTCTGAGCTTTTATGTATACATTTGTCTATATCTATCTCGATTCGTTTTGGCTGTTACAAACAACCGTTATGTGAACAAAATTAATATACCCTTGTGCACAAGTGCGCTCGGGTATAAATATAGTATTTATTGTACCTGAAAGCTTTTACTTTTAATATCATTTAATAGAAAATGCCTTTGAATTTATGTTCGAATGTTTGAAATATTTATGTATTTATTTTTCCTTTTAATTAATACTCAAAAAATTTTACACTAATTATTGGCAAATCTAAGGCTGCTAAATAAAAATGTGTAGTATTTTAAAGTGTACTTAATCAAAAGTCTTTCATTGTATATTCATGAATTCATTTAATTTTTTGACTTCCAAAGTAGCGGTTTTGGTCCATAATTGGACTAGTATTTTTCTGTCTGTTTTGAACTAGTATGAGACTGGTATATTTCTGACCGAAATCTGACAATTGCCATCTTGTAGGACATCCCCATGTTAAAAATACCAGTTGATTGCGTGGAAAAAAGATAGTTGGCTGACTAGTTGGGCATGCGGTTCATACTAGTTGTGAGGTAGTTTACAACTAGTACATTTGACTACAGGGTTAATTGTCGATATTTCAACCCCAATCTGAGGTAATCTTCAGAAACTCTTGATTGTGCCGTCGAAGATTACGTTTTATTTAATTGCTGGGCCTATAGCTTGTTAAGCATATTTCATAATTTAAAAATCAAAGGCCAACAACAAAAACAAAATATGTTAATTTCTATTTTAAAGTTAACTGATGACATTACGAATGAAAACTCCAAAGATTGGTTTAAATCAATTGAACTTAAAACTAAAAAAAAAAAATAAAAACTCGCTATTATTAAAAGTAAAACGTCTAAGTACGGGCGGAGCCGAACATTAGATACCCGGATCAAGTATGAAATATAGTTTTTTTCACATTTCCGAAAACTACCGCTACATGGTAAGCAGAGGTGATTCTACTCCTATTTCAAACATGTTCCATAAACTTATGTAGTTATAAATATGTGGGCGGTATCCCGCCTACTTTCCAAAATTCCATAATTATGTTACTTCTATTTAAGGGATTAAGGGGATGTTGTTATTATCAATTTTGTGTAAATTAGCGTCCTTAAATTTCGAAATATCGAAGTTTCAAGCATATCTTAAATTTACCGTTATATAAAAAGTGGGCGTAATTTTAGTCCGATTTCAGACAGTTTCAGCCATTTGATTTCATGTGGGAAGCACAAATATACAAAGTTTGGTACAAATTGATGTAACGGTTACCGAGATACACATATGTGGTCATAAGTGGGCGGTGTTACGCCCATTTTCCAAAATTTTATAACAAACGTATTTCTTGCTACAAATTTAATTAAAAACATCAATTTTGAATAAATTAGCTTCACTATTTACTGATCGAAGATTTCGTATTTGTCTAAATTACCGTTATATGGGATGTGGGCGTGGTTATTGTCCGATATTTAAAATTTTCAGCCGTTTGGTATGCTGTGCCAAGGCTAACAACCGTGCCGAGTTTGGGAGAAATTGGTGGAGCGGTTACCAAAATGCGCGCACATGTAATCATAAGCGGGCGTGGCTTCGCCCGTTTTCAAAAAAGTTATAATATTCTTGTTTTTCGTTTAAAAGTGATTGTAAGTGCCAACCTTGAGTAAATTAGCTTGAGTTGTTACTATAATATCCCAGTTTTCGTATTTCTGAAAACTACCTTTATATGGGACGTTGGCGTGGTTATTGTCCGATTTTGCCCATCTGAATACCATCCATCCTACGATGAAAAGAAGTACACGCACCAAGTTTCGTTAAGATATATCAATTTTAACTCGAGTTATCGTGTGCACAGACGGACAGACGGACGGACAGACAGTCACCGCTTAATCGATTTCTTTCTCTCTTTTCATTGTGATCATGTATGTATACATTCGTCTATTACTACGTTTATACGCACGTATTATTTGCAAAATGGTAAAATTTGCCGTATAAACGCTGAGTTAATTTTTTATTTGCAACTAACTAAATCACGCAAATAAGTATTTATTAGTGGTACTATTTGGAAATAAGCGCAAGGCGCCGCCATTCTTAGGTTTATTTTCTTTTTCGATGGTAATATTATTGCCATTTTTTAATCAGGCAATATTAAAAAAGAATTTTTCACCATCGAATAAACAGTAGGGGTATTCTTGCAAGATGCATGGATTGCGCGAAATGCAAAAATACTATTCCAAATTTGGAAGAGTACGAGAGCACCCCATTGCAAAGTGGTAGCATGCATAGGTAGTAAGCAGCGAAATTCTGTATCAAATACAATAACAAGATACAGCAACAAAAATTAAGTGAGCGAGATGAGAGGACTGAGAGAAATATGTAGCAATTTCAACAACAAAACAACTAGCACAGCGTCGCATTTATTTTGCTATGCATTTTGCAAAATACATACGTGGGTTTCGACGTTGCATATTTTGCAGCGATAGAAAATGGTGTTTCCCATATATTTTGTTGTTGTGTGTTTGCAAGTTATGCAATCCGTGCAATCCGGTGACAGGTAATAAGGTCAATGGAAATAATGTCAATTGACTTTATTTCCCACCCTGGTGCGAAATAAAGTCAATTGACATTATTACCTTTTCAAAAGCGAAATAAAGTCAACAAAAATTTGGAAATAAAGTCATTGACGCTATTTCCTCATTCAAATGGAAATAGCGTCAACAATGCTTAAAGTATGTCGATTCATAGAAAAAAATATTGTTCTTACAATAAACATTGCCCCGTAAGTGTTGTTTTTTAATAGAAGAAAAAGGCTTTTGCCAAATCCTCAGTGTTGTGATATTAATCCACACACAATCATAAACTACCACCAAGTGATTCTATTAAAAAAAATTTTAATTACGAATATGTAAAAACACGATGCGAAAAACTAAACGCCTGCGCACAGCTGGAATATGAGAAATATTTGAAGAAAGAGTGGAGAAATGATCCATAACTTGCAAAACATTTTTCGTTTCTACAAAAATAAAGCGAACACTATTAAATTGAAGAAACAGTACATGTCCAAAAACCCCGGAGGAGCACTGAAAGAATTCTGTGTTTTAAATTAGCATATTTTGAACGAATTCGGAATGTCTAAGGTGGAAAAGAACCCAACTTTTCTATAAGGAAACAATTATAAAAAAAGAATTTTCTTACACTGTATTTATGCCTCCGCCAGCAGTCATTTAAAAGCAGCTAAGGAGAACGACGACACTACTTATTAGATGGCACATTCAACGAGCCAATGTGCCAACATGCGGGTATAAACAATTATTGATTATTTAATATCGGAACCGAGATCATATAAGTTAATTGATTGGTTTTCACACACTTTTGAAACACAAATTATATGCTTTTTTACTGCAGACAAGTTGTTGCCTCAAAACACAGCAGAAATCTTCCAATCAGGGCTGCCAACTCTCCTTAGTTATGAGGTACCATATTGAGGATAAAAAAGTGCCAAAATGTGCCAAATAGAAAAATAAAAGTGCCAAAAAAGGTGTAATTCCTTTTAATCATTCACATTTAGCAATAAAATAAAGCCACATTTTCAAAACAAAAGTGCAATGATAAAATAAGATAAACCAGTCGAAAAGCCTTTATAAATAGAAAATTTTAGTTGAGAAAAAGAAGTGCACGCAAAGGATTTCACAAAACTGTATTGAAATGTTATTTTTTTTTACAAAAGTGCCATTTTGGCATTTTGTGCCAAATTGAAAAATTAAGTGCCATTTGAAGTAAAATAGGAACAAATGGCACGGTTTGAGCCAAGTTGGCATCCCTGCTTCCAATAACTTACAAATATAAAAATGTGAAATATCGAGGGCTTGAATTCATTAATACCCTCTATCTGCAATTTGCACAAAAACTAATTTGTGATTTTAGAAACCATCTGGGACTTATTACCTGTCGTTATATAAGTTAACATTAATATCACTGATGACCATGGGCGTAGCCAGGTAGGGGCAGGGGGGGGAAGCCCGGGCCCCCCCTAACTTTCAAATTTTTGCCTAGATATTCAAAAATACTACCACGAAATGCTTGCTTGATAATTTCGGCCCCCCCTAAATTTCAAGGTTTTTCCTATATATATACAGTATAACAAATTATACTCCCAACGCTAACTAAATAATTAGTAAATTGATTTGAAAAGTAGATATGTGGATCATCCGGTTCTGTATCAAGTTATTATCTCTAACTTCAAAGCACTTCCATTTTAAAAGGGTAAAAACCTGGCTGCAGTCGAAAATGCGCAAAAATTGATTGAACGGAAACTATAAATAAATTTATAGTTCAATTGTTTATTACTTTGTCTTTAGGTTTGTGTCTTTACTAAGCAGTTGGGTGAACAGCCAAGACGTTTACTTCTAAAGTGTGACAAAACAAAATCAAGTAATATATTTAGCATAAATAAATATATCAGCCTAAAAAATCTGCGTACTCAAAATGTTCAATACGCCCTCATACTTATACATACATACATATGTATGTATATCATTTAACGCTTTGTCCGGCTATTTGGTTTATTATACAGGTATGTAGAGCGAATTTAAAAAAAATTCATCAGGGTTTAGTTGAGATAGTCGTTTTTGGCCACTATGTTTTGTACATATCCCAGTACTGCAAAGCTTTTGACTGCCATTCACCTGGGAGTGGCCAGAAGTGATTCGTGTGCTTACGGTTCAAATCACAGCTAACTACGTCCGGATATTTAAATCCATGAATACTCTGGGTAGCGACCGAACGCTAGTTTGGGAGCGAGGTAAAGTGGGAGAGCGTAACACCCCGCGTGCGCTGGGGATTAATCGGGATGGCGACTCTGCCCGGCTGGTTGAAGTCCTAGGGAAAATAAAGGCTGACATCAGCTCCATCCACGAAATGCGATGGACGGGGCGAGGAAGGTAAGCGTGAGCCTTGCGACGTCTACTACAGTTGCCACGTAAAGGAGTGCAATTCGGTGTTGGATTTGTGGTGGGAGAGAGACCGGCGTTCACTCTAGTGGACGAAAGTCTAGCCACAATCCGCATCAAAGCGAGATTCTTCAACATCTCATTCACATGTGCCAATGCCCCGATGGAAGAGAAGGACGAGGCATCCAAGGCTCTCTTAGCTTAGAGCGTACATATTAGCGCTGCCCCCGACACGTATAAAAATCGTGCTTGGCCATTTAAATGCCAAGGTGGGCAACGAAGGGATCTTTGGTGCCAGTGTCGAAAAAATCAGCCTCCACATAGAAACGGCGGGCTGAGGATGATCCACTTCGCCGGGGCCCGAAGCTTGGCAGTATGTATTACTGGGTTCTAGCATAAAAACATCCATCAAGCTATTCTCATTTTCGTTGTTGGTGTTTCCGACAGGGTAGGAGTGTGATGTATTGTGGAACGATTTTCCGTCGTCCCTTGTCAAATTTGGTTTGGAGACAAACCGGTTTCGGCGTTGTTCCATCTTCAGTGTCATTTTTCGTTCTCTCAAGCTACATGGATGTCTCCACATCGAAAAATGGGAAACCAAATCGAGCATGTTGTGATAGACGGAAGGCATGCTTCCATGTTTTAGATGTACATACGAACACTCCGAGGGCCAAACATCGACTCGCACTACTATATTGATGCATCCAATATACGACCTAACCTCGGAGAAGCACAAAAAGGGCCCCAACAATGCAGGGAAAGTTCAACATCGAAAAGCTGCAATCAAAACAGGCAGCCAATGGATTCGGCGCTCGACCCTCACACCTGCTGTGAGAGAGCACTCTTCAACAAACCGACTTGCGCGAGCAGTGGAACCACATTTCCCGCTAATTACTGGTACGATCACGAGTGTGAGAAAATGCTTGAAATGCTGTCCGACAGAAAAAACACCCGAAATTTTTAGCAGAGAGTTGAACGACTTACGGAAGGTTTCAAGACTCTTGTATGAACAACCATGGCGACCTAGTGACCGATGTCCAGAACGTACTCAGATTATAGAGGGAACACTTTTCGACCCTTTTGAATGGCGGAAGCACTTCGAGGTCCCAGTCGATGACGACGGAGTCGATATCCCAGCGCCTGACTATGAAGAAAAGTGCCAAAGCTGTTTGAGCTGACGGCCTGTCAGCTGAGCTATTTAATTACGATGGCAAGGAGGTAATAAGGTGCATGCCCGACGACTGGAATTCAAGTGCGCTCTGCCCAATCCACAAGAAAGGCGACCCCGCCATGCGTACCAACTACCGCGGGATCAGCCTTCTAAGCATAGGTTGCAAGGTCTTTTCGAATGTATTGTCTACCATAGACCAGGTATTCACAGTACGCCGAAACTTGGAAAAGACCCGCGAGAAAATGATCCGCACTCACCACCTATTTGTCGACTTTAAAGCCGCTTTCGACAGTACTTAAAGGTATATGCCGCTATGTCTGTCATACGCCTGTGAAAAATGACGTTGAGTAATACCACCAGCTCTGCTCTGTTGCCTTTCGCCACCAGACGGGGTTTCAGACAGGGCGGCTCTCTTTCATGTGACTTCTTTAATCTGATGTTGGAGAAGATAATAAGATCTTCAGAACTGAACCGCTTAGGAACAATTTACTACAAGAGCGTACAATTGCTGGCTTATGCCGATGACACTGACATCATCGGTAAGAAAAACCGCGAAGTCTGTCCTGACTTTTCCAAGTTGGACAAGGAAGCAAAGCGAATGGGTCTGGTGGTAAACGACGACAAGACGAAGTATCTCCTGTCATCAAACAAACAATCAGCACATTCGCGCCTGGCACCCACGTCACTTTTGACAGTTATAATTTCGAGGAAGTAGAGAATTTCGTTTACTTGGGAACCAGCATTAACACCGGTAATAATGTCAGCATGGAAATCCAACGCAGAATCGCTCTTGCCAACAAGTGCTGCTTTGGACTGAGTAGGCAATTCAGGAGTAAAGTCCTCTCTCGACGTACGAAAACCACACTATAAATCACTCATCATGCCCGTGCTGGTATGTGGCGTATTAAAATACAGCGGCTCAACTGGCTTGATCATGTCGTTCGAATGGACACCGACGCCCCAGCTCTGACAGTATTCTGGCTTCACTTGGCATTTCTAATAGGCTTCAGTTGGTCAAAATCGCTTTGGCGGTTACAGCTCCAAAAAGGAAGAAGAGGAAGAGAATAGATCTATAACCTTATCAGTCACACAGTGTTATAATCCCGACGAAATCCTTGACGGTGGTACCGGGAGGGGAACGGTACATGACGGTAGGAATTTTAGTTTGGGTTAAAGTCTCACACGGAAGGGGTTAGGCTTTCCATGCTTCCTCGTAAAATAAACATGCTCAGTAAAAAGTTAACAATTTAAATCGACGAATAGTTTTATATCAACTTTTGTGAACTTCTGTTTATTTGTTTTTTGTACAACATATTTACCTTTATTGGTTACAATAACTTTAAGCTATAATAAAAAAATTTTAGTACATAATAAGTTATTGGTTTTGAATTTTTTATTTTGTATGGCCCGCCCCCCTAAATTTCGTTCTGGCTACGCCCATGCTGATGACAGTTAAAGCTTAGGTGGATTTTTATATCAGAATCCCATCTTTGTGAAAAGTGTGCAGATAGGGGGTATTATTGAATATAAACGCTCGATGTTTAAAATATATACAAATTTTATTTCAACGTATACAAAAAATAAATCTACCTGCGTACAGCAATTGACCTTATTTCCGTTGATCTTATTACCTGTCACCTGCAATCCATGCTACGTGCAACGGCTTTGCAAGATTTGGAGAATACCGCTAGTGAGTTAGATATTTTCAAATTATTTTTATTTGCAAATAGCTTACGTATAAACGTAGTATATATTTATATCGATTAATTTTGCCTGTTACAAATAACCGTTAAGTGAACAAAGTTATAATACCTTTGTGCACGAGTGCGCTCGGGTATAAAAAGTGAAAAATCTATGTATATATAAAAATGGTGTGAAAAATGCATAGTAATTCATCAATTGAGAACGGTTGGGCCGATTTGGCTAAATGTTTTTAGTTGTTCGTAATTGCCAGGAGAAGGTTTTTACAACAGAAAATTTTTGGAAAACCCTCCGGAATAGGCGGGGAATCGGAAATTCCTTCGGAATGGCTTACGTATGGAAAAATAAAAGATTCTAAGTAAAAACCTTGGAAAAATACGGAATAACGCGAAAAAATTGAATTTTTTTCGACGAAATTTTGCATTTTATCGCATGATTTTGATGATCTTAAGCTTGCATAATTTAGGATAATTGTGAAATTCATTGTGAGCATAATCAATTGGGACCAATTTTGTCCTATGTTCCATAACCGATTCGAATGGTTGCTGCTTTTTTGGAAAGGTGTTTAGAAGGAGCAGTGCACAAAGTTTTAATTTTTCCGATATATGGTGCAGGGGTCGAGCTGCGGTAAAAAATGCATTTGTTACGTAGGTAGCCTTTTGACTATATTAGAATATAGGATAAATTTTTTCCGTTAAGTTGATCAGGGGCCGATCTATTCGAAAAAGTCTTATTTATGGTCCGATTTGCTTGAATTTCGGCACGTAGGTAGCTTATTGCCAGGATTAACATTGTTTAGACCATCAGTCTAAATATTCCTACAAAACAATGTCCAGCCCTAATATTCTGACACATTAGGGATCCGCCCTAATGTAGGCATATGTAGACACAAATACATACATATACATATACGCGCTAACACTATTATTCGGGCTGTTAACAATTATATCCCGCCGGACAGTGAACTTTCGTTAAGTTTCCCCTTGAAGTGGTAGCTAACTGTCCGGCGGTCTAAAATAAAATTCGGTAAATCCCTTACTTCAATTCTTTTTGGAAGATCAAAGCGGAAGCATCGCAGCTACCAGGCCTCTTCCCAACAGGTATTCTTATTGTCACGAGAAGCAAATATTCTTAGTTGTTTAAATAATTTGACGCCAATAAATATTAAAAAATACTAATCCAATTGCGTTTTATATCTTTTCTATTATCTTCTATAAAACCACGGGTGCGCTCATTCGAAATCCCTGCGGCGCAACTGGGTTTCTTCATGGTCCATCGGAACCGACATTTTTAATACAGTCCACATTGAAAGTACCAGCACAACACACTGAGCTTAAACAACGAGCGATTTTTGTTAACCACATCAGCAACCACCGCTTTTTATAACACCAATGCTTTTTATCCCGGCACCAGCGTTATTGCTAGTGATTCAGTCAGCTGAGCCACAAACCAGCCAACCGGCAACTACAGTACCAACAAACAAAAACACAACCTCACTCAGCTTTCTTGCTACGACACCTGCTAAATTTGCCAGGACACCAGCGAGCATACAACACTACAACCACCAAACACCAATCACTTCTAATTCAAGGTACGTGGTTATAATTTCAATTTCACTTGTTAGAAAATTGTCAAAAAATAAGTTTTTAAATTCAATGCGCGTGTGCAAACTAGAATCTCGCGAGTGTTTAAACTGAAAATATACAATTGGAGCATTTGATTTTGAAACCACACTGTTAATAATTGAGGTTAGTCTGTCCGTCCACAAGTGACAACTGCGACCACAATTAGGTGTTCTTCCAATATTAACATATACACACACAGTACTCGTTGGTTTGCTACACATTTTTTAGTCTTGGTTCAAATTGCGTCCGCGAACAAACTTTGGAAACTCTAGCGGGACTAAAGGGTACCACAGCGGCGATAGCTCCAAAGCACCAGCCCACACGGCACCACCAGGAAGCTAACACAAAAAGGCTAGGAGCCTTTCAGGCAAGCGTGACCAAGTTCACCTGCCAAATGTGCCAAACTAATGAGCACAAGTTACGCAACTGTCCACAATTCCTCAACAAAACACCTGCTGATAGAATCGATTTTTTGAAAAGCAAAAAATGGTGCCTGAACTGTCTTAGTACTGGACATACCGTTTCAAGATGCACAAACCCATTTAATTGTATAAAGTGCCACTCGCGACACAACATGCTCCTTCATATTGAGACAGCTCAAACAAAGGCAACGACACTTGGGACCTCTTTAGATTCTGCGACTAATTCTGCATCAACATCCAATCAGGCCCAAGCCAAATGCAATTCAACAAAGTCAAACAAGCATACAAGCAAAAACGTGAAGTCTTGCTATGCGAATACAAACACAGGTGTGTTATTAGGGACAGCACGCGTCAACATTTATCTCAATGGTACGAACTATTCCGCTAGAGCACTTATTGATTCTGGTTCAGAGTGTTCTTTCATCACTGAAAGACTAAAACGCAGAATTCGCCTGCCGTTAAAGCGTATGCATGCCCAAGTTTCGGGCATCACTAATACAACTACGGCGCAGGTTAAAGAAGCGTGCAACATCGAATTGCGGTCTCCTGTTGACCCATTGTTCCGCTTAAATACCTCAGTGCTCGTGCTAGCACAACTGACTGGAAATTGTCCTACTTGCCACATTAGTGCAGTGACTAAGCAAGCATTTCCATATCTGTTTCCAGCGAATAAACGATTTTTCGTCAATGAACCCGTAGACCTTGTTCTGGGTGGCGACATATATCCACAAATTATTCTGAGCGGGCTTAAGAAGAACATATTAAACACACTTCCAGCCCAATAAACAGTATTTAGCTGGATAATAAGGGGGCGAACTGATACCACGAATCCAGGAACGAATATCGTCTCATACTACAGCGAAGTTAGTCTGGACAAGCAACTGAGTGCCTTTTGGGAGCTTGAGGAGATTTCAAAGAACAAGAGCCTTAATGAAGACGACAAGTACTGCGAGGAGCTGTATCAGAAGACAACCATACGAAATAATGAAGAAAAATACATCGTGTCACTACCATTTAGGAAAGATTTTCCAGGAAATATTTCCCTAGGCCCATCCCTTAAAAGAGCATGTCCTCAATTTTACCGGAATGATACACGGCTGGCCAAGGATCCCGTCCTGCAAAAGGAATACAATAGGGTTCTAACGGAATATGAAACGCTTGGGCATATGTCGAAAATAACAAATCCCATACCCGCAGACTCGTCTGATAATTATTTTCTGCGACACCACGCTGTTATAAAGGCAGAGGCAGGCAAGGTTGGAGACTATACAGATATGTGTTCAACAGTGACATCGAGAAGATGTAAAGGCAAATTCTGGTCCAACTTTAAAAAACTGAATAAAGAATTGTCTAAATTGTCGTGGCCTATATACAAAGAAAAAGTTGAGCAAAGCGTTCCTGTAGAACAAACACAGTTATGGTTCACTAAAGAACTGAGAAACTTGAAAAACAGAAAGTCACGTTATTTTAGATTACACAAAAAAACCGGCTTACACTCATACTATGTAAAATACTCACTTTTGCGTCAAAAGTTCTTTGAATTAAACAAAAAGTGTTATAAAGATTACTTGTGTAAAATCAAACGACGTATAAAATATAACCCCAAATCATTTTATGATTTCGTAAACTCCAAGCGAAATGTACGTGGGTTTCCTTCCGCCATGAAGTATCAAAATACCGTCTCTGGTGATAATCAAACAATTTCTAACATGTTCGCTCAGTTTTTTAAATCCAATTATTCCACTAACTCCCAAGCATACTTTGACTATCCTTTTAAACTTAGTCCAATTAACTCAATACATAACCCTATAATATCTCCCGATGATGTTTTAGTTTACCTGAAGTCCTTAAAGCAGTCTTTTAGTTATGGTCCTGACCAGATCCCCACTTGTTTTCTTAGAAATTGTGCTGTTTATCTCTATGAGCCGTTAACAGCCTTATTTAATTTGTCTCTTAAAGAGGGCGTTTTTCCAACTGTATGGAAGGAATCGTTCATAACCCCCTTACATAAAAGCGGTAGCAGGTCTTCAGTGGAGAACTACCGGGGCATAGCTAAGCTTTCTGCAATTCCTAAATTATTTGAAGCAATTATAACAAATCGGTTGACGCATTCTATCACTTCAAGCATTTCATACAGTCAACATGGATTTTACAAGGGCAAATCAACTTCTACAAATTTACTTGAATTAACATCCTATATCTCAAAAGCATTTAGTGAGAGCAAAACTGTTGATGTTATATATACTGATTTCAGTAAAGCATTTGACAAAGTGTGCCACTCGTTGCTCATCTATAAACTTGATCTTCTTGGTCTTCCACCTAATTTTCTACGTTGGATCTCTTCATACCTCTATGATAGATCACAAAGGGTATTGTTTAAAAATACTATCTCTGACGTCATTGATGTTAATTCAGGAGTCCCTCAGGGTAGCCACCTAGGCCCGATTCTGTTCTTGCTTTTTATAAACGATATTTCTACAGATATAAAATTCTCCAAAATTTATAAACTTTATAAATCGTACGTTTCAATTGAAGAAAGGTCTTTGCTACAATCAGACTTAAACAGCATGGCTTACTGGTGTAAAGTAAATCTTATGCCTCTAAATCTTAAGAAATGTAAAGTAATGTGCTTCTCGCGAAGAGCTGTTCTGCCAGTTTCTTATATAATAGGTAACCATAACCTGGATACCAGCGCAGTCAAGGCTCTTGGAATAAGATGGAATGCCCATACGGATCTGTTCTATTTTATAGCAAGGCCATTGGAGAAAAGCGATACTGTTACGAAAAGAGCGATACTATCTGCCATTGTTAAACTCTTCGATGCGCTGGGGTGGCTTGCCCCTATCATAATCGTAGCCAAAATCCTTATGCAAAATATTTGGCTGAAAGGCACAGATTGGGATGAGACTGTGTCTTCGACCACTCTAGACCGATGGCAGAATTTCACCCAACATTATAACGAAATTGATAATATTCGTATACCGCGATGGGTATACTTTTCTCCAACGGATGACATACAAATACACGGATTCTGTGACGCGTCGGAGAAAGCATATGCCGCCTCTGTGTATATGCGTGTCAAAAGAGATAGCAAAGTTTTTATTAACCTGCTTTTGGCAAAAACCAGTGTTGCTCCTGTTAAAACCATATCGCTACCCCGACTGGAACTTTGCGGAGCGGTACTATTGACGGAAATATTTGATTCGATAATCAACAATCTCAATTTAGGGCATATCAACATACATCTGTGGACCGATTCCACAATTGTTCTCGCTTGGATTCGCAAGCCTCCGTGTTCATGGTCAACTTTCGTTGCCCATAGAATCACAAAAATTGTAGAGAAAGTCGGAAACAAGAATTGGCTGCATGTGGATTCGGCATCAAATCCAGGAGACTTAGCGAGCAGAGGACTTCCAGCATATGAATTTGTCAACAATTCGTTGTGGTGGCAGGGACCTTCTTGGTAACAAGAAGATAACCCGAAATGGCCACATAGGAAACAGACTACAGCACAGCAGTTGAGGGAAAAAGAACGCACGTTTATACAACCAAAGTAAATTATACCGATATTCTAGACCGTTTTTCAGATTTTCCGAGAGCTTTGAGAGTATTATCATATGTTATGAGATTCTCTCAAAGAACGCATCGAAATACGAAAGCTTCATTTCAAGAAGAGTCACGCTTAATTTCATCCCATGAAATTAAAGCAACGGCACAACGCTTGATAAAAATATATCAACAGAACTATTAAAGTGAAGAATACGGGAAATTGAAAGCAGGAAACTCCATCGACTCCGAGAGTGAACTCCTACCGCTTAATCCGTTCATAGATAAAGATGGCATTATTAGGGCTGGTGGGCATCTTGGAGCGTCTCAAGACTTAGCGTATAACGAGCGGCATCCAATAATTCTTCCTTATAACTGCAAGTTGTCCCGTCTAATCGTGTCTTTTATTCACCAAGTCTCTTTGCATGGGGGAAATCAACTCATGCTTCGCCTTATCCGAACTCAGTATTGGATCCCCAGAGTTAAAAATCTGATCAAATCCACAATCCATAATTGCAAAGTCTGTACGGTATACAAAGAACGTACGCAAACCCAACTTGTGGGAATTCTCCCTCAGGGGAGAACCACATTTTCGCGCGCGTTTACGAATACAGGTGTAGATTTTTCAGGACCTTTTGACATCAAGAGTTATAGCGGCCGAGGTTGTCGAATGTCCAAAGGATACGTTTGTCTTTTTGTATGTTTTTCGACAAAAGTGATCCATTTGGAAGCAACTAGTGACCTCAGCACTCCATCATTTTTAGCCGCATTTGCCAGGTTTGTAGCCAGAAGAGGATTCCCGAAAAACATATGTTCCGACAATGGGACAAACTTCGTCGGAGTTTCACGATCTTTAAGATCTGAATTTAAGGCATTTTTAGCAGATTCGCGTGAAAAAACAGTTTAAAAAAAAAAAACTATCAAATGCTCACATGGCATTTCATACCCGCCGCTGTTCCTCATATGGGCGGCTTATGGAAGGCGGGGGTGAAGAGCTTTAAAAGCCACTTCAAAAAGATTGCATCGGTTCATAAGTATACATTCAGAGAGTTAAGTACTCTTTTATGTCGGATTGAGACGTGCCTCAACTCACGACCATTGAGCCCCTCTTCGAATGAACCCACCGACCTGGAACCTCTCACTCCAGGTCACTTCCTTACCGGTGGACACCTGCTAGCCCCACCCGAAATCGACGTTCACGAAAATCCTGCCTCGATAGTAAATCGTTGGCAGAAGCTTAAGGCTCTTCACCAAACTTTTTGTAAGCGATGTAAAACCGAATATTTATCCGAACTGCAAAAACGGATTAAATGGAAATATCCAAAGCAAAATATAAAAGTTGGAGATCTCGTTGTCATCAAGGAAGACAACCTCCCACCAAATGAGTGGAGATTAGGTCGAATAAGCAGCTTACATCCTGGTCCCGACGATAGAGTACGCGTAGTTGACATCATCACGGAGAAAGGGCAGCTCACGAGACCGCTGGCCAAACTGGTCCTACTTCCATCCCAAAATGACGAAAACGAGGAGCCAGCAAGCACTTCGTAAACCACACTCTCCGTTTATCCGCAATCCCGCCTGAATTCCACTTCCTCATCCCGCGTGAATTCCACTTCCTCATCGCACAAAAATTCCACTTCCATGCATTAGGAGGGATTCCACGCCTATAATCAACTTTAACCCAGAATAATATTAAAAGTAATCGTGTTTGTAGTAAGATTGAAGTGATGGTTCTTGGCTGTATTCCCACAGCCCGATCTGGTAACAAAGAACCGACAATCGTAAGATCTAAGCACCCATCAGAAAATCTTTACAATCACCGAAGACTGAAAATTATCTTATAACTATAATGGCATTGCTTATTAAAATGCCTAATATTGGTCACATACGTATATACGTATGTATGTATTTTTGATATATGTATATATGGCCATCTCATCAGGAATATTAGTGGTGTATAGCAGCTTTTCCAGTAAAAAATTGCAGCGAGAGTGTAAAAGCAAAATCGAGCGTAAATTAAAAAATAATAATAATAATAATAAACTGGCAGAACGGGTTGGTGAACATAAAACTAGTAAGAACTTTAAAGTAAGCAGGTGTTGCACTGGTCTTGACAATCCTGCCGCAAACGTTTTACAATTTACAAATTAGTTTCAAACCCAATGCTTTACACACAAGCATTTGCATAAGCCAGTACATCATTAATATTTCAAATTCCACTATTTTTTTTTGTTTGCACCAGAACCCGTTTGCCATTTATTCTTGTTCTTAATTCGCTCTTATGCTAGGTACTTTCTGCAATTGAAAATTTTACTAGTAAGAATTTGCAGCTCTCTGGAGAACCCTCTCGTATCAGTACTCTCTTGCAAGTTTTTGGGGATGTCAGTACAAATTAATACCGACTATTTGTTGCTATACACACATATTTTAAACCCTTCTCCCAAGTCGTTGCCAATCGGGATCTCTAGCGATACAGGCCTACATGTACGTTAAACTAACGCATTTTCAAAAAGTTCTCAAGACTAGCGAAAAATTCATATAAAATGCTGCTTGAAAATTCGCCTTAAACGGCAGGGTACGTTTTCGTTTTTTTTGTTTGAGCGACAAAGATAAGAAAAGTATTTCCTGTCTAGTATTTTGAGAACCTTATTCTAAGCTCAAGGTGGAATAGTAAATTGGGAGGCTTAAATAATAGACAATGATCGTACATATAAGCTGGCAATAAAAGAAAACTTACTGAGATCTAAGAAATTGCTGATTTCAGTCAAATTTCACACACAATCACAATTAATGCGGTAGAGTTTAAAAATTGCCGCTAGGAAATTTATAGAAACCATATAGTGGTAGTTGCTAGGAGATCTACCCGGTCGGTTATGGAAGGGATGTTAATGAAATTTTATTCACGATAGTGAAGTACATGCCCATTTATGCCGAATATTCGAATCCCCGTTTGTAGTTGCACTTCAGCAAATATAAACCCTTTTTTTATTGTTCGTCACGGCTTTAAGATCATTAGAGGCATTCTGACGCATATTTTATTTAAATCAGCATCAAATTCCAGCAGATTACCGATGCCTGTCAGCAGTTCGTTTAGCACCCAGGTAGCTGTTCGCTTGCTAGGCAGTTATTTGCCAGTGATACGCTCAACGCCAATGAGGTCAGGTAGTCTTGGAAGGATCGTTGCACTTGAACGGCAACTCCCTTTTTAATATAAGTCATCCTCTATGAATGCAAATTGTGCTCTAAGTGAAGGTTCATAACGACGTTCGCATTTTCGTCTCGTCGAAAAGCAAAAGCAAAGGGTTTCGACGCTAATTTTCTACCCAAACGAAATCGCATCTTACATAAGAAATATACAATCATATGCATATATATGTATGTGGCTACATATACTGATTATATGCATGTATATCTACTTGCGTATACAAAACTACTAACCAAGGAATATCTCCACACAAGTGCACACTTTTTTGAAGTGATTGCAATGCTGTTTTTAGGGGTTGCAAAGATAGGCTGCTATAGGTAGCGGTTGGGCATTAGTCTCAGCGGCTGTCGAGGCGGTTGCAACGCTAAACATTGATGATCTTGTTACTGTTCTAGTGGTGGTGCGCTTACACTTGGTCCATGTTGACAAATGTGGTTATCGGGTGTAAAAGAGCCATTGTCTGAAGACAAGTTCAACAAAAGAAGGGTCATGGTTTGTTTGTAGCAAGCACTTTCGTTCACAAAACGCTTTGAATCTAGTGCCCATCATAATTTGTACACTTTTGAGTGTACTGCCTTTATTTGGGGATCACACAAAGCTTTTTCATGCGCGGTAAAAGAGGCGGCAGTATCTGAAAGTAAATGATTACAAATAATAATTATTCAAACATATGTATACTATATACTCACGAAACCTCTTCAGCACGCTTACATAATTACCGTATGTCCATTCACCAAATAACCCAACCTTTGTCAATGGAAAACTTCAACAACCTTTATGTGGAATCTATGTAGATCAGTTCCACATAAAGGAGCTCATAAGCAGCGAACACTGATGGACAACTTCCCAATAGCTCGCTATACTAACATGGACGATCATTTTTGTAATTAAATTTTTAATAACTGGCCAGGATTGTATAGGCAGCTTTAGATGAATACGATCCACAATACAATTTTCCTAGGTAATTTACCTACATTATACCATGGTTACACAAATGAATCTTAGGGATATATATAATGCCGTATTCACACTATCCGAACGATTTTTTTTGTGCATAAGCGAAACTTTATGCCACTCACTTGACTAATAAATACAGATACACTCGCCACCCAACAATATATCTAAATATATACATATATATACGAAACTCCGAGATAATTTCAGAAGAAAACATGCCTTACATCGCTGCTTTGAGGAAAAAGGTCGAACTCCGCAGCGAGCGCTATCCGCAGCCGTGCCGTCTATGCTTTGCGAATCACCCCATTAAACTCTGCCCAGTCTATCGCACAGAATCCCCTGAGGAGAGATTACGGGAAGCACTACTAGGCCGCTTTTGCGCTAATTGCCTCGCCATGACGCACCAGCTCAAAAACTGCACGAGCGAAGGAAGATGCCGCCGATGCGGTGAAAAACATCACTCGACGCTGCATTTGGACGAGCCCGAGAGTACGCCTAGAAAATCATGGGCACAACAGGTGGAGGAAGAGGAGGATGGCAGTTCCGACGGGGCGCTTCCATAAACACGCCTAGAAAGTCGTGGGCACAACAGGTAGCGGAGGAAGAAGAAGGCTGTTACGACGATGCGCTCTCGATACTTGCGTCCGATTCTGGAAGGGAAACGAGGCCTTTCCGTCCAGAAGCCGAGGAAAGTGGACCAATAGAGCCGGCAGCGGAGACTCGGCCTATCCGCGCTCTCACCGAAGGGGGATCGGAAACTAGGACTTTCCGACCCCTGTTGCAACATGAGCGAAATCGGATGCGCGGAGCGGAAACTAGGCCTTTTCGCCCGCGTAGATCCAACCGCAAGTCCTCACGGCGCATACGCATGGAAGATGGACTGGCGACTCGGTCTCGCCAGCTATTCAAACCACGCGCATTCTGAAACGGAACGTTAGGCCATACGCTACGACCCATAGTCCCCATCGCTCCAACGGCCGTGGTGAAAGTCGAGGCTGGAGGGCGGCTACATCTAGTTCGTGCCCTGATCGACGTATGCTCCAACCGAACCATAATTTCGTCTGACTTAGCCCGAGAGTTCCATTTGGATGAAACACGCAAGGGCGGAGAAAGGGGCTGCCTTTTGCGACTCAGGGGAAAGCATGGGAAAAACAACCGAATCGCAACTCATGCCGCACTTCAACCGCATTTGTCCATCCAGCAGTGTAGACCCCGCAATAGCTGAGCCATATGCCCACATCCGACTGGCGGACCCAAACTTTTACGGCTCATCACCGATCCGTTTAGTACTCGGTACGGACGTCTACGCGGACATTATCCTGCCCACATCCTTCGGACCTCTTTTAGCCCAGAGTACAATCTTTGGATGGGTTCTCTCGGGCATATGCAGAGCTTAAATTACAATTAATTGTTAGTTTTTTTTCTTTTTTTCTTGAATTTTCATTGGAATTATTATTTTTTCAATAAAGTGCATTGAATTGTAACCAGTATTGTACCTAT
Source organism: Rhagoletis pomonella (assembly GCF_013731165.1). Classification (NCBI taxonomy): domain Eukaryota; kingdom Metazoa; phylum Arthropoda; class Insecta; order Diptera; family Tephritidae; genus Rhagoletis; species Rhagoletis pomonella. The sequence goes on along the minus strand of NW_023458555.1, from coordinate 87,579,345 downwards.
AATTCTCCCCCTTTTTTATAGCAATTTAGGAAGAAGAAAGACGAAGCTCATAGCGTCGCAGTGGTTACCTGATGCTGAACAAAAATGTTTTTTCTAAAAAAAACTTTACCTATTACTATATAAGATCAACATAGAGAGCCTGGTGGCTGAAACGCGTCCAAATTCTTGGATTTGCTTATCACAAGGGGCCGGGATGTTTAGACCATCAGTCTAAATATTCCCACAAAATAATGTCCAGCCCTAATATTCTGACATATTAGGGATCCGCCCTAATGTAGGCATATGTAGACACAAATACTTACATATACATATACGCGCTAACACTATTATTCCGGCCGTTACCTATTATATCCCGCCGGACAGTGAACTTTCGTTAAGTTTCCCCTTGAAGTGATAGCTAACTGTCCGGCGGTCTAAAGTAAAATTCAGTAAATCCTTTACTTCACTTCTTTTTGGAAGATCAAAGCGGAAGCATCGCAGCTAGCCTCTTCACTACAGGTAATCTCATTGTCACGAGAAGCAAATATTCTTAGTTGTTTAAATAATTTGACGCCAATAAATATTAAAAAATTCTAATCCAATTGCGTTTTATATCTTTTCTATTATCTTCAATAAAACCACGAGTGCGCTCACTCGAGATCCCTGCGGCGCAACTGCGTTTCTTCAAACATAAAGGGTATTTTTCTGATAGGTGGACCAGACTGTAATAAGTAAGTAGGCCAACAAAAATCGAAAAAAATTTGATGTAGCAAATGTTAACTCCATTTTTGACAGCTTTTTTTGTGCTGGTTACGAATCTGTAAGCATAAAGTTTCCATCAGCTCCAGATTTCAAGAAAAACGAGGTCTATGTGTCAAAAAATCGCAATAATTTAGAAGCTCTAGCAAAGAAACAAAGGGTGGTAGAACGCTCCACTTAGGCTTAGATTAAAGCTAAAAATCTCGACTACTATCCCTGCAAATTCCTGTAACTTTGCTTGATGGTCACTTATTGTCATTTGATGAACACGAGAAACTGATTTTGGGGAGTTTGGGTACCTACCGCAATTAAGCAAAAGGTTGTAGAACCTTCCACTTAGGCTTAAATTAAGGCTTGGACTTTCGACTACAATCTCTTAAAACAGCTTCCCTGAACTTTAACCTAAGGTCACCTATAGTCATTTATTGAACAGCTAACACTGATTTTTACACTATTTTTGAAATTGCATAATTTTTCAGATTTTTTTTTTGTTGGACGATAAAACGTAAATAAGTATAGGTGACCATCAAGGCAAGGTGTAGGAACAGTATTTTCAGGGATAGTAGTCTGTAGTTCTAGCTTTAATTTAAGCCTAAGGTTCTACCACCTTTTGTTTCCTTGCGAGATGTTCTAAAATATTGCAAAAAATGTGATTTTTTGACATTTTCACCACGTTTTCCTCAAAATCTGGAGCTGACGGAAACTTTATACTTACGGATTCCCAATCAGCACAAAAATGTCTATCAAAAACGTCTTTAACATTTAACACAAAATTTAACATAAACCCAGTGTCGCTCTGTGTTACCTACACTAATTATATAAAGTAAAGCTCCTTCTTTTGATAAGAGGTGATCTATCGAACTGCAGAACTGAAGCGCTCAGGAACAATTTACTACAAGAGCGTGCGATTGCTGGTTTATGCCGATGACATCGACAACGTCGGTAACAAAAACCGCGAAGTCTGTTCTGCCTTTTCCAAGTGGGATAAGGAAGCATAGCGAATGGGTCTGGTGGTAAACGAGGACAAGACGAAGTATCTCCTGCCATCAAACAAACAGTCAACGCATTCGCGGATTGGCACCCACGTAGCTGTTGACATTTATAATTTTGAGAAAGTAGAGAATTTCACTTACTTGGGAACCGGCATTAACACCGATATTAATGTACCGTATGAATAAAAAGTAAGCAATTGCTTTTTTTTAATTTCTTACACTTTGCTCGATTTATTCAAACAAAATTTAAGTAAAAGGTATTCAATTTTAAGAAAAGCAATTGCTTTGTTTTTATTCAATTAATCCAATGTCAGTATAGAAATTTAACGCAGAATCAATCTTGCCAGCAAGTGCTACTTTGGACTGAGTAGGCAGTTCAGGAGCAAAGTCCTCTCTCGACGTACGAAAACCACACTCTATAAATCACTCATCATGCCCTTGCTGGTATATGGCGCAGAAGCATGGACAATGACAACATCCGATGGCTCTTGGAGTATTCGAGAGAAAGATTTTGCGGAAGATTTACGGGCCTTTACGCGTTGGTGACGACGAGTACCGCAGACGATGGAACGATGAGCGGTATGAGCTCTACAACGACATGGACATAGTGCAGCGAATTAAAATACCGCAGCTCCGCTGGCTTGGCCATGTCGTTCGAGGGTGTTTTAGAACCTCTCGCAAGGAATTTTTACAATGATTGACCTTAAGAATAGCGCACATATTTAAATCCTACATTAAAAATTTAAAAATAAAAATAAAAAAGAAAGAACAAAATAAAATGAAAAGACTATGGTAGTAGAAGGTATTAGAGAAAACAAGTAAGAAAGTCTAAGTTCGGGCGGAGCCGAACATTAGATACCCGGCGCAAGTATTAAATATATGTTTTTCACCTTTCCGAAAGCTACATATACATGGTATCAGGGGTATCAATTTTGAGTAAATTAGCGTCCTTAAATTTCGAAATATTGAAGTTTCAAGCATTTCTGAACTTTACCGTTATATGAAAAGCGGCCGTAATTTTAGTCCGATTTAAATAATTTTCAAAGTTTTGCTTTTATGTGGCAAGCACAATATCCTTACCGAGTTTGGTACAAATTGGTGGAACAGTTACCGAGATACATATATGTGATAATAATTGGGCGAGTCCACGCCAATTTTCCAAAATTTTATCATAAACATATTTCTTGGTAAAGAGTTGTTGCAAGCATAATTTTTAATATTTACTGATTTATCGAAGATTTTGTATTTCTCTAAATTACCGTTGTATGGGATGTGGTGGCGTGGTTCTTGTCCGATTTAAAAATTTTTCGGCCATTTAGTATGCTGTATCAAGGCCAACAACTGTGCCAAGTTTGGAAGAAATTGGTGCAGCGGTTACCAAGATATACACATGTAACCAGAAGTGGGCGTGGCTACGCCCATTTTCCAAAAGTTTATAATATTCTTAGTTTTCGTCTAAGATTTATTGTAAATATCAATTTTGAGTGAATAATCTTCAGTAGTTACTAAAATATCGCAGTTTTCGTATTTCGGAAAATTACCGTTGTATGGGAAGTGGGCGTGGTTACAGTCCGATTTCGCCCATTTTCAATACCAACCTACTTTGGATAAATTGAAACCTACATACCATATTTCGTTGAGATATCTCAATTTTTGTTCGAGTTATAGTGTACACGGACGGACGGACAGACGGACGGACAGGCAGACATGGCTTAATCGACTTCTCTATTCATTCTGAGCATTTATGTATACATTTGCCTATATCTATCTCGATTCGTTTTGGCTGTAACAAACAACCGTTATGTGAACAAAGTTAATATACCATTGCTCACAAGTGCCCTCGGGTATAAATAAACCTACATACCATATTTCGTTGAGATATCTCAATTTTTGCTCGAGTTATAGTGTACACGGACGAACGGACAGACGGACAGACGGACGGACTGGCAGACATGGCTTAATCGACTTCTCTATTCATTCTGAGCATTTATGTACACATTTGCCTATATCTATCTCGATTCGTTTTGGCTGTAACAAACAACCGTTATGTGAACAAAGTTAATATACCATTGCTCACAAGTGCGCTCGGGTATAAATTATGGGCATTTTGAGTGACTTATAGAGCGGAGTTTTCGTACGTCGAGAGAGGACTTTACTCCTGAATTGCCTACTCAGTCCAAAGTAGCACTTGTTGGCTAGAGCGATTCTGCGTTGGATTTGCATGCTGACATTATTATCGGTGGTAATGCTGGTTCCCAAGTAAACGAAATTCTCCACTTTCTCGAAATTATAACTGTCAACAGTGACGTGGGTGCTAAGGCGCGAATGTGCTGACTGCTTGTTTGATGAAAGGAGATACTTCGCCCTGACTGAAACCCCGTTTGGTGGCGAACGGCTGGGAGAGGTCTTTCCTAATTCTGGCGGATCTGGTGGTATTTCTCAAAGTCATTTTACACAGCCGTATCAGGTTGGCGGGGATGCCAAATTCAGACATAGCGGCGTATAGGCAACTCCTTTTAGTGCCGAAAGCGGATTTAAAGTCGACAAATAGCAGGTGAGTGTCGATCCTTTTCTCGCGGGTCTTTTCCAAGATTTGACGTATTGTAAATACCTTGTCTATGGGGATTTGCCAGGTCTGAAGCCACACTAATAAGGTCCAATCAGTTGGTTGACGGTGGGCTTCAGTCTTTCGCACAAGATACTCGATAACACCTTATAACTTATGCTTTGAAGGCTGATCCCACGGTAGTTGGCTCAAATGGCGGCGTCGCCTTTTTTGTGGATTGGACAGAGCACACTTAAATTTCAGTCGTCGGGCATGCGTTCATCTGACCATATTCTGCATAAGAGTTGATACATACACCTTATCAACTCCTCGCCACCGTACTTGTATAGGTCAGCTAGCAGAATGACAGATCCAGCAGCTTTGTTGTTTTTCAGCCGCGTTATTGCTATTCTTACCTCGTCATAGTCAGGCGGAGGAACACCGACTCCGTCATCATCGAATGGGGGATCGGGTTCTTCTTCTCCACAACTTTCCAAGCTGCTACCATTCAGTAGGGTAGAGAAATGTTCCCTCCATAATTTAAGTATGTTCTGAACATCGGTAACTAGGTCGCCATTATTGTTCTAACAGGAGTACGCCCCGGTCTTAAAAACTTTCGTAAGGCGCCTAACTCTCTGGTAAAATTTTCGGGCATTCTTCCTGTTGGCCAGCATTTCAAGCTCTTCGCACTCACGTATTTCGGCGTCTCTCTTCTTATTGCGGCAAATACGTCTCGCTTCCCTCTTCAGATCCCTATAGCGGTGACACATAGCGCGCGTTGCGCCCGATCGCAGCCCTGTAGGCGGCATCTTTTTTCTCTGCAGCTTCCTGACACTCCTCATCGCACCAATTGTTCTTTCGGGATCGCTTAAATCCGACTACTTCTTCGGCGGCGGGACTTAATGAGCGCGAGATCTGGTTCCACTGCTCGCATATTTCGTTTTGTTGAAGAGCGCTCTCTGAGAGCAGGAGTGAGAGTCGAGTAGCGAATGCAGTGGTTGTCTGCTATGGTTGCAGGTTTTCGACGTTAAGCTTCCCTCGCATATTTGGGCGAACATTTTTTGCTGCACAGAGGCGGGTGCGTCAATTGGATGCAACAGCATAGTGGTCCGAGTCGACGTTTGGGCTTCGGAGTGTAGGTACGTCCAAAATGCTGGAAGCATGCCTTCCGTCTATCACAACATGATCGATTTGGTTTCTCGTTTTTCGATCCGAAGACAGCCACGTAGCTTGATGAATCTTTTTATGCTTGAACCTAGTACTGCATACTACCATGTTTCGGGCCCGGCGAAGTCGATCAGCGTCAGTCCGTTGTCGGACGTTTCGTCGTAGACGCTGAACTTTCCGACAGTGGTTCCAAAGATCCCTTCCTTGCCCACCCTGGCATTGAAGACTCCAAGCACGATTTTGATATCATGACGGGGGCAGCACTCGTACGTGCGCTCTAAGCGCTCATAGAAGAGATCCTTGGATACCTCATCCTTCTCTTCCGTTGGGGCATGGGCGCAGATGAGCTAGATGTTGAAGATTTTCCACCGGGGTGAACGAAAGTACTCGGCGACGTAGTTTCTCTCCAACCACAAATCCAACACCGAATTTGTGCTCCTTTACATGGCAACTGTAGTATACGTCGCAAGGCCCCAGACATTGCTGGTTTGGCCCCGACCAACGCATTTCTTGGAACCAGACGTGCAGAGGCTCCTTCCCATTAAGGGTCCGGACATTCCAGGTGCATGCCCTCAAATCGTAGTCCTTTAATCGTTTGCCGTGGTCGTCATCAAAAGGGGGGTTCTCATCCGAGGTTTTGTTTCTCTTTTTCATTGGAGTCTGTTTTTACGTGGCGGGTCCCAACCCAGCGTACAACCCATTGTTGGGACGGGGGTGATTTCGTAACCGAATACACGTTTATGAGCGGGCCACTGGCTCCAAACAGACACCCGCTTGCAGCCGCGCCTCCTGGTGAACAAACGCTGCAGACTGAAGTAACGCTAAACATTTAAATTTAAGCAAATCGTCAAAAGATACCGATGCAATTTGTTTCACAAAAACAGAAATATGATCATAACGTTTTTTACATTTAACGTATCTCGCGGTATAATTATACAAAACATTAAGTTTACTATGGAACACACTATCACAATGAGAATATAACTCACAACCATACAGTAACGTTGGTAACAAATAAGTTTTAGCTAGAAGCAGTCGAATTTTCACTGGAGTTGAGTAGTCCATAAATTTCTAAGCATACCATTTACTTTACCTATGGCACTAAAAATATGTTAACTCTACGTCAAAGTTCTATTAAATGTGACCCCTAATTTTTAACAGTGCCCACGTATTTAATCACAGTGTTGTTTAGTCCGGCTTCTGTATAGTGGTCAAGCTTGACATATTTCCTGTATAAGGCGATGCATTGAGATTTATCAGGATTAAGGATTAATCCATAGTTAGAAGCCCACCTGCTTATAAATCCCAAGTCAGAATTCAAATTGCTGATGCAAACATCAAGACAGTTAAGGGGACAACTAACATATAATCACTATATTTAATCACACTAAACAGATCGTTAATATACAAGACAAACAAGAGCGGGCCAAGTACAGCACCTTGAGGTACACCTATGGTTATAGGTAAGAAGTTGGATGTAGTGTTACCGGCTGCGGTAATACTGACTTTGTGCACCAAACAAAGAGCGTACATTTTCCTCATATACACAATAAGCCATCGTTCGGACTTTTCTCCGATAAGAGTAGATTTGTTTTGTCGAAATAATTTGAAGCCTAGTCCTCTACTCCGCTCAACTGAAAATCTGCTCCGTTTTGTTGCATCAACAAATTGACTCTTCAAATAGAAGGGAGGTGGGGTTTTTAATAGCAAACTAAAATTTATATTTTACGTTTTTATCGACACGTTTGTTACATTGGTGAGCTACAGCACCTTTGCAAATACACTTGAATTCGTGAATAGGCCCTCACAATCGCCCGATTTGAACCCGAAAAGATTGCTCTGTCCAAAGTTCTGTAATTGCGTCGTTGCCCACCGATGTTACAATTGTCCCGGTAAAGAAAGAATGAAATAACTTTTTATTAATTTTAACTAAGGCATTTTAACTTTAATGATAATTGCTCGCTGGATTGTCGTTCAACCAAAATCGACCTGTGTAAATGACACTCAACTGTAAAATGTAAATGCTTTGGCTAGTCAATTTTCTAGTCAACAGAAATCGACCCTTGTAAAGGCAGCTTTAGCCCCTTATTTAGTCCCAGAACACAGTGACACGAGGAGAAATGAATTGTTTTTTATAAAGATAAGAAATGGACATCTACTACGAAAACGTGATTTTACGAGTCCGAACCCAGCGAAGAGCACTCGATGAAGGTCAGCTAGTGATCAGTATTGCCAAGTTTTTTATTTAAAAAAGCACCAAAGCTCTGAAAATAGCGCAATTTTCTCAAAAAACACCAAATTTGTGTTGCTGTGTTTATGGCATTTTTATAAGCTCTTATTGCATATAAAGCTGTATGTTCAAATATTTTAAGTAATCACGCAATGTCACTTGTAAATATTTCCAACTCTGCGCAGTTAATTAATTTAATTTGCAAAATGTTTTTTATTCGTAAAACAATTTGCAAAACTTTACTTGGTTTCTCTAGCGGCTTTATTTTCATGCAATTGCTTACTTTTGTACAAATGCGCACACCCGCTAATTAGCAGAATATTCTATGAATTCTGTGATAGAGACTGGGTGAAAATATTGCGTTTGGATTATCTGGGAGCATATTATCCAAGAGGCCAAACACTGACATATGTATGTGTAAGTCAACGGATGAAGTTTTCTGTACGTCAGGGTGGAATAAACGAATGAACAAAATAAATACAATGTCACCAAAGAACGAAACAAGCGCTAAACTAAAAGAATTTCGCGTTTTAATTCCCTAAACGCACTTAATTTATTGCGAAAGGCACAAGTTGGCAACAGTGATATCTATGTCACATTTGCACATATACAAGCATGGACAGAGAGTGAGCGCCTGCTTAAAGAGCGTAAGCATCGCATGCGAATCAGTGTTGCCGTTTTAGTCCTTTAGTGGCTAGATTTAGCTACCAAATACTTTTTTTGGCCACGTAAATTTAAAATTGCCCCTAGCCCTTTTTTAACCCTTTGGAGAATTTATTCATACTTGGCATGAAAAAGTTGTATATGCTTAATTTGATCTCATTTTTTTTTCATTTATGTAAGCGATGCATTTTTAAACTAAGAAAAACTGATATATATCCATGTATGTATTGTATGTTCCTTACGCTTTTATACATACATACTGTAAAAGTGTTAGGGCTCTTAACTTATCTATTAACGATTTAACTATAGTTTAAAAGAGATAGGTTCACGGCCCTTAATATGTTAAATGACCCATCAAGTCGATTGACCGTGCATGTTTTTGTGGTGTGATTGTACCAGCTGCTGGTGTCGTGAGTGGTGAAATTAGCTCAATTTTCTAAGTAAAAATTATTTTGGCGGATATTTCTTGCACTATATGAGTCAAAGCCGTGTTTGTGGAAGATTATGTTCACGTTATTGCAGTTGTGAATTAAAAGCAAAAAACAATGTTTGAGACAATGGTTGAAAAATTGTGAAATTTTGGTTCTAACCATTTCGACAACATTTGTAAAAAAATAAATATTGTACCAGCATGCTGGTAAGTTATATGCTTCGAGCCTGATCGTACAATCACTTGATGGAGCCAGCAAGCTGGTGTCGTATATTTCCCCTTTTATACAAAGAGGTTTTTGGTTGGATAAAATATTAGCTTTTTTTCCAGAGTTTATTGTTTTTCTATACCATTACTTCTTGAAAATGTGTGCGTGTATACTTATATACATATGTATATGTAGGTAAACAATGTTTGCTAGCCACAATTTTTTTTAGCCCTAATTTTTAAAGGAATTTGGCTACCACTAAAACATATTTGCGGCAACACTGATGCAAATACATGCGAGAGCGTAACAAAGTGACCGCAAAATCATTCAAACATATTTGGCACACTAACACAATCACACTTTCAGCTCGCGTTTACATGCGGTAGTGATCACATCTGCTCATATACACGTGTACTCCTCGTCATTTGAATTGCACACCCTCTCAATCTTTAGTATTTACAGTTTTCCTTTTGTTTATTTGATATAAATTTATTTTTTAAATATAGCATATTCTATGGGTAAATGCAATTTTACATTTTTTTTACAAATTAAAACTTAAAAGAAGATTTCTTTTCCATATCTTGGGCAGCATTTTATATGATTTTTTCGTTTTTCTTGAGAACTGGAAATAGTTCTCAAAAAAGGTCAACATAGGAGTGCGCCATTCTAATGACCTCCAGTGAATAAATTACTAATGTTTTTAGAAAAATTTCAGATATGCAGTTTTGTTGCCCATTAAATTATAGTGTAATAAAGTGCAAGTTTCAAGAGACTCTAATCTAGCCCTGATTTTTTATTTTTTTATTTTTTTTTTATTGACGGTGCTGCACATTTTATTCCATATAAAAATTTTGTCGAGCATACTATGTAGAGAGAAAATGCGCAGCACCATCACCAAAAAAATTGTCAAAAATCACCGCTATTTTACAGACACTTGAAACTTGTACTTTATTGTACCCATTTGTTGACAAATCGGATGTAATGAATATTAAATAAACAAAATTAAAAATGTAAATACTAAGGATTAAAAGGTTGAGCTATTCAAATGACGAGGAGTGTATGTGGCGTACGTTTGGGAGAGTGGGCATTTTTACTCCAGAATGCGTGTGCAGTGGCTCTCATTGGTATACGTGTATTAGTAAAATTCGTTGCCCCCTTCATATTTGCCCATGATTTTCCCCTGGTCTGGCCCGTACGGGCAAGTGAGCCCATACGGGCAAAAGTGCCCATGTCTGATCTACAGAGTCAAATGCTTGGGAATGGTCAAGTAAAGTAAGAATAGTCACACGCTTTTCGTCAATGTTTAGTTTTATATCATCCGACACTTTTAAGAGTGCCGTGGTGCAGCTCCAACTGGATCTAAACCCCGACTGCAATGGGTTCACCAAGGCGTTGTTATTCAGAAAAATGTTTATCTGGCGATGCATGATACGCTCAAGCACTTTAGATGGAAACGGCATTATTGCAATCGGTCGGTAGTCACCATTCGGGTATTTTATAGATATAATCTTGGGCTCTTTTCCAAGAGTTGGAAAATATTGACGTGGTCAAGATGGTATTCAGAGCGTAAGTAACATATGGTAAGATCCTTGGTAATAAACATTTAAGAAACTTTGGATGAATACCATCCATACGGGCAGTAATGGATTTGACGCTAAGTATGGACTGAACTACTTCACAGTCGTCGACACATTCAAAACAAAAACTGGACATAATGACATTTAAATTAGAATTGTAACTCTCATAACATATATTATTTACAGAATCGGGTAAACACAAAAATTGCTGATTTAACACATTTACATTAACATTACATGATTCGGAAATAGGATGATTTTTGCTCCCTATCCCGATCTCACGAATTCTTTTCCACATCTGCCTCGAACCAACCGCCGTACTAAACTGATAATAATAATAATAATAATATCCCAACGGTTTTTACAATCCATTCCCGCCCATCCGCACGAGGGACGCAGTCCGCATGACGTACGGAACCAGTATTTTCAATTTTTGCGCCGAGTCACAATAGGCAGGAGTTTGTAAGGTGTCGAGATCTAAAACTGTTCAGCTACAGAACTAAATTCATCAGCCGATTTTATGTCTACATTTTAATGATTCATTTATTGAAAGAGGACAGTATCGATTTCTTAATGCTGAAAAGCGGATCTGATATATCAAACGTGCTGGAATGAGAGTTAAAATCCTGGCATAAGCAACGGAGTGGGTCGTGCAATTCAAAATTAGTTTTACAAGCTTTCAGAAATAGGGGGCAAAAGTGTCTTGATAACCGGGAGGGAACATTAAGGCTAACTTCGCCAAGAAGAAGCGGACTTGAAATTGAGCCTGCTAGTAATTTAACTATAAAAATTGTACCAAGCATTTGCCTGCGGCTGGAAAGTGTAGGAAGATTAATAAGTTTTAATCGGCTCGTATAAGGTGGAAGGTTATATTGAGAATCCCAACGGAAATTTCTTAAAGCAAAAAGTAGGAATTGTTTTTGAATTGATTCTATCTTGTCTGAGTAAATTTGATGCCTTGGATTCCAAACCACCGAACCGTATTCCAGAATTGGCCTAACTAATGTTGTAAACAGGGTTTTAGTGATATAAGGGTCACAAAATTCTTTTGATCATCGTTTCACAAATGCAAGTACACCTTTAGCCTTGTTGACTGTCACATTAATATGAAGATTAAAATTAAGCTTAGGATCCATTGTGATACCAAGGTCCACAAAATTGTATACCTGTTCCAGGTTATGGGTACCTATTCTATAAGAAGTGGGATGAACATTTCTTAAGATTTAGAGGCATAAGATTTACTTGACACCAGTAAGCTATGCTGTCTAAGTCCGATTGTAGCGAAGACCTTTCTTTAATTGAAACGTACGATTTATAAAGCTTTACATCATCTGCATACATTAAAATTTTTGTAAAATTGTATATCTGTAGAAATATCGTTTATAAAAAGCAAGAACAGAACCGGGCCTAGGTGGCTACCTTGAGGGACTCCTGAAGTAACATCAATGACGTCAGAGATGGTATTTTTAAACATTACCCTTTGTGATCTATCATAGAGGTATGAAGAGATCCAAGATAGAAAATTAGGTGGAAGACCAAGAAGATCAAGTTTGTAGATGAGCAACGAGTGGCACACTTTGTCAAATGCTTTACTGAAGTCAGTATATATATAACATCAACAGTTTTGCTTTCACTAAATGCTTTTGAGATATAGGATGTTAATTCGAGTAAATTTGTAGAAGTTGATTTGCCCTTGCAAAATCTATGTTGACTATATGAAATGCTAGAAGAGATAGAATGCGTCAACTGATTTGTTATAATTGCTTCAAATAATTTAGGAATTGCAGAAAGCTTAGCTATTCCCCGGTAGTTCTCCACTGAAGATCTGCTACCGCTTTTATGTAACGGGGTTATGAAGGATTCCTTCCATATAGTTGGATGTTAATAATATTTTAGTTTACTTAATCTAATTGATTTGTTGACATCTCGTCTATAAGCCTTAAAGATGTTATAGTTTTCCGAAATTCTGAAACTCTTCCATTTGCGATACGCTTTGTTGCGTTTGTATCAGGGTAGGCAAAAACTCGGAGTTCGAGCGATCGAGCGAGCAAAGTCCTACTCAATGCCTCGCAGTCAACGAGGCACTCGCAGCTCGTACTCGTAGCAGCAATGAGGCGAGGCATGAGGACTTTTGCTTTCTCGGCAAACGAGCGAGCGCCGCTTGTTTGCTCGCGCTCCCATTAAACGAGCGAGGCTGCTGTGTGTCGCCTCACTCGCAGTGGCTAGGTAAGACGAGTGAGCGAAGATCGAGCGCTCCGAGTGTACTATACAACACAAGCCTTTTTTGGCATACAAATGTGTGAATGTATGTCGATTATGTACGAAAATATGTTAATATATGTAAGTATGTACATACATACATATTCATATAAATATGTGAATATTATTGTTAATTTACATGGTATGAAGCCATACGAACTGTTGATACGCTAATATAGAGGGACTATATGCTCCAATGAGGAATTCAATGATATCGAGTGGGGTACATATAATACATTTTTTCATATGAAAAATTATGGGGAGATACTGTAAACATACTGTTGTGATACTGTTAAGCATATGAATTTATAGCAAGTTGGATTTTCATACATCTTCCCATAAAAAGTTTAACAGATGCAGAGATACCAAGGAGGTGTTTTCCCATTTCGATGCCTTTTTAATATAAAAACCCACCGAAAAGGAGGAAAGCGGCAACTCCGCTATTCACATACACGTCAAAAGTATGAATTTTAAAAATTAAAAACAATAAACAAACAAATTCAAAACAATGAAATTCTTTGTACTAGAACTTTTTAAATAGAAGCAACTCACGTATAGTATACAATAAAAATACAAAGCTCTATGACAACAATCTTAAAAACAAGACATTACAGAACATTTTAATGAGCTTTATATCACATTTAATTAAAAACAAACCCATATTTTCTAAGCTGGCAAAGAAATGAAAATGTGTATTTTTTTGTTGTTTACACAAAGACTTGCCAAATATACATTTAAGTCAAAATTATAGAAGGCATGTATGAATACTCCTCCCTTTAATTTTTTCGTACAGTTTATGCTTATTTCTGGCTTGTACAAAATGCAGGGATACCGCACTTATTTTGGTACAATATGATCGTAGTGTATTTTCAATTCGAAATCAAAGAAATACATCCCACGAAAATGTTTGCGATTTTAAAACAATTAGTGGATATTTTCAAACTACTGCAAAGAATGGAGTGTCATATCTTAAAAGGTTCAGAGAATTAACGAAACAAACAAACATTTTATGGTCTCATGTTTCCTTCAAACCGCATTGCTATTTTTTTTTCTAACTTTTCCTTTTGGTTAGCGCTGTAACTGATTAAGTTATATCTTTTAATTTATACATGTGAACTATTTTTTCATTTGCTCGTGAATTTTGGGTAGATTTTCTTATAGTACCTCTCATTTTTTTATATTACATATATACACTCCGATGTTCGGGATAGTATTTTGAATATACTAGCAATATATGTAAATCTAGCGGCGGCTGCTATAGAGCATTACGCTGAGCCCATTTCCCCACCAACATCAAAATATAAAAAACAAAAAAGTTTTTTTTTCTAATAGCGGTTGCCCCTCTGTTGGTAATAGGAAACCTCCGAGTGTATTCTGTCATGAAAACAGTTTCTCATAAAAATACAATTGCCGTTCGGAGTCGACGTAAAACTGTCCTTTACTTTGTGTGACAAAATGAAGCACCCCACATATCGGAGGAGAAGCTAGGCCAAACACTAACATATTCTGCCTTATCCTGAGCTTCGCCTGAAAAAAAAATTTACCCGAAAATTTGTCAACCGCCCATAGCAAAACCACGGAAACCAAAAGTGAAAAGTGAATCGGTTTGGTGAAAATGAATCTCATGATAAGGCTGATTGTGTAAGCGCCAATATGTATATCGTCGTTTAAAGTACAAAAGCGCGCGAAGATATTTGGTCACCGGAAAATTTTTTAGTTTGTTGTTTACAAAAAAATTATTGCCAAGTATGTAAGTTAAAATTGTTAAATGTATGTCACTTTCATTAATTTCTTCATAGAGTTGGTGCTTCTTTTATAGGAAAATTCATACGGCTTATGAACAGATTCATACTATGTAAACGCACCGTTATATTCCATTCAGGGCAGCATTTAAATCAACAATTACAATATATTTACACACACAAGCATAGATTATTTAATACAATACATTTTAGAGTTATATATGTACATAAAAGCACTTAAATTACTTTTTTTGATATACAGGGTGTCCCAGAAGTAACGTGCCAAACTTTAGGGGAAGGTGGGTGGGGGGGGTGAGCTCACTGATAAACAAAAAATTTTCAGGTAAAAGTGTCACCGTTTTACATTTATTTACATTTTTTCGAATTTAAAAAAAATCGTGCCTTTTCATGTGTTTTCTTTAACTGCAACTACAAACCGGGCAATACTTAGTAAATGTTTCATGTAAAATACTTCCAGATAGTTGCCTCTCCATACTCAAATGCAATGTAGTCAAAATATATTAAGGAACCGTCATAAAATTAGGACTATTTCTGGATTTTTAACTTTTTGATATTTTTTCCCCCAACTTTGACTATCTCGGCTGAAAAAAAAATGTACTGAGCTATAACTTTACATTACACAAAAAAATTGTTCATTTCATAAAGATTTCCGAAAGGTGCCACACTTACTGTTTCGAATAGAAAAAAAAGTTATAGCCGCTTTTGTGGGTAAAGGACTGAGACACGCTAGAATGTATTTAATAGATTTAAATTGAATTTCCTCTTGTTACCGTCAAATGACATGCTAAATAGTACAAAGGTACATAATTACTTGCTTCTGACATTATTTTATGTTACTTACCGGAATTCGGACTAGAGTCTATAACGAGGGCTATATCTATCAATATTTTTGTGAAGGATGGGTTCACGTGAAATAAGATATACATGAGTTGTTTGAAGAAAAATTTATTCATTTATTGACAAAATATGCTCAAATTGGCGACCTTCTACTCTAATACAAGCTCGGCACCTTTTAAGAAAAGACGCTTTTAGAGATCTTAAACTCAATTGGGCTATCTCAGCAGCAGCTCCATTTATTTGTTCCCGCAAATGCTCTTCGTTTTGAATTGTTTTTGAATAAATTTTGTCCTTAAGACAGCCCCAGTAGAAAAAATGTAATGGATTCAGGTCTGGCGATCGAGCGGGCCACGTGATTGGCCCGTATCGTCCAATCCATCGGCGAAGATAAGTTTCGTCTAAATGAGCTCTTACTTCACGCCCGTAGTGAGCAGGGCACCCGCCATTTTGCAGCCATAGTCTTCGCCGCAGGTTTAAGGGTACATCTTCTAAAAGAGTTGGAAGCCGTTCCTGAAGGAACTCTAAATAACTGTGAGAGTTGAGCGTTGGCGGCAGTTCCACAGGTCCCAATATCTGACAATTAAAAATACCGCACCATAGATTTATTTTGTACCGGTACTGCGAACGATCTTCTCTCATTTCGTGAGGATTGTCTATCTGCCAACTGTGAAGGTTATGTAAATTAAAATAACCATCACGTTTGCAGGATGATTCATCGCTCCAAGTTATTTTATTAAAAAAGTTGGGGTCTGATTCATGCATTCGCAACATTTCACGGCAAAATCTAACTCTCGACAGGTAATCTCTTTCTTGTAGAGCCTGAACACGTTGAATGTGGTATGGATGAAATCGATGGTCTTGTAAAGCTTTGTGAACTGTAGTTTTTGGTATTCCCGTCCGTCTTTCCATCATTCTCACTGAAGTCGATGGACCTAGTTCCACTTCCTCTAACACAGCTTCAACATCTACCGTTGCAGGACGTCCTGTTTCGCCGCCACGTCTTCCAGGTATGCGACCTTAAAAAAGTGAAAAATCATAGTTAACAAGCAAGCAAACAAGAAAGGTGTAAAAATCACTTACCTTCATATATTTCTCTATGGGTCCGGGCGAATACTTCACGACCCGGATGTCGACGATTGGGGTATCGCTCTGCATAGAGTCTTTGAGCAGCTCTGGCATTACAGCAAGCTTCATCGTAAATTAGGTGAATATCCGCATATTCATACGACGTATACTGCGTGTTCTCTGTCATAGTATTAATAACACAATGTTCGAAGGGTCCAATTTCACAAAATCCACTTTCACTAATTCCGGTAAGTAACACAAAATAATGTCAGGAGCAGGTAATAATGTACCTTTGTACTATTTAGCATGTCATTTGACGGTAACAAGAGCAAATTCAATTTAAATCTATTAAATACATTCTAGCGCGTCTCAGTCCTTTACCCACAAAAGCGGCTATAACTTTTTTTTCTATTCGAAGCAGTAAGTGTGGCACCTTTCTGAAATCTTTATGAAATGGGCAATTTTTTTGTGTAATGTAAAGTTATAGCTCAGTACATTTTTTTTTCACCCGAGATAGTCAAAGTTGGGGAAGAAAATTTCAAAAAGTTAAAAATCCAGAAATAGTCCAAATTTTATGATGGTTCCTTAATATATTTTAACTACATTGCATTTGAGTATGGAGAGGCAACTATCTGGAAGTATTTTACATAAAAAATTTACTAAGTATTGCCCGGTTTGTAGTTGCAGTTAAAGAAAACACATGAAAAGGCACGATTTTTTTTTTAAATTCGAAAAAATGTAAATATTTCAAAAACGGTGGCACTTTTACCTGAAAATTTTTTGTTAATCAGTGAGTTCACCCCCCCACCTACCTGCCCCTAAAGTTTGGCACGTTACTTCTGGGACACCCTGTATAATATTCCCCTTTTGAACTTTGACTACTAGAATAAAACACTGTATAATGTTCTAATAATTTACAACATTTTTAATAAGTAAAAAAAACGATGACTTAAATAGATTATAGCTTTTTTAATGTTATTCCTAACATTCGCATTGTCAACATTCGCGTTCGCGAATATGAAAAATATGACATTCGAAACATCCCTAGTATATACATATCTGCATGTGCACATATAATCCCTCGAAACTCTTACATACATTTTTTACATTACATAAATTTTTTCTGACCAAACAATCCATTGCCTCGCTCGTCTGTTGCTGCAAATGAGTGCCTCGCTCGCAGCGACGCCCTCGCGAGGGCAGAGCTAATGAAGTCCTCGCTTGCTTGCCGCTCTACTCTTGCGCTGCCCTCGCTTGCTTACTCGCTCTCTGGCTGCTCAGCGCGTGCGCTCGTACTTAAAGAGTGCTCGTTTGCAAACAGACTCACCTGTTGCTCGTGAGTTGCGCAAGCTCAGAGCAAACTAACGAGCGAGCGAGGGGCTAAAATGAGGCAAATCCGAATCCTGGTTTGTATATACAATTTTTAATATGGTTGTTGAACCTTGGCCTTTTTTAACATTGACTGATTTGTATAAAACGGGCACAAACCGATCAAGAGCTAACGTTTTCTTCAATGAAGTTAATTTGCTCATTACTAGATATTAAGTTGCGGATACATCCCCAGTCAATTTCCTCCACAGCTACTTCAAGATGCTTATAATCTATAGTAGCAATAAGAATAGGATTTAGTTTAAAAATTAAATCGTGCTTAGAGAAACTTGGAACAGAAAGCTGGTCAAATAAGAGAATCTTTGTGATGTCATTAACAAAAAATATATCTAGATAAATACTATAAAAAAAACTTTTTAATATACAACGCTTTTATAAATGGACTAAAAAGTAGAAAATAATACTTCTCAGTCCCATAGAATTTGTTTTGATAACTTTTGATTTTGTAATTTTAGCAAAAGTCATTATAAACAATCTATGAAATTGAAAATGAAAAACGTGGAGCGCATGCAATACAAAGCATTCGATTTAATTGACAATAGTCAAACTACATAACGTAGACCTAAAATTTCTACAGCGAAAGTAGAACTTTGAAATCGATTCTAAGCGGTCGTTATTCATATACCCACATACATACATTCATATATTACTTTTCATATCAATTCAAGTGTATTACATGCTCCCCACGCTTTTCATTTTCAATTTCATAGATTGTTTATAATGACTTTTGCTAAAATTACAAAATCAAAAGTTATCAAAACAAATTCTATGGGACTGAGAAGTATTATTTTCTACTTTTTAGTCCATTTATAAAAGCGTTGTATATTAAAAAGTTTTTTTTATATTATTTATTTTCTACTTTTTAGTCCTGTCTGAATAAAATTTTGCAATAGATATTAAAATAATTCAACGATATTAATAGAAAGGTGCACACACATGCATTTACATATGTATGTACATACAAACGAGCACCAATTAATTTTATTTAAAGAAATGGCGTGTCGTCTATTTCCGCCGATATGCGTGTATAAACCCTCCTCAAAGTCTAGCCAAAAAGCCAGCAACTCACACAACAGGTTCCCCAGAGCAATTCGCTCGAGAAAGTGGTACCCGGTACACGTAATACGCGGCACACAGCACAACAATCCGCCAAAACAGGCAACCCGGCCCAAAATTACCACCGTAGAAGGCAGAAACCCCGAGCGGCAGTGCAGGAGCCCAAGAATTACCCTTAAAACGGCCACAGGAGCTTAAAAAGACCAACTGGTCCCCAACTGGCCCGAAGGTAAGTAGTTTCGGACTAGTCCCAAACTAGTTCCCAACTGGTTCCCGGACTGGTCCCCGACTGGTTACCAACTGGTCCCACAAACTAGTTACCAACTGGTCCCAAAGTGGCTACCAACTGGTCCACCTATACCTCAAGTGGACCACAAGTCACTTCACTTACAAAGCATTCGATTTAGTTGACAATAGTCACATGCATTTACATATGTATGTACATACAAACGAGGACCAATTAATTTTATTTAAAGAAATGGCTATTTCCGGTGTAGCAAACGTAGTACATAGGGCGACATCTAGATGTCATCTACCTCGCCCTATTCACTATGCTTTTTTATAGGAGCTTTTCAGAGCTTTGCTTTATGGTGTCGGACACACAACATTGAAAGTTTCTGGAACACAACATTGAAAGCTTCTGGAACACAACATTGCAAGTTGATAAAAGCGTTGTAAAAAGAGCTACTAGTTTGCGTGAAGTGTGTAGGCATTCAACCATTAGCAGGGAATAAGCCCAAGTTTTGCATGGCTAGCGCGAACTTACTTTCACATAGCAGGTCGCTTTTAAAATCCCCTGCTATAACAATGTTATTATAATTAAGACACAAGTTTTCAATGAAGTCAACAAATGGTGCGTAGGCAATGTGCCTGTTGGGTCTATATACGCAACCAATAAGGATTTTATCATACTTCATTTAATCATTTATTTCAATGAAAAGGTATCCTATTAAGTTGGCATTACCTGACTTACACTTAGGAGAACAAGACAGACTACGTTTGACAAACACTGCAACGCCACCACCACGCTTGGCTCTATCTAAACGGAAAATTGTATAAGCATTAACACAAAACGAATCATTATTATGCCATGTAGAGAACCATGTTTCAGATACACCCACAAATTCTATATCAGAAGACTCAAATATATATCTTAATTCGTCAATTTTAGATGGTCGACTCTGAGCATTAAGATGACATATCTTCAATCCAGATTTTAACTTAATTAGGACGCGAATCATATTAAAAGTGCTATCTCTGCCCTTGGAAAAGTATTTATCTTTACCCATCATTGGCAAAACAAGTAAAGAAGAGAACATTATGCTTAAAACCACGTACAAGGCGATTATTACCAAACATGAAAAAAACTACAGTTAAAACAAGATTTAAGAGAAAGCTTAAGTAGCGGAAAAAGAGAACATGAGAAGAAGAGGGGAATAAATAGAAGAGGATAAAATTAATTTTTAATAATCTAAACAATGGGATAAAAATAAAGTACTTAAAACTAAAAAGTCACTTGTCGCTTGCGAATATAGATACAATTGCCTCTTTGGTAAGTAACTTGACAGCTGCTCTACCCGATAGCACACGAACATATACATCGCCCCTAAGAGAATACGCAGCTGATCAACGTCCTTGGTTTATCAGCAGTATCGCAAACTGCATAATTTCTCGATTATCTTTCGTAAGGCATTCGTTTATATATGGGTGTTTCCAGCGGAAGGTCCACCACGACAAAAAAAATAAAAGTTTTATATCTAACGTATTTACGGGCCGATTTGTCTGCTTTTTAAAATATATACTGGTTATGTAAGAAGAATAATGTTTGCATAAATTGGTCTTCCTAGGTGGTGCCAAGGTCGAGATATTTCGAAAAACCGTATTTATGGTCCGATTTGGTTCGAATTTGGCGCATGTGGTTGAAACATAATAAATCATAGATTTCTAATAAATTGACCCTGAATTGGCGCTGAAGTCAAAATATAAAGTATATTCTACATAAAATACATGTTTTATTTGCGTTGAAAATTCATTTAAAAGCAATATTAACAAAAATATAACGATGGAAATTTATGTCACGTCACGCCACGTCACGTCACGTTTCACACTTGGGGTTGTAAAAGAGAATTGAAACAATTTGCATTAATTCAAAAAACTCTAAAAACAACTAGAATTACTCCAAATCATATCAAAATAAGTTTCATCAAAATAGCCATCCACAATTCGCAGAGTTTTGCGATTTTGTAAGAAAAGAAAAAATCAACTTCCATTTTTTGTCACGTAACGAACCTCTCTTTAAATGCTGATATTTCAGGACCAAGCAGTTCGATTGATTTAATTTTTCGGTTAAATATAGAGCTAATTACGTACTGTACAATGGCCCAAAAAAGTTAAAGAAAACAAATGGTATTCCTTTTTTGTATCACATTGAAATCGTACGACTGTCACGTGCGCCACCATGGGAATGCCCATATACATACATTCTCATCAGTTATGCCTCCAATATCTCGTAGCTGAAAACATTTCTTTTTGGTTTTTTTTAAATTTGGCAGCAGCTTTCAATAGGAGAGACCGATCAAATAGGGAGTGCAATTTGAATATAAGAGGCGCAGGTTTAGTGTTGTCTTTCTCACTGCGGACACGAAAAGCTGCGCGAACAGGGGGAGCATTTACTTCCATCGCTTTGCAAAGCTTTCCAAAGATGTCGCTCACGTTCTCGTTTTTATCATTTGGTATCCCACTAACAATGATGTCTGCTGAAATATTGTTTTTTGCCATGACGGCGAGATTAGCTTTGAGCTCACACATCTCTTTACGTAGCTGCTCAAGATTCGCACATTCACTCTCAACTTTCACAAGCCTCACCGCAAAGTCTGGCTGACTTCCAAAACGTCAATTGCTTTGTATACGTACAAAGTATAAGGTTCCATAACGTCGAACTACAAAATATTGACAATGTATACTGTTCCAAAACGCAGCCGATTAGTTATCGGAACGTATCGCTTGAGTAATCAGCGCATCAGAAACAAAGTTGGTGCTTCGTTTGTTATTGGTTACCATTGGTGTTTTAAATATGGAAAATTCAGAAAAAATTTTCATTGCTATATAGAATATTTTAAATATGCAATGTATATGGTTGCAATGTGTCGCAACTCTGCATATACAAACAGTTTGAATACCGCAGTATAACAGTTTCCAAACATTGTATTGATAAGTTTTGGAAGTCAGCCTCTTTCATACTCCCCTTAAACGAAATCTGTATTTCTATAAATTATTTTTGAAGTGAAACTTCTTAGGCAGCGGTATCGGAAAAATGGAGAGTGAAATTTTTAAAACTGAAAACGTTACATGAGTGAGAAGGAAGATATAGGTAGTATAGGGAAGGAGAAGAAATAAAGCGACGCATGATGGGTACGAGTACCTACATATGTATATATGTATGTTTGAATGCACGTGTGTATGTATACATATATACATGTGACAAGTGAAGTGAATTGGACGCATAAAATTTTAACTCCTTGTTTTCAGTAATCAGAAAAGCGGCGATTTGTTACGTTAAAGTGTGTTCGCAGTGAAGAAAACTGCCTGCAGCAGTGAAAGACAGTGTCACAAACGTAGCGGAGTCAAGATAAGTACTTTATAGATTTATATTTATTTATTTATTTATTTATTTGGTCTACAGAAAAATGTTTTCTTGCAGACAAATGAGAATAGAACATTTAGATATTTAAGTATTTGTGATATATTACAGAATAGACTAATTATACATTTTAATTTATAATAAAAATAATAATAATAATAATAATAATAATAACATAAAATAGTAGGTTTGGTAGCTGGCGAGGCCTAGTCTTCAGTCTACTTTTGTGTGCGGCGGGCGCTGCGGACAGGCTGTTGATCAAGGTCGGTAAGTCCGGGTTTCTGATCCATGCTCCCGAAGACATTACTTCGTATGCGTGGCAGGCGGAAAGCTCTGGTTTCCGCTCCGCGCTATGAACAAGCTGTTGATCATGGTCGGAAAGAACGAGTTTCCGATCCATGTTCCCGAAGTCTTTACTTTGAATGTGTGGCAGGCGGAAAGCTCTAGTTTCCGCTCCGCACTGTGGACAAGCTGTTCAGCATGGTCGGAAAGAACGAGTTTCCGATCCATGTTCCCAAAGTCATTACTTTGAGTGTGTGGACTGTGGACAAGCTGTTGATCATGGTCGGAAAGGCCGAGTTTCCGATCCATGCTCGTATTGTCTTACGCGGTCGCGAAAGTATACGAAGCCGATTACAATTGTACTAAGCAGTCATAGATATTGCGTAATTTATCGTTCCCGGTTAAAGATATTAATTTATTTAGTTACAAAAAAGCGATTCACATTTGCGTTTACCTCATAAACTGAACTGAAAGCCGATAAAGTGCAATGTAAGGGTTTACATGTTATTTATTCAAAATCTCAAGAAAGGTTTTCTTAATGGTAAAATATGAGTCGGAGGTGTCAAAATAGTCGTAATGCTTATTAAAGTCCTGGCATAGGCAACGAAAAGCATCATGCATTTCAAAATTTGTTCTACATATAGTTAGCTTAATGAGCTTGTAATGTCTAGAAAGCCTAGAAGGAATACAAAACGTGATTATTGACCATCCTGTTCAAGATCTTAATCATGAACAAAACCCCGAGCATCTCTCTACGGCTGTGCAGCGTTGGCAAATTTATGAGCTTCAAGCGGCTTTTGTACGATGGGAGATTTAATGTCGAATCCCAAGGCAAATTATTTAATGCGAATAATAAGAATTGTTTCTGTACCGACTCGAGTCTGTCGGACCCGTATTCTAAGATCGGCCTGACAAGGGAGGTGAAGAGAGCTTTAGTGACATAAGGATCTCTGAATTCTTTAGCCCAACGTTTGATGAAAGCCAAGATGCCCTTGGCTCTATTAACACAAGAGTTTACATGGGACTTGAATTCAAGCTTAGAGTCCATGGTTACGCCTAGATCGATGAAATTAGATACCTGATCAATACTATGTTCGCAAATGCGGTAGCTATATGATTGAAAGGGTTTTCTAGAGAAACACGCAAATTTACACTTTTTCAAGTTAAGTGACATAGAATTTACTTCGCACCATTTAAAAACATTACTCAGGTCCACCTGTAATTGTTCCCTGTCTCCTGGAGCACCAATGAACTTAAATAACTTAACGTCGTCTGCGTAAGCAATTCGAATACTTCAAAATATTTGGAAGATCGTTGATGAATAAAATAAACAGAAGGGGACCAAGGTGGCTACCTTGAGGTACACCTGACATCACATGAATTACACGAGATGAAATTTTTTTAAAGATAACCCTCTGTTTCCTGCCAATGAAATAAGAAGAATGCCAGCGCAGCAGGATTGGAGGGAAACCAATTTTATCAAGTTTGTATATTAGAGTTGAATGAGATACTTTATCAAAAGCCTTGCTGAAATCAGTGAGGTTGTTCACACTTGCATGGTTATCAGGTTATCAGGTTATGTGGTTATTATTTTTATTCACTTTACAACAATAAAATACACTACAGAATAATAATTTTTAACCAGATAACCTGATAACCAAGCAAGTGTGAACAACCTAAGTGTAAATGACGTCAGTTTGATAATTACTTTTGAAACAATTGTTCACATTTGTAGTGAGTTCAAGAAGGTTTGATACAGTTGATTTACCTTTACAAAAGCCGTGTTGTGATACATCGATAACGGGTGTTATGGATTAAGATAGTCCTTCCGTAACGATTTCTTCAAATAATTTTGGAATGGCACACAGCTTAGCGATTCCCCTATAATTCGCAATATTCGACCTGCTTCCATTTTTATAAAGCGGCAAGATATACGACTCCTTCCACAAAGAGGGGAAAACTCCTTGCTTTAGAGAAGCATTGAAGATGTTTGTGAATGGCTTATATAAATAATCAGCACAACTTATTTAGGACACTTCCCTCCTGTGTCCTGTACCATCCGGGCCGCTTAGAAAAGAATTTTTTAAACTATTCAAATGAAGGAGGACATTGTCAGCGGAGGTTGAAGGAATACGGATGTGGTCAAACTGTGGGTGTGGAAAAGGATAGCTAGAAGTTTTTTCATCTGGCTCAACAGAATAATTCGCATCAAAATAATTTGCAAAGATTTCAGCAATCATATCATCATCACTAGAAATAACATCATCTAATTTCTGTGTTGAGGGAAACCCATTTATTTTACGTTTTGAGTTAACAAAATGATAAAATGACTTGGGATTAGAAACGATGTTAATGCGAGTTTTAATAATGAAATTCCTTTAACATTTTCTGTTTAAGGCATTGTATTTATGACGAAGGATGGAGTACGCGGCGTAGTGAGAAGACAGGCCTGATTTTTTATAAAGTTTAAATGATTTAGTTTTCTGATTTTTTTAATGCTTCAGCTCTGAGTTAAACCACAACGAGTTACGAGGTCCGGTATTTTCTTTAACAAGAGGAATTAGTTTACTGAATATATTATTCAAGATTTTACTAAAGTGTAAGGCACTGTTCTCAACATCCCCATTATACTCAGGCCAGATTATTTCAGATATAGCTATTTTAAGCTTGTCGTAGTTTAAGAATATCGCCGACCTTGCGGCTTTCTAGTTTCAGGACAATAACATGAAGCGTAGGATAGAATAAGAATAGAATAATAGTAGGGTAAGCACTGCGACCAATAGGTCTATTGTGCCCAGAATAGCGTAGAAGCGTAGGATGGTGCCAAGGACAACTCAAGTGGTGGGCGATAACGTCTATAGGTATAACTAAAGATCGCCGCTTATTATAGTGCATTTAGCAGTCTCATCAATAAACGCTAAATCAAGACATTTACCTAAGTTGTTGATAACTGAATTAATCTGATATAGACCAAGCTCGGAAAGTTCGTTGAGAAATTGGTTAAGTACATCCCGAGAAGAATTTGCCACCAGAATTCCATCCACCGAATCCCAGGAAACACACGCTAGATTGAAATCACCCAACACAAGAATCGAGTCGGAGGGCTTGACGATGGCAAATAAAGAGAGCAATAATGAAGAATGTTTAAAGTAAACAGAAGGGTTAGAGTTTGGTGGAATATAAATTGCAACAAGAAAAACACTTCTTGAGGGGCACCGTATTCTAACACAGAGGAATTCAACATCATCTGAACCTGTGAATACAACTTTTTCAGAGGAAAAGTCTGTCTGAACAGCTATTAAAACACCCCGCCTTTTCTATCTAAGCGATCACTTCTAAATATTTCATACTTACTACACAATATTTCACTATTAAACACATTCGGTTTTAGCCAAGTTTCAGTAAAAACCAAAATTTTCGTAGTTTAAATCAAAAGACTTTAAGTACAGCTCGGTTAATTTTGTATTTAGACCTCTAACATTTTGGTAATAAATATTGAAGAAAAAATTACTTATAAGTTTTTTGATCCTGGGCAGGGAATTTGAACTGTATTTTCATTCCGAGCACGAGGTTTAAACTCAAACTCTCGAACCAAAGCACCATTGGGCCAGAATGAACCGTCCACAATGTTTTGAAAATGGTCGGCGGAAATATAAATTTTGAAAGAAGATATGCTTCTTTCGTATGAAAAATTAAATTTTCTAATAACTTTGTGCCGGGGGTTAAGCTTTGATGTTATATAAGACTTCACATCTTCTACTGAAGTTTCACTAGAAAAGCACGAAACAAACACAGATTTATTCGCAGGAACTACGATTAATTCTTTCGGTAACGGAGAAGGTCCACTTTGAGATGTAGGTTCAGACACAGCTGTCGTTTTTGCTGCAGCCCTTGTAGTGACACCTGAGGAAGATGCAGCTTGAGATAACTCAATACACGGAGAATTAAAACTTATTAATTCCTTATTTAAGCCGGGAGTAGGCAAATAATCAATTGGCGGAGTGTCAATGTCTAAAGCAATGGGATTAGGAACAATACTGTCTCTTCCATGCTTCCGCTTTTTTGAAGCTTGTTTAAGCTTGAGTGATGGAGAGGATGAAGACTCAATGCACTTAAAGTCTTTAAATGCATATTCATATCGCTTAACCTTTTCGTTTAGAAGCTTTAACTCCTTACTCAACTCCTGGAAGCCACTTCTGGCGCTCCTAAACATTTTACAAAGCTCAACTTCGGTTGATCTGCACTCGGGGCAAGACCGAGTTATCGGTTATGATATCGGCCACCCTACCATTGAGACCAGCACATTTTACGTGAGCTAAGTCATCACACAGCCAACACGCAACGAAACGCTCTAAGTCGTTTTTAATGTTACATTTTTCAAAACAGCAGGATGAATACATTGCAGCGCGAAGTAGTAACAATTTGTATGTATGCACAAGAAAAATATTTAGTTTACGCTTTTAGTACGATAGTAGCAAAGATGAGCGTTTGAGAGACACAGAAGTCTAAGTATTGTAAGTTCAATGGTTAGAAACGGTGCTGAACTTAACAGTTTTAAAGCCACTCAGCCAAAAATCTTAAAAGCATAAAAGCAAGCCAAATCAGCTGTTTGCAGGAAAATTATTTAATCGATGATAAGCAAAATGTATGATAAATCGCGGAAGATGGGAAAATGCACTCTCATGCAAAGCAACAATAATGCACCAAATGAGGCAAATATGCACAAGGAATGACAAGAATATTAATTTTTAATCCACGCACTTTATGTCTAAAACACAACAATTTATTGGAGCTTCGCTTCAAATAGTTTTTCCAGTATAAATTACACAAATTAGAACTGCTTAGCACTTAGATAAACAAAGTAACTTTAGAAATTCTTTCAAATGAAAGTTTAAGCGACCGAACAGTACGAACGTTGCCACGTTTTTTTCTTTTTTCTTTGGCGATACAAAGAGAGAGCCCCAAATAAAAGGAAAATAACTGAAAGTACTTTTGGCGCGCTAAACAGCTGGTCGCGAGTGCGAATTCAGAGAAAGCAAAATAGCTGGAATTTTGGTGAACTAACTTTTGGAAAAACTTCTGTAAAAGCTTCCACAACCAACGTCGCAATACGCTCAAGTTCGTTACAAAGCTCTTCGCAAAGCTTTCTACTAAGCTTAGCCCGGAAACAAACCGAACGGTGATACAGATTTTACCAAGCAACCGGTGCAGTGGTGTACAATAAAATAGCAGTGCGTAGAATGTGTATTTGTTTCCACCAAAATAAAATAAAATTATATTAAAAAATTTTTATTGAGCTCGAGGCCGTTTTTTTATGAAAATCTATTGTGGAAAAGCAATAATAATTTGAAAAAATGGTAGAAGTGATAGCTATTTCGGAAATCACCACATTTCCTCATCAGACTTCTTTCAGCAGGCTTCGAACCGACGATCCCACTGACTCAGCAAGTTGCCTATGCACCGAGCTAAGTACGCCTTGTAAATTATCGTTTGCTTTTTCCACTATTTTCATTTTTTTGTTATGCCAACACAATCAAGCGCAGCTATTCCGCTG
>NW_023458555.1:87549632-87550850 GCF_013731165.1 Rhagoletis pomonella | reverse complement strand
CGTATAAAAACTAAATAGTAGTTTCATTGCTGAGAAAGGATCCCACATAAAGTAACATATTCGTGCGTTAAAAGCGATAAAAACGTTTTGCTTATGGTGCAGCGGCAACGAAAATCCGTGCGCACATATGTACATATTTGACTGTTGTTGTAAAAGTTCGTGAAGCAGACAAGCAGCGACGTTGATCAGAATCAGCGAAAATCCATGCGCACATATTTGACTGTTTTGTAAAAGTTCGTGTGTCAGTAGTTGCGTTTTTTTACTCATTTCCAGTAAAATCCAGTAAAAGTTTTTACGAATTTTCATGTTTTGGCGTTTTCGTACGCAAAAACTTGCAAAGTAGGGGAAATTGAGAGAGCGAAAAATGACAGCTGAAGTAGCAAGTTTTTACTGAATTTTACTGGATAAATTTTTACTTGTAAGAATTTGCCAGTACGAAAAACAGCTGATCGCATGTTGCTGGATGAAATTTAAACTAATAAGGAAACTGTTTGTGGATTTTTATTGTGGAAATTTTCAAAACAAACATATTTAAATATAAAATATATCGTTTTATTGGGAATATGCTGCGAACAAACAACCAATTTCAGCTGTTCATGAAACTTGCAAATTATTACTGGAAAAGCGTTCGCGTACTTTTTTGCAAATTTTTTCTATGAGAGCGAATTCTTAGAAATAAAGTTAGTGTCTTTGCGTATGTACGCAAAATCGCCAAATTAAACGTACATACAAATTTGGAGCAGACAAGCAGCGACGTTGGTCAGAATTGCACAGTACGAACGGTGAAACCCATTTTAAGAGGAATTCAACGAAGTGCCAAAACTCATAGTCAATATCCTGGTATGTTCGTAAAATCGTCAAAGTTAACCTACGTACATACAAAATTTGGAAAAATTTGGTAGTCAAGTCCAACAAGTAACGGGAAAATTAAACCGTTGGAGGTATAAACAGGCGGTTGTACCGTAGCAGCGCAGTGCGCGGTGGCAGCGAGCCACGACAGAGCGAGTAGCAGCAGCTGTTGCCTGTTGGCCGAGCGCAATATTGACCCAACTAGTGCGCATTAACAGCAGCAGACAACGACAGCGCAGTCGCAGTGTGCGCGGTGGCAGAGCGCAGCGATTAGCAACTTGTACAGTATATTCAAATACGTATTTACCACGAGCCCCCAAATTGTGGGATCCTTTCTCAGCAATGAAACTACTATTTAGTTTTTATACG
>NW_023458555.1:87546760-87549532 GCF_013731165.1 Rhagoletis pomonella | reverse complement strand
TGTGGGATCCTTTCTCAGCAATGAAACTACTATTTAGTTTTTATACGTTTATTTAACAAATTACTCTACAGATATTACAGCGATTAAAGTGCCGACCGTTCGCGTTCGTGTCTTCTGTTGGAATGATTTCCTTTCTGCCTAGCTGTCCTTTACCAAGTACGCTTCGTCCAGTCCGTGTTGCCGTGTGTCGAACTTGTATTAGAGTATTGTATTGTTCAGAGTCGTATTTTATTAGTAGGTCTGTCCGCTTCTTGTCTGACGTATGTTTTCGGTCAATCCCACATGTATAATTCCTTATATGAGTCCTCAAAGTATCCCTTGTATAACACTGTGGAACACAAAAAAACCTTAGTGCGACTATATCAGGCTTGATAGCTGTTGGCCATACCAATAATGCCTCATACTAAGAGTTCTCCGAGAAAAAACATTTTCACGATCCAAAAATCTGAAAACTTTTTTTCTCCAAATTTTGAACATTTATCGTTTTTGGCCTATATTTTGTTGAAAATACCATAAAAAGCAAATATAGGGCAAAAAACAAAGAATTTTCAAAATTTTGAGAAAAGAATTTGGCGGCTATACTCAGATTTTTTAATCGTGACATTTTTTTTTTTTTGAGAACACGAATTGATCTAGTAAAACTGAGCATGGGGCATTATTGGTATGGTCAACAGCTATGAAACCTGATATATGCGCACAAGAAGCCCATATGAAAGAGTGGAACAAAAGATCACACGTAAATGAATTCCTCTTTTTGGCCTGTACAATATAAGGGACACATTTCAAATTCATAAGGGATAATTTTCTTAGTGATGCGGCTCATAAAAGGAATTATATAAGCCATACTGTTCTAGCTGGGTATTCATCAGCTCGAAAATTTTAAGCAT
Source organism: Rhagoletis pomonella (assembly GCF_013731165.1). Taxonomy (NCBI): domain Eukaryota; kingdom Metazoa; phylum Arthropoda; class Insecta; order Diptera; family Tephritidae; genus Rhagoletis; species Rhagoletis pomonella. The sequence continues at coordinate 87,548,645 of NW_023458555.1, read as the reverse complement.
ATTATCATATTCCTGTGAATAAAAACACGCCTAATTTTATTATTTTAATTATCTACAACTTTATGAGACTACCAAGCCATATATATACCTATTCTGATAATCAGAACGCTGTTGAGAAGGCATACAATTTAGTACTTTTTCAACTAAAAGACTTTTTTTTATTCCCGCTTTTCTTGTACTTCCAAAATACAATATTGACCTAAGGTAGTTCGATTTCGAGCTGTCACAACGTACAACACCTTTCATTATTGCATCATGATTATTTATTAGTTTTTCAACGACAAATGTATTTTCAAAACTTGAATACGATAACATGTGTATGTACATACATATGTATGTATATATGTAGAATGAACACAAAATACTATTTCAAAACGCCTAGCGCCTGACAATGTTAGGCGTTTCGATTCACGAAGCTTTTATGATTAGGCGAAAACATGATTATGAGCTTCATTGAAATGCATGTGTTCGACATAAATGCTGCATACTTTAGTATGCCGGGACGATTATACTACTATGACTAGGCGCTTAATGTGCGGAGTGCCTTAGTTTTGCCAAGGCTAAACTAGATCAGGCCCTATAGTATTTTTGAGCAGAACTCCTTTCCGCGTAAGAGGCCTTTGTCCGCGCTTCAAAAATATAACCCTTATCAGTCCAATTCCAACTATGCAGTCCACAATATTCTTGCGACGAACTTGACTCCGCGTTGGATGGATGTATCGGATCTAGTTAGAACTAGTTTAGCCTAGGAAAAACTAGTTAGTCCTAATATCGGGTTTGACCGGTAGCATATATGTACGTATATATTTGCGCTCCGAGTAAAGCTCAGTCAACCTGGTACTATACTCTTAATAGTCCAGTTTCTTTGTAACTTTTAATCCACTATTCGAAACAAAACTTCCTTGTGGAGGTGAAAATGTGGGAAAAAAATAGTGAAGACAAACTCCAAAACTGTCTACAGGTACAGTCAAGCTGCATTTAAGGCATTGACCAGCCATCTATCTAAGTACTTCCAAACTAGTTGGGCAAAGCTAGGTCTCGACTAAATTATGTTGGTAAAGATAACGAGCTTGCTTTACTCTGGGTGCCAGGCAAATCGGGAGTGCCTGGCAGTGCTATAAGCACTCCCCACTTCAGCCATCGAAGCCACCATCAGAAACTGGGTGGATACTTCGCTCAGCAATGACTGGGAGCCATCGAGTGGATGCAGGTCGGCAAAACTCTTGTTGCCTTCAATCTCAGAAGGTCTATCTAGTTTTTTCCTCTCACTGAGAAGACGGGACTGCTGACTGGTCACTTCAAATGACAAGTCCATTTGCCCATCCTGCCTTGAAGAGGATGAGACGTTGGAACACTTTTTGTGCTTCTCGCTTGCTGGGTTGTTTGTTATCGATTTTCCTAGACTCGTTCTTTTCTCTATTATATTAAAATTAGCGTAAAAAGCTTAGCCGTTTTGTTGTTTTAAGTTTTGTGTTTTAAAAATGTAATAAATATTTTTCGCCTCACTTTAAAACTCGGTGCAAAAAAAATAAAAATGATGACATCAACACAAATAAACTATTTGACAAATACTTCACTTGCAAATTCACGAGCGAGCCGAACATGTGAGCAGTTTATTTATTGCTCTTAAAAAATATACCTCTTCAGAGCGAGATAGTTCTTTCACGGCTTTACGAGCTCTGTTTTTTAAAACTTGCAAGTGTGTAATCACATTATTTTATTAAATAGAACACAGGAAATTATTTTGTTTTTATGTTTGCCACTTCGAATTTAGTTTTGGAACTCACCCGCGATGCAAAATTTTATCGTTATATCATATATCTTATACTTCTATATTGGCAGTAAGCTAACTTCTCAATGTGTAAGCATTCCGAAATCAAAGCGA
>NW_023458555.1:87544017-87546750 GCF_013731165.1 Rhagoletis pomonella | reverse complement strand
ACATGTTTATTTATAAACTTTTGTGTTCCTTTTCTTTCGTACGTGTTTATTCATATATCTGTACTGTAGTGTTTTCGGACGGTACTAGCTCTAATTGCCAATATAGGAGTATTACATACATTCGTTATATTTAATCTTCACATTTTTTGATGAGCTTTGGGAATATGTTAAAAATGTGCATCAGGGGGTCCACCGAAACCAACGAAGGATTGAAAGGGGTCTAAGAGAAAAATAAGTTTAAGAACCTCTGATCTAGCATCTATGAATATTCACAAAGATAATTAAAAAAATAAATAATAATAAATTTTGCAGTTGACGAAGTTCTAGGAGAATTTTACAAAAAAACAAGAAAAATTTGAAAAATCTTCGTTTCATTGATATATAAGTAAAACGAAAATTGAATGAGTTTAAAAGTATCAACATGTTTTATAAATAAAGCGAAAAATTTAATGTATTTGAAAATTTCGTGTTTTAACACTTTACTGCGCACACTTTTTTCTCAAAAACCCTTTTTTAAACCCATATTATTGAACTATTATTCTTCGATTTAAGGGAGGGTTTTAACACCCAAACCCCCCGTCACCCCTCCCCCGCGGACTCGCCACTGATCTTATATTTATATTCAGCCACCCTAAAAACTCTTACTTAGTTGTCATATAAAGTTATGGTATAAATTCCTGTTGATAATTACTTTTGGATTTTTAGATTGTAAATGTAAATATTTAAGCCAATTGGTTAGATATGGTTATCGAACTTAGCCTCAGCATTTCCAAAGGTGTAAAGAATAATATGCAGTTAGTTTTATAACGGCCTTCAGTGGCCTTTACTTTTACTACTCTTCAATTTTTTTTTTAACTAACCAAACGACGAATTTTCAGTATAAATTTACATATACCATTGCGGACATAAATAGTGTTATGATATCTGAATCTATTGTGAAATAAGTGTAATTTTTGGTTTATAAAGTCTATTTGCAATTATGCAACTATTTGTGAGTGCGATTAGCAAATCTTTTAAGTTAAATTTCAGTTTTTAATAAGGAGTTCTCAAATAGACGCCGTTGACTTACCTATCTTTGTTTTTGTTTTCATATGTGTATTGCTTTAACAAATGCAATTTCTATTTGAATGTATTGTCAGGAATTTATTCCAAGTACCATTAAGTACAATGACTCAAACAAATGACAACGTGTTGTTTATTTTTAAATATTCGTAATATTTTGCCAACTAAATTTTTTTGTTATTCTTATATAAAAATATCGTCTAAGCTTTAACCAAACCGTGTAAATCACAGTTTCAAACTTTATACACAATTTAGGAAGATTCAAAATTTCAACTTTTTATTCTGAATTTTTGGAAAATTTTTAGGTACGCAATTTTATAGCCCATACAATTTTAGTCACATGAAGGGCAAGTTACAAACGGCTAAAAAATCGCGTTAATTTTTGAGAATCTTTTTTTGGAAGATACTTTTTCGGGTTTTTTAATATAACAAGCGCAATTTACAAAAACTTGCGTTGATGTTTTGAAATTTTGTTTCTGACGGTCCCCCGCGTTTTATTTCATAAGAAATTCATACTTATATGAGAAAAAGTGCAAAATCCTTCACACAAAAAAAAATCTCAAAAATCAATGTGATTTTTTAGCTGTTTGAAACTTGCACTTCAATAGACTAAAATGTGGGGATCTCCGACATTGAACCTTAACGTCAGTGGCTTTTCACGATAGAAAACAAATTCTCATACACGATGTGTTAACTCAGCGAAAGTTTATTTGAAACAATGTATGTATGTATAACCAAACTTATAAAACTAGGTACATAAAATTCAATTTCAGTAGTTGGTATGCTTGTATAATATAAGTGTTGCTATATGTAAGACTTTCAACAGTCCTCCTCAATACTTATATTATAGTCTTTTGAAAGAATATAAAACTTTGTTTACAAATTTAATTTAATCCTAAGAGCTCTGTGAATTTACAATGTTTTGCCTTCTGTAAATTTTTAGTTAAAATATCTGCTCTCATATCATTAGTAGGACAATAGTTCAAATCGATTTGATGCGTACGATATACATTTCGAATAAAATGATATTGTATATCTATGTGTTTACTGTGACCATGATAAACAGGATTTTTGACCAAGTTCATCGCGCTCATGTTATCACTGTTTATCATGATCGGACCGCCTTTATCAAACAATTTTAATTCTTGCCATAATTTTCTAAGGTATATGGATTCTTTGGCAGCTGACGATAGCGCCACATACTCGGCCTCAGTGCTGCTAAGTGCAACTGTTTGCTGTTTCTTGCTTTCCCAACTGAAAGCGCTTCCACCGAAGAAAAATGCGTATCCCGTAAATGATTTACGGTCTGTCGCATCGCCACCCCAGTCAGCGTCAACGTAACCGCATATCCAATCACCAGTCTTGCTATAATGCAACCCAAAATCGATTGCCTTACTTAAATATCTGAGTATAAGCTTTGCCGCTGCTAAATGTTCAGAATGCGGGTCTGCATTTTGTTGAGACAACTTGCACACTGAGTGCAATATGTCGGGTCTGGTATTCACCGCAATGTACATCAGTGAACCAATCAGCGACTGATAGTCAAACTTTTCGGCAATCATCTTTAGTACAAAGTACTTGAAAATTTGGTTCCAAAGGGGTTGACACAGTACGACACACGCTCATGATATTTTTTCGCAAGAGCTGTAGTACCTGCTGCTTCTGACCAAC
>NW_023458555.1:87536001-87543917 GCF_013731165.1 Rhagoletis pomonella | reverse complement strand
TTCCTCTTAAAAGTATATCTCTTATGGTAAATGGACCTTTATACTGAAGTTCTAACTTATGTCCTGATTCATTTTTTAATAAAACTAAATCTCCTATTTTAAAATTATAAGGTATAGTATTTCTATCATAAGCTAATTTTTGTTTATTTATTAAGTGTTGGGCCCTTACACTAGCTACTTCTAATCTAAATTTAACTTCCTTAGCGTAATCATCTACATTATATAATGGGGTAATTCTATCTATCTCTCTAAATTGTTCGAAACCATTAGGTATTTTAGCAAATATTAAATCATATGGGCAGTAGTTATGTACTGTTGATGGTGTCGTGTTGAAACAGTGTGTGAAATATTTAAGCCATTCATCCCAGTCGGTTTTATCTATTGATATGTAGGAGCGAACATATACGAAATCAATCGCATACTCTTGGAGAAAAAATGGAGCTGTTGTAAAAGAGGGCGTGACACCTCCCATTACAAACCGAGTTTTTCATACTGCATATCTCTGAAAGTATTCATGGTACAGTACTGGATCTTCGTATGGAGATATGTATGTATATGAAATCAAGCCCATACTCATGAAGAAAATTGGGGCTATTTGAAAAGGGGGCGTGAAGTCTACAAACGTAGCGACTTTTAGCTTTATTTGAATGTATTTATAATTATTCTGTGGGTGTGTTTGTGAGGGAAATTCTCCTAAATGGTTGTACGGATTTTATCGAAATTTTTTATGTGTGTTTGAGTGGGTCTCTGTATGGTTTAGTTTCACAATTTAATTCGCCAGTTGGCGCTGTAGTTGAGTTATTACTAAAAATCTTATTTATGATCCGATTTGGCTAATGTTTTAAATATGTATTCGTAATGGTAAGAGCAATAGTATTGCAAAGACGTGCTGCCAAGTGGCGCTGGAGTCGAGTTGATAGTAAAAATAGCCAAGCGAGAAAAGATGCCGTGAAGGTCAGATTAAATCGACCTATTGCATCATTGAGTATATCGAACTCTACTGTGTTACTATTGTCCCAATGGATGTGATTTTTAAGTATTATTATGCGTTCCAGCTTTTAGGTATTTCGTCTAAGTATATGTATGTATATTGCATTTCTGTAGAAAAGGATTCGCACCCATTTTGAAATTGCCACCAACTATACTGTAAAGCTTCTAGGACAGATTCACTATAGAACCGGGTCATTGTTGCCGCCAGGGAGTGAAGAGGAAAATATTCTTCATTTCATTTATTTCGTTTTGCGAATAACTGTGCTATGAAATGCTGCACAGTTGGAGAATTTCAAGAATTTCTTCACGGATATGACACTTTCCCTAGGATATTTAGAGCGGAAATTGACCACCAAACCATAATCTAAGCAGATGAATGTGCCAATGAAAATCGTAAACGTGAATTGTTGGTGAAAATGTTGGACCAAAAAGTTTCAATAAAAAAATAAAAATTTTGGGCGGGACGAAGTTCGCCGGGTCTGCTAGTCACAAATAAAAATGTATTTCTTATTTGGTTGACAAATCAAATTACAAATAAATGTTTTTGTTATTTTATTTTATTTTTTTTTGGCCTTTATAAATATTATATTCAACAATTTATGTTGAGCTCGAGGCCGTTTTAAATGAAAATTTTTATTGTGGAAAAGCACCAATAATTTAAAAAAATGGTAGAAGTGATAGCTCTTTCGGAAATCACCATATTTCCTCATCAGACTTCTTTCAGTAGGATTCGAACCGACGATCCCACTGACTCAGCCAGTTGCCTATGCACAGTGCTAAGTACGCCTTGTAAATTATCGTTTGCTTTTTATACCCGAGCGCACTTGTGCACAAGGGTATATTAATTTTGTTCACATAACGGTTGTTTGTAACAGCCAAAACGAATCGAGATAGATATAGACAAATGTATACATAAATGATCAGAATGAAAAAAGAAATCGATTAAGCCATGTCTGTCTGTCCGTCTGTCCGTGTACACGATAACTCGAGCAAAAATTGAGATATCTCAACGAAATTTGGCATGTAGGTTTCTGTTAATCCAAGGTAGGTTGGTATTGAAAATGGGCGAAATCGGACAATAACCACGCCCACTTCCCATATAACGGTAATTTCCAGAAATACGAAAACTGCGATATTTTAGTAACTACTGAAGATAATTCACTCAAAATTGATATTTACAATAATTTTTAGACGAAAAATAAGAATATTATAAATTTTTGGAAAATGGGCGTAGCCACGCCCACTTATGGTTACATGTGTATATCTTGGTAACAGCTGCACCAATTTCTTCCAAACTTGGCACAGTTATTGGCCTTCGCACAACATACTAAATGGCCGAAAATTTTTAATATCGCTCAATAACCACGCCCAACTCCCATATAACGGTAATTTAGAGAAATACATAATCTTCGATAAATCAGTAAATATTGAAGCTAATTTATTAAAAATTGATGCTTGCAACAATTCTTTACCAAGAAATACGTTTATGGTAAAATTTTGGAAAATGGGCGTGGCACCGCCCACTTATGATCACATATAAGTATATCGGTAACCGTTCTACCAATTTATACCAAACTCGGTGTGGTTATTGTTCTTGCCACATATAAGCAAAACGTTGAAAATTATTGAAATCGGACTAAAATAACGGCCGCTTCTCATATAACGGTAAATTTCAGAAATGCTTGAAACTTCAATATTTCGAAATTGAAGGACGCTAATTTACTCAAAATTGATACACCCCGACTTACCATCTAGCGGAAGGTTTCGGAAAGGTGAAAAAACATATATTTAATACTTGCGCCGGGTATTTAATGTTCGGCTCCGCCCGAACTTAGACTTTCTTACTTGTTTCCACTATTTTCATTTTTGTTATGCCAACACAATCAAGCGCAGCTATTCCGCTGCAATTCACTTGATCACGTGGTTGTTGGTATTGTTGGTTTTTGCTAATAATTCTATTTTTAGAATGTTTAACTTTTAGGTGTGCTCGTCCTTAAGTTATTTGTTTTTATTTTTTTCTTATTTTTTTTTACAAATAAATTTTATTTTTGATTTGGTCAACAAACCAAATCACAAATCAGATATATTTGTTAATTAAAGGCGGATTTTAAATCAAAAAGGATTTGAAATCACGCAACCCTGAATCATGGTAATTATAACTAAACCTTTTTTTGAGTGTACGGATAAGATTCTTATTCGAATCCTCCATACGATTCATACATGGTACATATCAAAATTTTCAGCCATTTGGAACTCGTACTTTATTCTACTAGAATTAAGTAGTCCACTTGCAAACTGCGTCATGTCATTTTATAATAGTAAGCGATAAATTAAAAAAACGTCAGCAACAACAAGTAAAATCCAAATTGGATCTTTTTTTTATCATCTGACAATTTGGATAAATATGAGCCTAATAACATTAAAAAATAAAATCGCAGTATGGTAGTTTTTACAAATTTTACATATAAAAAATTAATATAGCGAGTTTTTGCTTTTCGCGTTCTCTCTTCCATGAAGATTTGTCTATTTATTTTTTACGACGTCTTCCACTAGGAACCGAAACTGCCACGTTTTCTTGCAGTTTTCATTAGAAGATGGAGACTTTTGAACTTGTATAAGTACGTACAATAAATATTATAGCGACTTTTGCAAGAGTAGCTAACATTTGATGCTATTTTTTCAGAATATATAAGGATTTTGCACTGTATTGTTAGTGGGCATGAAACTATTTAAATACACTCAGAAAAAAGTCAGCCAAATATATTCCTCTCAACACATGATTTGGTAACTGTAAACAAATAATGTAACTATCACACAATCATGTGTTGAGAAAAACATATTTAGTTTACGTAACTAAACTCTTTTCTCAGTGTACTAATACGTTAACTACCAAAAACTAAAAATCTAAAAAATATTGCATAGACATAAATTTGCATGTGGACTACTCAATTCAATGGGCTACAAAACTGCATACTCAGAGTTTGATTAAACAACTCGAAATTTTAACGAAAATTTGTTGAATTGTTTTTTAAATTGTATAAATTTTTAAGGCAGTGTCACTCGATTGGTACATTTGTACAGATTTGTACATTTTTATATTGGGCTATTGGTAAAAAAAATGGGACAATTTTTTTTTGTAGTCAAAACATTGATACAATACAGCGATGTTCTATTGAAAAATTTGAACAAATTAGTTTTCGCGATTGGGACAAAGAAAAATATTTTGGCTGTTCACCCAAATACCCAGTATTTTTCTTTTAATCAAAATATGTTGAAATAAAATTGAAACCAAAAAAACAATTGCTAGAATCACCGCACACACACACATTTATCGTGTAACTAATAAACTTATCCATCGAAAGACACGCTAAACTATTATTGGAGTTTTATGTCGTCGCGAACTGCCCTCAGTAGTATAAAAAATCAAACCGTGATCGTGAAAAATACCACAAAGGAGCGCAGGCACTAAATGTAAAGCGCAAGCAAAAGAAATGCATATCTGGCAGTTAGAGCCAATTTACACGATGACTTTTCCCCTGGGTGGAAAGTCATGCGTGTCGAGCTTGTAGGCAAGAAGTGTAGCGAAGTCATCGGGGTAGGCAAGCACGCTCGGTGAGCGAAATCGAGGGATTTTTTTGACATTTCGCTTTTATCGAGTTCACTTTTTCGTATTTTCGCTTTAAAAATGAGGACGAAGGAGTTGACCAAAGAAAATTTTACGCTTAAATGTCAAAAATACGCAAGAAACGCCACAAAGAAAGTCATCGTATAAATGCATGAGGATTTTCGAAGACTTTTTTTAAAAGGGAACGTGCCAAAAACGCAATGTGAAAAGTCGTCGTGTAAATTGGCTCTTACTGCATACAGCCCAAAATGCAAAACCAGCAACAACAACGCTATAGAAAACACGCCATCACAAAGAGCAGATGCAGCCAAGCAAAGAGCATCATCTTGCTCTCCAGCAGTGATCAATGAGGACAACCACGCAGCTGCCCACGATGCAGCGAAACAAAGGCGGCGCCTTCCGCGGACCGCTAGTACTTTCTTTCTCGATTTGACAGCATCCACCCTTTCGCTGACGTCACATTATTATTTTTTCGCCCTAGTGATGAATAATTAATTTTCATGTTGTACTAATTTGCCGAAAAGTTCTACCTAAAATTAGATATACGTACCTAAACAGTAAACATGTAGTTTTATGTGCATACAATTTTGGTAGTTGGTGGACTACATCTTCCTTTTGTACCATAACAATTTTTCTACTTACATGAAACAATATTTTACTATGTTCCAAATGTACCTAAAATAATGTGTTTGTACCGAATGTATGTTCAAATCTAAGAAGCTGAAGAGTAAGTACAATTAAACCTAGTTTGACATCACTATTTCGCAACACTTGTCCGCTCCATCCTCTTCTTCATCAAAATTATTCTTTACACTCTCATCATTCTCAAAATGACGTCACACCCAGTTGCTCTCAGCTCGATTGGCGCAATCTTGTATTCTATCATTCTTGGCAGCTGCCGATACTAATACTTCGACGGCAACAAACAAAGAAGAAGAAAAACAAGCAAAAAGTGCTACTGTTCAGACTGGGTTAGATCGCTACATACATATTAATGAAGCGAAAGCGCACACTCGAAAAAAATGGAAAACAAAGCCCAAAAAATAAAATTTTGAAAGTAGTCACTTCAGGTACTTCTATATCGGTGGAGAATAATCGTTTTAGTATTCTCGATGACATGAAGAATGATTCTAACCAACAGCTAGTTAAAAAATACAAGCCTCCACCTATTTAACTACGAGAACAAAGTTCTAACGCTCTGGTAGATACTCTCTTATAACTAGTAGGGAAAAATAATTTTCATGTGGTTCCTATTAAAAAGGGTAATACAGATGAAGTGAAAATACAGGCTCAAGACGATGATAATTTTCGTAAAATTACTACTGAGTTTGATAAGTGTAAGAAATCTTATTACACCTATCAACTTAAAAAGGCGAGTACTAGAAGTTGTGATAAAAGGCATCGAGTCCAGTGTGAACTCACAAGAGATAGAAAATGCTCTTAGGGAAGAAGGTTTTAAGGTGCGCAATGATTTCAACATCAAAAACAAAGAAAACATCCCTCAACCGATGCTCAAAATAGAGCTAGAACCTGACTTTAATAATCTGAAGAAAGGGGAAGTGAATCAAATATATCAATTGCGATATCTTCTACACCGTAAAATATCCGTAGAAGAACCCCATAAGCGTAGAGGCCCTGTTCAATGTCATAACTGCCAGGAATTTGGTCACACACGTCGCTACTGCACCTTACCTGGTGCCTGTGTTATCTGTGGAGATCTACACACTTCTAAAGGATGTTTGAAGCCAAAAATGGGTCCAAAATCCAAAAAGTGCAGTAACTTCGGTGGAAATCACACTGAGAACTATAGAGGTTGTCCACACTCTAAAAAAAAAAAATTTGTAGATTTCCTGCCTAAAAGGTAGGTACTGATTTCCTACCTTATTATTCGCGAAATTACATGCTCGCTTATTCAGCGAATAGTTTGTTTAAATTTCGGACTTTTTAGAGCGTAATATAGCTGCTGTGGTGTGCGTAAATTTACTACGAAAGTGTGTACAAGCTACAAAATACACATCTGCTGTTTAATTTCACCCGTAGAATGGTGTAAATCCGCTACCAAAAAGGTTTTTACACACGAAAATGTGTTAACGAGAAAAATACATATTCATTGTGTAAATTTACCAAAAAATTTTAAAAATAAACAAAAATATACTCGATTTAAAGGCGCATTTTTAAACAGATTTTTTAGAGTGCAGTTTATATCTCAATGAAAGAGAAAACAATTCCCAAAAATAGTCCTATTAGGCATAATCCCATACCAGAACCCGCTAAGCCAATGTCTGCGCCAATGACTATTAATAACTTTACTTCATATGCAAAAATGCTCAAAAATACTCCTTCGACACAATCTCTTTTTGGTCAGAATAGTAGTAACCTAGAAGCTACTATAAACAACTTTATGAAAATTATGCAGGAGCAAATGATGCCAATGCAGAGCATGGTACAAGAATTGATTAAAAATTACAATCTATTACTTCAAGCCATTTTAGCTAAACCATGAAATTTATTTCTGGAATGCGAACGGGATAACCCAGCATAGGGCGATATAATATAGACGTTTTGCTTGTATCTGAAACCCACCTTACGCAATTCAATAACTTCCAAATTAATGGGTACAAATTGTATGATACTAAGCGTCCACAAGGTAAAGCCCGAGGTGGAACAGCTATTCTCATTCGTACCAGAATAAAGCACTATGAATTGGAATCGCAAAGTGATGAGTTCATTCATAACACTGCAATACACATTGATGACCACCCTAGTCATAACATAACAGAAAAACAATTTAATGACTTTTTCCTAAAGTTTGGCAGTAAGTGACCATGCCGTTGATGACAAAGACTGCTTTGTCGGCAATTAGGCATTGGGTGGTCTTGGCATTGAAAGTGAAATGGTTTAAGTGGTAATGAACTGAAGTGACAAAGAATGCCATCAAGGTCTTTTGATAATGATATTTGATATTTATTTGTGCGAGTTGAATTGTGAAATGATTTGGGTTAGTTTGCTTCGACTTGTTTGTTCTTTAAAAGTCACACTGCATACTACACACTACACCTCCCTTTTTAATAAGAATGTTCATATGACTGTAGTTTTATGGACATTCTTTTACAATATTGTTTTTGACTTTTATCAGTTTCTTTTTGTTTTCTTGTTTTTCCTTTTATTATTATTTCTTTAATTATTGTACTTTTTAAGTCTATTCTTATGAACTATTTGGTTTTTATTGGTTTTATTGTCTATTATTTGTACATTTCCTCTTAAAAGTATATCTCTTATGGTAAATGGACCTTTATACTGA
>NW_023458555.1:87533283-87535901 GCF_013731165.1 Rhagoletis pomonella | reverse complement strand
TATTGAAAGTGATCACTTATAAAATAATAAACTATGTATACTATTCTGGAGTGCAATGGGGTATAGTCGTTGCGCTGGGCATGCAGTTACAGTTGGATGGCTATACTCAATCCCGACTCTTTCATCCTCGTTCGCCCACTCTGGGCAACGTGAGCAACCCATGTGCGAGATGCGTCTAACAATCCAAGTGGAGCCTTGGGTCACGGCAGAAAGAGAGGGAGCTTCTGTGGAGCCACTCCGACTTATTCGGTTTAAGGGCTCACTGAAGTCTGCAGCGTCTGTTCACCAGTAGGTGCGGCTGCAAGCGGGTGTCTGCTTGGAGCAAGCGGCTCGCTATATAAACGTGTATTTGGTTGCGAAACCACCCCCGTCTCAGCAATGGGTTGTGCGCTGGGCTTGGGACCCGCCACGTAAAAACCACTTCCAGTGAGGAAGCAAGGCAAAGACTCGGATGAGACCCCCCCTTATGATGACGACCATGGCAAACGTTTAAAAGACTACGATTTGAGGGCATGCACCTGGAATGTCCGGACCCTTAATGGGGAACGTGCCTCTGCCCGGCTGATTGATGTCCTCGTAAGGACAAAAGCTGACAACACCGCCATCCAATAAATGCATTCGGGGCAAGGCAAGCAATGTCTGGGGCCTTGCGACGTCTACTACAGCTGCCATTTAAAGGAGCGCAAGTTCGGTGTTGGATTTGTGGTGGGAGAGAGACTCCGTCGCCGAGTACTGTCATTCACCCCGGTGGACGAGCGTCTAGCCACAATCTTCGTCAAAGCGAGATTCTTCAAAATCTCGCTCATCTGCGCCCATGCCCCGACGAAAGAGAAGGATGAGGCATCCAAGGATATCTTCTATGAGCGCTTGGAGCGCACACACGAGCGCTGCCCCCTTCATGATATCAAAATCGTGCTTGGTGACTTCAATGCCAGGGTGGGCAAGGAAGGGATCTTTGGAACCACCGTCAGAAAATTCAGCCTCCACGACGAAACGTCCGACAACGGATCGACTTAGCCGGGGCCCGAAACGTGGTAGTATGCAGTACTAGGTTCAAGCATAAAAAGAACCATCAAGCTACGTGGCTGTGTCTGGATCGAAAAACGAGAAACCAAATCGATCATGTTGCGATAGACGGAAGGCACGCTTCCAGTGTTTTAGACGTACGCACACTCCGGGGCCCAAACATCGACTCGGACCACTATCTACTTGCAGCCAAGATACGCACCCGCCTCTGTGCAGCAAAAAATGTGGAAATGGAAAGCTTAACGTCGAAAAGCTGCAATCACAGCAGACAGCCAGCGCTTTCGCTACTCGACTCTCACACCTGCTCTCAGAGAGATTTCTTCAACAAACCGACATATGCGAGCAGTGGAACCACATTTCCCGCTCATTAAGTACCGCCGCCGAAGAAGTAATCGGATTTCAGCTAGCCCGAAACAACAACTGGTACGATGAGGAGTACCAGGAAGCTGCTGAGAAAAAAGAGGGAAGCGAGACGTATTTGCCGCAATAAGAAGAGAGAGGCCGAAATACGTGAGTGCGAAGAGCTTGAAATGCTGGCCAACAGGAAGAATGCCCGAAAATTTTACCAGAGAGTTAGGCGACTTACGGAAGGTTTAAAGACCGAGGCGTACTCCTGTAAGAACAATAATGGCGACCTATTAACTGATGTCCAGAGCGTACCTAAACTATGGAGGGAACACTTTTCCGCCCTACTAAATGGAAGCAGCACGGAAAGTTGTGGAGAAGAAGAACCCGAGCCCGCAGTCGATGATGACGGAGTATGACGAGGTACGTATAGCAATAACGCGGCTGAAAAACAACAAAGCTGCTGTAGCTGACAGCCTGCCAGATGAGCTATTCAAGTACGGCGGCGAGGAGTTGATAAGGTGCATGCATCAACTCTTGTGCAGAATAAGGTCAGATGAACGCATGCCCGACGACTGGAATTTAAGTGTGCTGTGCCCAACCCACAAGAAAGGTGACCCCGCTATTCGCGCCAACTACCGCGGGATCAGCCTTGTTTGCATAGGTTACAAGGTCCTATCGAGCGTACTGTGTGAAAGACTTAAGCCCACCGTCAATGAACTGATTGGGCCTTATCAGTGTGGCTTTAGACCTGGAAAATCGACCATAGGCCAGGTATTCACAATACACCAAATCTTGGAAAAGATCCGCGAGAAAAGGATCGACACTCACCACCTATTTGTCGACTTTAAAGCCGCGTTTGACAGCACTAAAAGGAGTTGCCTATACGCCGCTATGTCTGAATTTGGCATCCCCTCAAAACTTATACGGCTATGTAAAATGACGATGAGCAATACCACCAGCTACGTCAGATTTAGGAAAGACCTCTCCGAGCCGTTCGCCACAAAACGGGGTTTCAGACAGGGCGACTCCCTTTCATGTGACTTCTTTAATCTGATGTTGGAGAAGATAATAAGAGCTGCAGAACTGAACCGCTCAGGAACAATTTACTACAAGAGCGTGCAATTGCTGGCTTATGCCGATGACATCGACATCATCGGTAACAAAAACCGCGAAGTCTGTTCTGCCTTTTCCAAGTTGGGTAGGGAAGCAAAGCGAATGGGTCTGGTGGTAAACGAGGACAAGAC
>NW_023458555.1:87531934-87533183 GCF_013731165.1 Rhagoletis pomonella | reverse complement strand
CATCAGTTACTAGGTCGCCATTATTGTTCTTACAGGAGTACGCCCCGGTCTTTAAACCTTCCGTAAATCGCTTGATGGATCTTTTTATGCTTGAACCTAGTACTGAATACTACCATGTTTAGGGCCCCGGCGAAGTCGATCAGCCTCAATCCGTTGTCGGACGTTTCGTCGTGGAGGCTGAATTTTCCGACGGTGGTTCCAAAGATCCCATCCTTGCCCACCCTGGCATTGAAGTCGCCAAGCACGATTTTGATATCATGACGGGAGCAGCGCTCGTATGTGCGCTCCAAGCGCTCATAGAAGAGATCCTTGGATGCCTCATCCTTCTCTTCCGTCGGGGCATGGGCGCAGATGAGCGAGATGTTGCAGAATCTCGCTTTGACGCGGATTGTGGCTAGAGGCTCGTCCACCGGGGTGAACGACAGTACTCGGCGACGGAGTCTCTCTCCCACCACAAATCCAACACCGAATTTGCGCTCCTTTACATGGCAGCTGCAGTAGACGTCGCAAGGCCCCAGACATTGCTTGCCTTGCCCCGTCCAACGCATTTCTTGGATGGCGGTGAATGTCAGCTTTTGTCCTGACGAGGACATCAACCAGACGGGCAGAAGGACCTTCCCCATTAAGGGTCCGGACATTCCAGGTGCATGCCCTCAAATCGTAGTCCTTTAAACGTTTGCCGTGGTCGTCATCATAAGGGGGGGTCTCATCCGAGGCTTTACCTTGCTCCTTCACTGGAAGTGGTTTTTGCGTGGCGGGTCCCAAGCCCAGCGCACAACCCATTGCTGGGACGGGGGTGGTTTCGCAACCAAATACACGTTTATATAGCAAGCCGCTTGCTCCAAGCAGACACCCGCTTGCAGCCGCACCGACTGGTGAACAGACGCTGCAGACTTCAGTGAGCCCTTAAACCGAATAAGTCGGAGTGGCCCCACCGAAGCTCCCTCTCTTTCTGCCGTAACCCAAGGCTCCACTCGGATTGGTTACCGCATCTCGCACATGGGTTGCTCACGTTGCCCAGAGTGCGCGAACGAGGACGCAATAGTCGGGATTGAGTATAGCCATGCAACTGTAACTGCATACCCAGCGCAACGACTATACCCCATTGCACTCCTCCATGTCCAGGTTCCTGTATAACGGCCAGGCCGTGTTAATATACTCACACACCTTACGCAAACATCTATCCGATTCAGTAGCGCTAACAAAAATCAATCTGTTCTTGTCTGACATGCAAGTCTTTCTGATCACC
>NW_023458555.1:87527644-87531834 GCF_013731165.1 Rhagoletis pomonella | reverse complement strand
GCTTTAGCGGTCGCCACCACGGCGCACACAAACAACACCATGGACTTGCCATTGCCATCATACAGCGGACAACAAAAGTGCCGCAATAGGTGAGAGCAAAGGCGACACCCCTACTACGGTCTTTCGCGTCATCTCTCATTCCTACATTCTTACCCTCGGTCGGCACCGTTTTTGGGCGGAGTGCCCTAATGGAGACTTTTCCCCTTTGCGGTGGCGCTCCACCGACAAACAACTATTTCGCTCAACTTGAGCTCATTCTGCTATTTATTTAGATATGTACATACATATGTACACTTGAGTGTCGGCAGACTTTACTCCTATCGGCTGGAGTGAAAGGAAATAGGTAAATAGAACAAAGGGGAAACAAATGTTTATTTTGTTGCGGCCAGTACGCGACAACATACGTTTATAAATAAACATGTACACGACACATTTACAAAACCGGCACTCAAGTACACAATACATTGACAAAAACAGTACTAGACTGTCTTGCTTTGATTTCGGAATGCTTACACATTCAGATGTTAGCTTACTGTCAATATAGAAGTATTACATATATGGCATATACTTACTATTTTTATTCTCAAACCAAGCTTCGTTATTTGTTTAGGTATTTTAAAGGAGTGGATGAAAATAAATTAACAAAAGGATTGTATATTTCTTTTGCCTGGGTTATAATATACGGAACGGGACGTAACCAATCGTAAGGATCTATTGATTTTAGGTCTTTCGAACGTTACGTTCCACCCAGTCTATTATAACCATCCGCATTCATATCACATACAATAGAGTGACACTTCACTCCGTCGCGTTACTTCTAACAGGTAACCTCGTAGTTATTGGTAAAATCTGCGAATGCAAATCGTCGCCTGGGTAAAATATTTTCGTAAGCGTCATACGTACGTGCGTAATATGCGATAATCTTTTACCCATGCGACGATGTGCACTACGCTTGAAATCGGGTTTCTAGCAGCAGTACGTGATTTTTACATAATCGAACATGTGTTATTGTATAAATAGATACGTGAAGCATAATATTCTCAGTACTTATAGAACACTTAAACTATGCAGGGCGTATAAGCGGTATAAAAACTGTGCCGCAGAAGAAAAATATACCTACTGTACGTTTTTAAAAAAGTTACGTGTTTTTATAAATTTTAAAGCCAAAAACTATAAACACATCATAGGGGTGATCATGCTCAACTGCAGAGAAAACTCCCGGAAATCCTTACCACAACTCCCGAGGCAACAAAACCAAGGAAGATCACCATTTTGGAAATTAACCAACAAATAACGAGCAGAGCAGCTTTTCATAAGGAAAAATATTTTAAAGTATTTCATAAATTTAATTTACGTAAGTTTTTTATATAATTTGTAGTTAACTCAGATCAATTATAATGCCAAGATTTAGGCAAAGATCAGTTTTAATGAGATGCATCCAAAATAGAAGGCAAATGCAATCTTTACGTGAAGATAATGTACGTAGATCAAACGAACAGTCCCGAAACACAGCAAATCGGTTTAGATGCCGGTTAGATCCGGAAGTTAGCTCTTCTGAGCAAAGTTTAGATATACTTCAACGCAGGCCTCGTCGAGAAAACTCTCAATTTCGGTCAGAAGAGCAACAGAGAAACACACGACAGCACAGATCCCGACGCGAGAACCCTCAATCTCGCTCTTTTGAGCAAAGTAGGAACACTCACCAACATAGGCCTCGCCGCGAAAATCCTAAAATTCGCTCAGCAGAACAAGCGAGAAATACCCGAGAGCATAGATCTCGCCGCGGGAACCCTCAATCTCGCTCTATTGGGCAAAGTAGGAACACTCACCAACATAGGTCTCGCTCGGAGAACCTCCAATATCGCTCTCTTGAGTAAAGAACGAACACTCACCAACATAGGTCTCGCCGCGAAAACCCTCAAATTCGCTCATCAGAGCAAGCGAGAAATACCCGAGAGCATAAATCTCGTCGCGAGAACCTTCAATCTCGCTCTATTGAGCAAAGTAGGAACACTCACCAACATAGGTCTCGCCGCGAGAACCCCCAATCTCGCTCTATTGAGAAAAGTAGGAACACTCTCCAACATAGGTCTCGCCGCGAAAATCCTAAAATTCGCTCAGCAGAGCAACCGAGAAATACCCGAGCATAGATCTCGGCGCGAGAACCCTCTATCTCACTCTATTGTGCAAAGTAAATCCTCAAGTTCGCTCAGCCGAGCAAGAGAGAAATACCAGACAGCATAGATCTCGATGCGAGATCCCGCAAAGTAGGAATACTCACCAACGTAGGTCTCGCCGCAAAAATACCCAAATTAGCTCAGCTGAACAAAATAGGAATACAAGGGAGCATAGGGTTCGACGCGAGAACTCACCAATTTGGTGTATTGAACAATCTCCCAATACTATAGCTCACAGAATCCTTCGCAGTAGAAATGAGTATAGGGCTTTGGAGCGCTTACGTGATCGTACTAAAAGGTATCAAGCTCGAACTTATAGTGAGCGAAGGGAAAATGAGCGTGTTAGGGAAACAGACCGTCGACGGGTTACTAGACGAGAAGCTAGGGCAACAGGCAAATCGAAAATGAACGACAGGCTGAGCCAATTAGATCAAATAGAGAATATAGTGCGGGTTTTGCAGATCAAAATCAAGATAGCGATACAGGCTTTAGACGTACCTATTTCCAAAATATCAAAAAAAGGCCCCGCAATAGTTTGCATTTGTTGCGAGGGTCTATGGTTTCCCTATCAGGTACGGTCATTAAATTTCCATGCAATATCTCGAATTTACCACCCGAATGTTGCATCTGCCTTTTATTTATCGGAAAAATTTCCATCTGAGGATGGAACTTATAGTTTTGTACAACCTGCAGAAATGAAACTGTGAGCAAGAGGCTTCCTAATTTATGTGTAGCTAATGGGTTAGATTTTCCAGAAATCCCCAATTGTCTGAAAAATGTAATACCAACAGAAGAACGCCTAATTATGCCTAGATTACCATTTATGACGATTCGTACATTGAGCTATCAAGGTCAGAGTTCATTAAAAGGTGCTGTCATTAATATCCCTATTTCTGTTAATGACATTGTAACAAATCTTCCTCAATCATTTGATCAGACTATATGACTGACACCATACGACCTGCAAAGATTATGGAGGCTTTGCGGTTTCTAGTAAATACCCTTGCGCAATATCCAATTAATGAAATTTTGATCTCAAGTTTCAATTGTCAGGAAGAAGTTCCATTTATTCCATGAATTGAAGATGTACTATTAGTCGAAAATATAAATTAGAAACAAGTGATTTCGCATAATAATGCTTCAACCCCTCATCCTTCCCTCGAACCAATTGTTGAGGAGCTTAATGAGGCAGGTCAAGAAACTATTCTTGATAATATTCCGCAGAAAATTTGGATATTACCCGTTTGGTTATAGCTCCCGGGGAGGGCCAAAGGCCTCTTGATATAGTACAGGACAACGATTCAGAAGAATGGTCATTTGCTACAATTTATTCTGGGCAAAAGTGTACTTGCACAGAGACTTACAATAAAATTGTTCGATCTGAAATCCGTTGGTATGATAGAAGAGCATGTACCATACCAAAGATATTTTACAACTACAAAAATCTCGAATTACTGCAAATTAAGAACAGCGGTTTTAATCGAGAAACAGCTCAGAATGTATTAAATGAAAATTTTGTCCAAAACATGGTTCAACACGATAATGGCTACAAAGTTCTCAAATGTGTGAGGTCTTCTCCCGCCCACTGGGAGGCGGAGAAGAAAAAGACTATTGCTATGATTTGCCCTCCCCACCTCCTTTATTACACTATCAGCTGCTGAGTCCCAATGGCTTGAGCCTTTAGTGATTTTATTAAAAACAGTTGATACTCGAGATATTTCGGAGGACGAAGCGAGCGATTTGTCAACTTAAGAGAGATATCATCTTATCCGTTCAGATGCAGTGGCGTCTGCTAGATATTTCGATTATCGGTACCGTCAAATGTTCAAAATTTTCAAACAAAATGGAGGTATCTTTGAGGAAAATTTTGTTACACATTTTTATTGGAGGGTTGAATTTCAACAGAGAGATTCTCCCCATGTACACGGAATGTTTTGGCTTAGTAATGCCGCTAAGATCGCTCTTGAAGATCCCCAAACCTTTCCGAATGCTATTGATTTCATAGATAAGTAC
>NW_023458555.1:87525024-87527544 GCF_013731165.1 Rhagoletis pomonella | reverse complement strand
TGGCACAGAGGAGAAACGACTGGCGTGCTTTGCTGAACTCGGCCAAAGTCGCTTAGGCGGTTACAGCGCCAAAAAAAGAAGAAGAAGAAGAAGAAAAATGTATTTTTTACATATAATTACTCTGGTATTATTGGGGAACATTCTCTTAATTACGTACCTGTCTTGACCAGTTCGAATGGGACTAGTACCTGAAAATATGCTCTCGAAAAGAGACTAGTAAAATTAAAACGTTGATACTGAGCGATTTACGGTTGTCATGGGTTGGAACTTGTTACCAGTGGGTTTATGGGGTTCCTAATTAGGAAACTGAAGTCAGTTTTTCAAAATTCAAAATGGCGGAACCAAAATGATTTTGTTCGAAAACTGGCACTAGAGAGTTTTTGGGGTCGCCGATTACGAATATGAAGTCATTTTTTTTTATTCAAAATGGCGGATCCAATATGGCGATCAAATTAAAAAAAAATACTAAAATTAAAACGTTGATACTGAACGTTTTAAATATTGTCAAGGGTTGAAACTCGTTTCCAGTGGGTTTCTGGAGTTCCTGATTACGAATCTGATGAAAAAATTCCAAATGGCGGTTAAAACTTTCAAACAAATCCAATAATTTTTTTGAGTTGGTCACCAGTTGGGATCCACCGTCTTGAATTTTGAAAATCTGACATAAGATTCATAATCAGCAAGCTCAGAAACCCACTGGAAACGAGTTTCGACCCTTGACAATGCTTAAAACGGTCAGTATTAAAGTTTTAATTGTAGTATTTTTTTTTAATTTGATCGTCATACTGGATCCGCCATTTTGAATTTAAAAAAATTTACTTCAGGTTCGTAATCGGCGACCCCAAAACCTCTCGAGTTCTGGGTTTCGAACAAATCCAATTATTAAAAAAAATGGTTCGCCATTTTGGATCCGCCATGTTTAATTTTGAAAAACTGACTTCATGTTCTTAATTAGCAACCCCAGAATCCCTTGGTTACAAGTTCCAACCCATGACAATGTGTAAATCGTTCAGTATCAACGTTTTAATTTTACTAGTGTCTTTTCGATAGCATATTTTAGGGGAAAACATCAGCGTTTTTATAAAAAACCGACCAGCGCGACCTCTAAAAAAACTTTTTTTTTTCAAAATAAAAAAATACGTGTCTCTTTTTATATCACAAATAACAATATTCTGATGTAGCGTTAATGGATTTTGAGTCATTGGTTGACAGGTCTTCTCCATTCAGTTCTAGCAAATTCAAACCAGAGCTTACTTCCGGGAGCCCTAAGATCCTAAACTCGTTATCTAATACAGATTGGACATTTGGCTCATTTATTTCAAAATCCACTTCTTCTCGAAGTCGATCTAAAACATTTTCAAGCTCACCCATCTCAAATACATATTTCATGTTTCCTTCGATTTTCCTCTATTGAAATATGAAGTGCTACACAAGTTTCCTCATTATCGTTAATAATAATTTCCCTTCTAGCAGTATCAGGACTAAATCTCCTTTCTTAACGAAACCAGTATCGTCTCTCAGAGGAAGAGCATTCGCATTTCCAATGAAATTATCTTCCTCACTCTCGTCTTCACTACCATCACTTTCTTCCGCCCTCCTGTTTGATTTTTTATATGTGTATAAGGATGCAAAATCAGCTAAGCAAAGTTTTCCAGTTTATTTGGTCGCTGAACATAATGCTCTAAAATAGCTGATACAAATATGTCAGTGGAATCTGAACGCAGATTCTGAAGTTGTGCTCTTGGTTTTACCATCCGCAAAATCAGCTAAGCAAACGTTTTCCAGTTTATTTGGTCGCTGAAAATAATGCTCTAAAATACCTGATACAAATATGTCAGTGGAATCTGAACTCAGATTCTGAAGTTGTGCTCCTGGTTCTACCATCCGCACTCGATCTTCAGGACGAGAGGTATTTATAAATATCTCCGCGTTACTTGCTTCTGAAAGATGAAGCCCAATAATGCAATATACTGCTTCTTGGGCGGATGTTTCTGTACCAGAAATAAATTTATGGCCTATATGCTGAAGTTTCTGTTTAATAGTATAGTTACCTTTACTTCTGATATGGCTTCATTTAAGAGCCTAGAAATTCCTCTATTCGATTTATTTATGTAATTAATTATATAAGAGCAGCAAGCATAAGCATCAAATATGAACTGAATATCCATATTGGCTATATGGACCTCTAAAATTGTACGATTGTAAGCATTAATTGATCGATCTACCAACTTTCTTTTTTAGAAGATTTTAGGTTTTGATAAACTCGATCTTAGCGCAAGTATATAATGATCAAATGAAATGTTTAATCTAGGATCTGCAAATCAAAATTTCGGGTAAAAGGCATGGGTGGGTATGGAATACCAAAACGACAAATTTTCTGTCCTTTTATTTCCCTAGAACAAGATCGACTGTGATTGTGCTTTTGATAACCTAGATAATTTTGTAAGTGGTTTACGGTTCCCTCCGAAGAAATGTACTTATCTATGAAATCAATAGCATTCGGAAAGGTTTGGGGATCTT
>NW_023458555.1:87514324-87525014 GCF_013731165.1 Rhagoletis pomonella | reverse complement strand
TTAATTTGCAGTAATTCGAGATTTTTGTAGTTGTAAAATATCTTTGGTATGGTACATGCTCTTCTATCATACCAACGGATTTCAGATCGAACAATTTTATTGTAAGTCTCTGTGCAAGTACACTTTTGCCCAGAATAAATTGTAGCAAATGACCATTCTTCTGAATCGTTGTCCTGTACTATATCAAGAGGCCTTTGGCCCTCCCCGGGAGCTATAACCAAACGGGTAATATCCAAATTTTCTGCGGAATATTATCAAGAATAGTTTCTTGACCTGCCTCATTAAGCTCCTCAACAATTGGTTCGAGGGAAGGATGAGGGGTTGAAGCATTATTATGCGAAATCACTTGTTTCTAATTTATATTTTCGACTAATAGTACATCTTCAATTCATGGAATAAATGGAACTTCTTCCTGACAATTGAAACTTGAGATCAAAATTTCATTAATTGGATATTGCGCAAGGGTATTTACTAGAAACCGCAAAGCCTCCATAATCTTTGCAGGTCGTATGGTGTCAGTCATATAGTCTGATCAAATGATTGAGGAAGATTTGTTACAATGTCATTAACAGAAATAGGGATATTAATGACAGCACCTTTTAATGAACTCTGACCTTGATAGCTCAATGTACGAATCGTCATAAATGGTAATCTAGGCATAATTAGGCGTTCTTCTGTTGGTATTACATTTTTCAGACAATTGGGGATTTCTGGAAAATCTAACCCATTAGCTACACATAAATTAGGAAGCCTCTTGCTCACAGTTTCATTTCTGCAGGTTGTACAAAACTATAAGTTCCATCCTCAGATGGAAATTTTTCCGATAAATAAAAGGCAGATGCAACATTCGGGTGGTAAATTCGAGATATTGCATGGAAATTTAATGACCGTACCTGATAGGGAAACCATAGACCCTCGCAACAAATGCAAACTATTGCGGGGCCTTTTTTGATATTTTGGAAATAGGTACGTCTAAAGCCTGTATCGCTATCTTGATTTTGATCTGCAAAACCCGCACTATATTCTCTATTTGATCTAATTGGCTCAGCCTGTCGTTCATTTTCGATTTGCCTGTTGCCCTAGCTTCTCGTCTAGTAACCCGTCGACGGTCTGTTTCCCTAACACGCTCATTTTCCCTTCGCTCACTATAAGTTCGAGCTTGATACCTTTTAGTACGATCACGTAAGCGCTCCAAAGCCCTATACTCATTTCTACTGCGAAGGATTCTGTGAGCTATAGTATTGGGAGATTGTTCAATACACCAAATTGGTGAGTTCTCGCGTCGAACCCTATGCTCCCTTGTATTCCTATTTTGTTCAGCTGAGCTAATTTGGGTATTTTTGCGGCGAGACCTACGTTGGTGAGTATTCCTACTTTGCGGGATCTCGCATCGAGATCTATGCTGTCTGGTATTTCTCTCTTGCTCGGCTGAGCGAACTTGAGGATTTACTTTGCACAATAGAGTGAGATAGAGGGTTCTCGCGCCGAGATCTATGCTCGGGTATTTCTCGGTTGCTCTGCTGAGCGAATTTTAGGATTTTCGCGGCGAGACCTATGTTGGAGAGTGTTCCTACTTTTCTCAATAGAGCGAGATTGGGGGTTCTCGCGGCGAGACCTATGTTGGTGAGTGTTCCTACTTTGCTCAATAGAGCGAGATTGAAGGTTCTCGCGACGAGATTTATGCTCTCGGGTATTTCTCGCTTGCTCTGATGAGCGAATTTGAGGGTTTTCGCGGCGAGACCTATGTTGGTGAGTGTTCGTTCTTTACTCAAGAGAGCGATATTGGAGGTTCTCCGAGCGAGACCTATGTTGGTGAGTGTTCCTACTTTGCCCAATAGAGCGAGATTGAGGGTTCCCGCGGCGAGATCTATGCTCTCGGGTATTTCTCGCTTGTTCTGCTGAGCGAATTTTAGGATTTTCGCGGCGAGGCCTATGTTGGTGAGTGTTCCTACTTTGCTCAAAAGAGCGAGATTGAGGGTTCTCGCGTCGGGATCTGTGCTGTCGTGTGTTTCTCTGTTGCTCTTCTGACCGAAATTGAGAGTTTTCTCGACGAGGCCTGCGTTGAAGTATATCTAAACTTTGCTCAGAAGAGCTAACTTCCGGATCTAACCGGCATCTAAACCGATTTGCTGTGTTTCGGGACTGTTCGTTTGATCTACGTACATTATCTTCACGAAAAGATTGCATTTGCCTTCTATTTTGGATGCATCTCATTAAAACTGATCTTTGCCTAAATCTTGGCATTATAATTGATCTGAGTTAACTACAAATTATATAAAAAACTTACGTAAATTAAATTTATGAAATACTTTAAAATATTTTTCCTTATGAAAAGCTGCTCTGCTCGTTATTTGTTGGTTAATTTCCAAAATGGTGATCTTCCTTGGTTTTGTTGCCTCGGGAGTTGTGGTAAGGATTTCCGGGAGTTTTCTCTGCAGTTGAGCATGATCACCCCTATGATGTGTTTATAGTTTTTGGCTTTAAAATTTATAAAAACACGTAACTTTTTTAAAAACGTACAGTAGGTATATTTTTCTTCTGCGGCACAGTTTTTATACCGCTTATACGCCCTGCATAGTTTAAGTGTTCTATAAGTACTGAGAATATTATGCTTCACGTATCTATTTATACAATAACACATGTTCGATTATGTAAAAATCACGTACTGCTGCTAGAAACCCGATTTCAAGCGTAGTGCACATCGTCGCATGGGTAAAAGATTATCGCATATTACGCACGTACGTATGACGCTTACGAAAATATTTTACCCAGGCGACGATTTGCATTCGCAGATTTTACCAATAACTACGAGGTTACCTGTTAGAAGTAACGCGACGGAGTGAAGTGTCACTCTATTGTATGTGATATGAATGCGGATGGTTATAATAGACTGGGTGGAACGTAACGTTCGAAAGACCTAAAATCAATAGATCCTTACGATTGGTTACGTCCCGTTCCGTATATTATAACCCAGGCAAAAGAAATATACAATCCTTTTGTTAATTTATTTTCATCCACTCCTTTAAAATACCTAAACAAATAACGAAGCTTGGTTTGAGAATAAAAATAGTAGGTATATGCCATATATGTAATAATTCTATATTGACAGTAAGCTAACATCTGAATGTGTAAGCATTCCGAAATCAAAGCAAGACAGTCTAGTACTGTTTTTGTCAATGTATTGTGTACTTGAGTGCCGGTTTTGTAAATGTGTCGTGTACATGTTTATTTATAAACGTATGTTGTCGCGTACTGGCCGCAACAAAATAAACATTTGTTTCCCCTTTGTTCTATTTACCTATTTCCTTTCACTCCAGCCGATAGGAGTAAAGTCTGCCGACACTCAAGTGTACATATGTATGTACATACCTAAATAAATAGCAGAATGAGCTCAAGTTGAGCGAAATAGTTGTTTGTCGGTGGAGCGCCACCGCAAAGGGGAAAAGTCTCCATTAGGGCACTCCGCCCAAAAACGGTGCCGACCGAGGGTAAGAATGTAGGAATGAGAGATGACGCGAAAGACCGTAGTAGGGGTGTCGCCTTTGCTCTCACCTATTGCGGCACTTTTGTTGTCCGCTGTATGATGGCAATGGCAAGTCCATGGTGTTGTTTGTGTGCGCCGTGGTGGCGACCGCTAAAGCGCCCAATTCGCTTCTAGAATGATCGGGCCGGCGCCAATTGATCGGGCACCAACAACACCGGCGCTGACACTCCAACGGTTTGCGTACCGGTGCGTAGGTTGCGGCCTGGCTCGCGACTGCGTGCCGGGGCAGTTCTAAGCGAGCTTTGAGAAAGGCAAGACCCTTATTGCGAGCGCGAGTGCTTTTATACATAGTAGTCCAGTAAAATTAGATAAATCTGTTTAGTGCGAGGTGTTTAAAATTGAATAAAAAATTCGGTAAGTGCCAGGCGAGGCACTTAGATTGCAGTAGCAGCAGCGATTAGTTTCGAGGAGCAGCGCCAGTCGAGGTGTGGTGAAGTCGGCACCGGATTTGGGAGCCATATTCCCGAGGAGCACCCCTGCGGTCGGAACGCCCACCGACCGCCGATAAGTATCGTTTTCTTTTGTTGTGTCGTGTATTTAGGCGTTATTGTTGTCGGCAGGCTTCCTCTTATTGTGTTTCCCTTTCCGATCCTGTTTAGCATCCAGCACCCTGAGCCCAGTCATACAGGCGGGTTAAAGATATCCCCGGCAGCACGGGCGGTAGTGCGAGTGAGTTCGTAACCTTTTGGTTGGACCTCACCTCGGGTGCGCCCCAAAAACAAGGTTTTGTCTTTTTAAATCTTCGTGTTTAAAAATTTTCTGTTTAGCTAAAATTTTCGACCCACCCTATTATTACGTACATATATATATATTAGTTGGTGCCGTTTGGTATTTTTGTCGTTGTTGTCCCTAGCTAGATTTTGTTTGTTGGGTATTTGGATTGCGTGTATATTGTCCCTTGCAAGCAACCCCGCCGTCTCCACTGAGCCAGCCGGTCGCTTGGAATTTTTCTTGTCATCTCCCTTTTGTGCGTGCATTTGTTTATTTCGTTTGGCCCCCTTGTGTTGTTGTTGCGCACGGTAAGTGCATTTATTTGGGCTTTTGTAAACAAAAGGTAAGGTGACAAATTGGCGCCCAACGGGGGGCCCTTTTCACTGAAGGAGTGGAACAATTTTTTGGCGAGATAGACTGTGGTGATAAGCATAGCAAGGAGGTGGGATTTTCGTCAAAGGTTGGTGAGATTACACGAAATTCAGGTGAGAGAATTGTGGAAGATATATTGCAGTGACAAGTGCAGTGCCAGAAGGGTATACCCATACCCACACATCTACGTACATATTTTGTGAAGTGTGTAGCTTGGTTGTTGCCTCTCTATTTTGTTTAGTAGCGTTCAAATATAGTGTACATTAGGCTGGGTCGCATTTTGTATTTGTGGTATTAAGTTTGGTTTGGTATTTTGAATATTAATTTTTGTTTTTCCTTTTTAATTTTTTTTGGCAGCAGGAACACAAAGAGGATTTCCTTTTTCTTTGGCGGTTCGGGGCGGCGTGGTAACGGACGGTCGGAGTATACCTAAGGAACTTATTTTCTTCTCAATACGTACATACATATACATATACGGTGGTATCGGAGGGCAAGCGTTGTCGGGCTATACGGAGCATTGTTTTTGGATTGTGTGTCGGCGGAAGATTTGGACCACGAACAGATAAGTGTAGTGTTAAGTGATTAGGGCGCGGAAAAAGAAACGAAGCTAAAGTTAATATTGGAAAAAAAAGCGCTTCAAATTAATATTCTGTGTGGTGGCGAGCCGTTTGCTTCGATTTTAGCCTTTTGTTCACATTGGATAAAAAAGTACGCTATTGGTTGCATTTTAATAAAAATTAAATTAAGAAATACCTAAAGTTAAAAGAAAGACCACCCTAGTGGTAAACCTATTTACATACATACGTACATTGGCCGCACCACTTTGTTTTGCGTCGGATCTATTGTATACATATATATATATACCTACATAGTACATACGTATATTTATTTTTACATATTGGTTGTTGTTTTTACATTTGCTTGTGCCGTTTTATTTAGCAGTACGTATTATTTTTGTTTTGTTTTTTGTGTGGCTAGGCTCTACTGTTGTCGCGCGTGATAGGGTCATTCTGTTGTGCCAGTATAGGACGACTTACAACCCAGCAGTAAAGTGAGGTATAGGCATTAGAGTACCAGGTGGTCGCGAACTGGTCGGTAGTAAGAGATAACTGGTTTTTATACATAAACCGATTTTAAAAGTTTTGTTTTCGCGAGTTTTGATTTTCGGTCGTGTTTTTAAACTATTAAGTCGTCGTAATTTTTTTGGTTTTCTTTATTTTTTGGAAAATTTTGATTCTATTTTAAATATTTTGGGGTTTTCGTTATATTTTGGTTCTTTCTTGATTCATACGACATGGAGATTAATCGGTTGTCGCAAGAGGAGTTGTCGTATGAGATGGAGGCTCGGGGTCTCCCGGTAGGGTCGGTCCACAATATGCGGAAATCTTTGCGGGCGTCAAGGTTGTTAGAGAGGAGAGGGTCGGTAGACCTCTTCCAGGACTACCCCTTCAGTTTCGAGGAGGATCGGTACGCGGTCGAGCAAAATTTGAAGGAGGTCGAGTCGTTGATGAGCGAGTTGGCGAAGGGCGCGAAGCCGTCGACTGGGGCCAAAGCCATGGCTAAGCTAGAGTGGTGCTTAGCAAGGATAGGGCGCGCGAAACCCAGCAACGATGCGGAGTTGACGCAGCAGTCGAGTTTGAAGAGCAGGTTGATGCTTTGCTTGGCTGACTTGCAGGAGGCAGTTGGCGAGGAGGACGAGCCGGAGCGGATGAGTGACCGAGAGCGAGATTCGGCGGTACGATCGGCAGCGGCACCAGGCGAGGTGGCCGAAGAGCGGGCGTGCGGGTCGGCTGAACCGGTCGGGAGCGTGAAGCCGGAGAATCTTTCAAAGTGGGACGTGCGTTTCGATGGGGAGAAGTCGGGTCTTTCGGTGCACGCTTTTCTGGAAAGGGTAGGAGTTGAGTGAAGCCCGCGGTGTGGCCCCTGCTCAACTTTTCCGAGGCGCGGTTGATTTATTTTCGGGGAAGGCACTTCTATGGTTTAGGTCAGTTAGGCGCTCGCTAAGTAGTTGGGAGGAACTGGTTAGGGAGTTGAAGTTGGAGTTTCTGCCCTCCAACTACGATGACTTGCTGATGGACAGGATACGGCGGCGGACTCAGGGAGCGAATGAGTCCATCGGAGTCTACGTAGCAGCGATGAAAATTATGTTCGGTCGGTTACAGGAACCCCTGTCGGAGAGTAGGATGCTAGGGATAATTAGGGCAAATCTACTACCCTTTTACCAAACGCAGCTGGAACTAGTCGCCTTGGGTAGAAAATTAGAGTCGGTTAGGTCGTCGGTTGAAGCTTTTGTCCCTCCACCAAGTCACAAGGCCAAGGGTCTGTTGGAGCCTGACTGGCTTATGCCTCGGTGGGCTCGGAGGTCGCAGCGGTGGCAGATTCAACGGACCACGAAGGGTTTAGGGCGGGGCCTAATACCCGTTGTTTTAATTGCAAGCGGTTTGGTCATGTTTCAGCTGATTGTAGAAAGGGGATAAAGTGCTTCGGCTGTGGTAGGCCTGGGGCCATGAAGCGGGACTGCCCGGTGTGTGCAGCGAAGCGGAATGGTGCCCAGGGTACCCAGCGTAGTCCGGGTGGAGGTGGTCGGCGGAACCACAACCCGTTTAGGTCGGAGTCGAAGTCGAATAGTTGGGCGAATTCGAAGTCGAATGTTAGGTCGGAAAATAAGTCGGGAAACGGGAGGTAGACCCCTGGGACAGCAGGTCAGGTGGTCTTGTAGGGCGAGTTAGTAATCCTGCTAACTCCCAGCTGGCTAAAGTAGGGTTCGGTGGTTCAGATATTCGGTTGGCGTATTCGCTTGTCTCGGACGGCTTCGATAAGCGTCCGTATTTGGATGTGAGGATTTTTGGTTACACTTTTAGGGCGTTGTTGGATTCTGGTGCGTCGAGAACGGTAATTGGTCGGTTAGGTTGGGAAGTTTTCGCATCTTGGGCCGTTAGGGGGTCTTCATCGAATATTCCCTTGAAAGTTACCCTTGCGGATGGAGGCCATGTATCGGTGTTAGGTTCGGTTTCGCTGCCAATTGAGGTGGAGGGCAAGTCAGTCCTCGTTGAGTGCCTCATAGTTCCTGGCTTGCCTCAGAGCGTTATCCTTGGGGTCGATTTTTGGACCAAGGCGGGTATTATCCCGGATTTGATGAAAAGGAGGTGGAGCTTTTCTCGGCCGGAACAGGAATGTTTGGCGGCGATAGTCGATCACTCCGAGTTAGGCAATAGAGAGGCTAGTGCTTTAGATGAATTAGTTGCCCGGGCGTTCAGGGCTATGCAGAAGGGTTAGGTCGAACCCACCTTGTTGAGCATCGGATTAGGGTAAAAGCAGGAGTCGAACCTGAGAAGCAGAGGTATTACCCGGTGTCTCCCGTCATACAGTCGCGTATAGACGAGGAGTTAAAAGACATGCTCGATAAGGGAGTAATTGAAAAGTCGCATAGTCCTTGGGCGTCCCCCGTAGTCATGATTAGGAAGAAAGATGGGTCTTATAGGTTTTGTGTAGCCTATAGGGTTTTAAATAAATGTACAGAGAGAGATAGCTACCCCCTTCCTTATGTTTCGGCGACTTTGGATAAGCTGAGGGACGCCAGGTTCCTGTCCAGTCTGGACATTAAGTCCGCGTATTGGTAAATCCCGGTGGAGGTGCAGTCGAGACCCTTTACCGCTTTTACGGTACCAGGAAGAGGTCTCTTCCAATTTAATCATATGCCATACGGGTTGCATAACGCACCCGCAACTTGGCAAAGATTCATAGATTCTGTTATAGGTCCCGAATTAGAGCCCCATGTCTTTGTTTACCTTGATGACATCATTATCGTTACAAATAACTTCAATAAACATCTAGAGATTCTGCAGATAGTTTTAGATAGGTTAACTAAAGCGGGCCTTAGGTTGAATAGGGATAAGTACAACTTTTGTAGGCCAGAGTTAAAGTATTTAGGCTACGTGGTAGACAAGCACGGCCTACACGTAGACCCAGAAAAGGTTGAAGCGAAGGCCTCTCACCGAATTAACAAAGAAAACGCGAAAGTTCGAGTGGAACGAAGATTGTGAACGGAGCTTTAGGGAGGCGAAGGAGCGCCTGGTGACTGCACCCGTTTTGAGCTGTCCAGATTTTGAGAAGCCTTTCACAATCCAGACAGACGCGTCTGGTTTCGGTATAGGAGCAGTTTTGACCCAAAGATTTGAGGACGGTGAGAGGGTTATAGCATATTTGAGTAGGTCCCTGAATAAAAATGAGAAAAATTATTCGACGACAGAGAAGGAGTGTTTAGCGGTCTTGTGGGCGGTCGAGAAATTGCGTCCATATGTTGAAGGCGCTAGGTTTACTGTCGTCACTGACCACTATTCTTTGGTTTGGCTGAACAACTTGAAGGATCCTTGCGGTAGGTTAGCGCGTTGTCCACCGGAAGGGAAAGGAACATGTGGTTCCAGATATGTTGTCCCGTAGTGTGCATGTTGCTGAAGTTTCCACTAGTGACCCCTGGTTGTCGAAGATGATTCGGTCTGTAGAAAAGAGACCCTTATCGTACCCAGCGTGGAGAGTAGAAGGCGGCTGCCTCTACAAATTCGTTAAGTCCAAATTCCCCTCTTTTTACGGTGATTCTTTGGATTGGAAAAAGGTTGTTGGTCGAGAGGAGAGGGCTGAGGTTCTCAGTAAAAGTCATGATGACCAGTTGGCCGGTCCCATGGGCATCCGGAAAACTTTCGCTAGGGTTGCACAAAATTTTTATTGGCCGTAGATGAAGGCGGATATCGCGAAATATGTTCGAAAATGTAAGATTTGTCAACAGGTGAAGCCTGATAACACACAGCCAGCTGGGGGGTTTGTTGAGAGGTCCAAGGCAATCGAGCCTTGGGAAATGATATGTGTTGATCTGGTAGGGCCCATGGTGAAGTCAACACAGGGCTACCAGTATATTTTAACGGTCGTGGATTACTTTTCGAAGTTTCCGCTGTTGTTTCCCTTACGGACTGCCACGGCGAAGGGCGTCTGTAAAATCTTAGAGGATCAGGTGTTTCTTTTGTTTGGTGTCCCTCGGTCGGTGGTCTGCGACAATGGACCCCAGTTCAGGAGTCGCGAACTGCGGGGGCTCTGCGGTGCGTATGGTGCCCAAATCCGGTACACCGCCCACTATCACCCGCAGGCTAATCCGGCCGAAAGGATAAACCAGATAATTAAGACAACGCTTAGGGCTTACGTAGCGGATAACCAAAGGAGTTGGGACCAGCAATTAGCAAAGGTAGCGTGCTGTATTAGAACAGCGCAGCATGAAGTGTTAGGAGCCACGCCATACTTTGTAAATTTTGGTAGGGAAATGGCGTTGGAAGGCAGTAGGAGATATATCGAGTCATTAGGAGAGCAGGAGAGAATTAATTGTAAAGAAAGAGCAAAGAGACTCGAAGAGATTAGGTCTAGCGTTAGAGTGAGATTAGAGGAGGCCAGTGCCAAGTTAGCAAGGAATTATAACCTTAGGAGAAGAGATGTGCAATATATGCCAGGAGAGTTAGTTTGGAGGAAAAATTTTGTATTATCTGATGCAGCAAATTACTACGCGGCGAAGTTAGCGCCGAAATATATAGGACCTTTTATAGTGAAGAAGAAGGTGTCGCCATGGACTTATGTCCTGGTAGACGAGTCAGGCAAAGATAAAGGGACATGGAACGTGAAGGAGTTAAGACCATATAGGGACAGTTAGGAGATAGGTATTCCACAAAAGAAGGCAAGCTTTCTTTTTAAGGAGGAAGGGGTGGGGTTGTCGCGTACTGGCCGCAACAAAATAAACGTTCGTTTCCCCTTTGTTCTATTTACCTATTTCCTTTCACTCCAGCCGATAGGAGTGAATTCTGCCGACACTCAAGTGTACATATGTATGTACATACCTAAATAAATAGCAGAATGAGCTCAAGTTGAGCGAGCGTAAGAATGTAGGAATGAGAGATGACGCGAAAGACCGTAGTAGGGGTGTCGCCTTTGCTCTCACCTATTGCGGCACTTTTGTTGTCCGCTGTATGATGGCAATGGGAAGTCCATGGTGTTGTTTGTGTGCGCCGTGGTGGCGACCGCTAAAGC
>NW_023458555.1:87504186-87514224 GCF_013731165.1 Rhagoletis pomonella | reverse complement strand
TATTAGGGTGGCTCTTAAATGGCGTATTTAAGACGCTGGCCTAAACATGCCGGCCCCCTTGCGGCAAGCAATCTGGAAGTTTACGTATTTAGGCCACCAAGTTTCATCGTTTAGTAGATATGTCTTAAAACTAGAAGCGACGTATCCATTTACGTTCCGCATTTGTCGAACCTAAATTCTAGAAAAAATGTAAAGGAAGAAAAAAGTCACAATAAAACGTGGTTTGAAATTCACAAGCACTTGTTTATTTTTATTTCAATTCATGTTATTAATCCAGATTTTCGAAAAAATAAAAAAGTGAATATAAAAAATTTATTGTAATTGTTGGGGGGAAAAATCATTCAGCAAGCACCGGAGAGCACCCACCCGAAGATTGTATTTTGTGCCAATAGTGGGCCCATAGCACCTGCGGGAAGCGCGCCCAGGAAAATCTTGGGGAAAACGTCGGCCCCAAGAACTACTCGGACTGGCGAAGAAATGTGGAACCGCGGGTCAGCCAGTCTTAAATTCGTATATGCTGCGCCAATCGAAGCGTCGATATTCGCGACCGGGGTTATCTTTTTGAAGCTTCTCACAATAATAGCGTGAGTGGTTACCGTCGCTGTTTGCCCGTATTTTCCACGCATTTTAATAAAGCACCCGCGTTGCTTATTGATGGACGTCACGTTCAAGCGTAGCTCTTGGGCAAGATCTTCCGCTAGTATCGACGTGGCTGCGCATGGGTCTATGAGTGCCCGTATGTGATGTAGTCGGCCTCCTGCTTCTATTTTCACGACGGCGGTGGGCGCTACTGGTGTCTGGCTTTGTAGCGAAATAACAGCTGATCGCCCCATAGTTACCATTCCGGATCGAAATCCGCTTTGAGCTTGGCGGTGGAATGCAGAAGATTCCACTCGCCCGCTTTTGATTTGTCGACGGCGAGGGCGGTAACGCTGCTGTCGGGATTTGAAACCTCCCTTGTTTTTTGAAGGCTGGAAAGCTCCGGTTTCCAGTCCCTCTTGATGGTCTCGCTCGTGCTCTGAGTCTGGGCGAAAACGCTGGAGTCCTAATCCCCTCGACCCATCTGGATGGAAAGCGTAGGTTTCCATTCCAGGGGAGTTTGCTGAGCGGAAAGCATCGGTTTCCGCTTCAGGTTCAGGGATTTCCCCCTCTTCCAGGCCTGGGCGGAAAGCTGAAGTTTCCGCTCCAGCCTCTGACGCCTCTAATGATATGGCGTCGCTATCGTCGTCTTCGGCAACCGTATTTCTTGGTGGTCGTCGGCTAAAACGCGGCTTGTCGGCACGTGATGAAATATGAAGCAACGTGTGATGTTGCTCCTGGCACTGCCGGCATCTGCCCTCGTTAGTGCAATGTGCTGCGCGGTGGGTTCCTGCTAAGCAATTGGAGCAGTAGCGGTGTATCAATACTTCACGCAGACGCTCTTCAGGCCCTTTAGCACGAAAAACAGGGCAGAGCCGGAGAGGATGCTTCGAGCCGCAAAGTCGACAAGTCAGGGGGTAGCCTCGGGTAGTTTCCGCTTGTTTTCGCATCAACGTGAAGCGGGTCATTTTCTGAAATAGCAGTTTCCCAATCGTAATTAGAACTTTCCAAGGAAACGAGATTGACGGGTGGCGAGCCATAGCGAGGTACAAATTTACGCATTTCTAATGATTGATGGGAAAAACATTCTAACGTTTATACCTGGCTTTATATTGGGGTGGTGAGAGTCGGCAGGGTTCATGGGAACTTTGAGCTGCTTATCTGATAAATAGGTTGCACGGAAAGTGTGGCGGAAACAAATTAACATTTAATTGATGGGTCTATGCATTATAACTTGACGTAGTAATACTGCATTTTGAAATAGATAATAATAAATAATTATGTATTATTTATTATTACCCACCCCATCTATATGAAAAAAAAATGCATATAATTTCCATTACTGCAAGCACTAACTGCACACACACACTATTAAGCGGATCTGCACAAAATTTGCGCAGACCTGCTACAGAAAATGGCAAGTGCAACCTCAGTGCTATTATCGAAAGAACTCTCCATAGTATCGAATTGTTTAGTACATCGATATCGATAACACAACACTACTTCCGTCAATGGCCGATTCCCCACCACGTTAAATATATTCGTCTTTACTACAAGTGCTGTTGTGCGGTGCCGGTGAAATATTTCGGGTTAATTGAAAAAAAAAAACATAGCAAGCGGCGCGAGTGAAACAATAATTAACCCATCGATTTTGATAGCAGGTGCAGTGAAAAGGTGATTGTCAATAGTAAGTAGTAATATGTAAGTAGTGCGAATGTACACACAAACAAAAGAAATAAGTAAAAACAAAAAAACGGTGAATTTTAAGAAATAAGTGCGTAGACTTCCTTTTAAATAAAAAAAAAAATGCGTAAATTAAGTTAATTTCTAACCAGAAAAAAAACGTGCGTAATAAATATACATACGTTTTGCGAAACATATGTATGTGCAGAAGTACCGGTGGAGTGTTCAATTCATTATGTAAATGTGCCTTATGTAAAAGAATATGTACATACATATGTACCATGTGGTGCTAGTTGGTCGCGTTAAGAGCGTGCCTTTTTAAAGTTTTTACACACAAATTGAATATGCGTATTTATGTGTTGGGATAGGTTATGTGAAAAAGTGCAATGCTGAAAGAAACACATGCATACCTACGTATGTACATAGTAGTGTGCCCAGATGACAACAAAGTATTGGCACCTATTTATGTGCATAGTAGTGTGCCCAGATGACGACAAAGTATTGGCACAAAGTGTTATAGTGAAAATGAAGTATTGGCAAAAGTGTGTTTTGGAGAACAAATGCCTTACTGAGTGCGATTATATTGGCATTTATTATAATATAATAAGTTAAACTACGTGAAGATGAGCAAAAATTGTTCATAAAAATATGGTTTTGGGTACAGAAAGTGTTTTAGAATCGCCGAGCATCAACACAGCTCGTTTTTTTTTTTTTTAAACGCCTATGTTCTTATGTTCTTACCGCAAAGATGCACCCACTTTTCCCGGTAATTTAAGCCTCTTGGCAGGCCAAACAAATGCATGAACTTGTTCTAATCAAACAGCATCTTCATTTTAAATCAAGAAACTAAAATTTTAACAAACCAAGAGTTGAATTAAATCGCTACAGAAATATATAAATTGAGAAACAAGAATATATAAATTGAGGTAGAAAGCAATGTGAATAAAACGAAAAATCATATGAAAAATTCGGAAATACGTGGGTATATTGATATATATGTCGGTATATAAATATCAAAATTTGAAAAAAAATATTGGGGAAGGCAATGTGAATAAAACGAAAAATAATATGAAAAAATGGCAAAAAAAACATTAAGAAAATCGTTTTCGGAAATTCGCTACCAACTACAACGATGGATAAGTGTGGATCCGCAATTGAGGAGGTATGCTTAAAAATCGCTTAAGATAAATGAAGGTAACTATTTATAATTTAACCTAAGGGTCAGTTTCTTAGTGCACGTCTGCAGTTTCAAATCGGACTGACTGGCTTATGCCCAGATTAGCCAAGCAAATTTCCGCCAGCTGTTCACTGCAGACGCACTTTATGTGATCTAAGTTTAAACTGGCACGACGAGACTGGCCCTAAGAAGATACAAATATTTAAAGTCTCTACAATGAAAATATAGTTGAAAATGTTGGTAGCGGTAGAAATTCTTCTCCTAGTCGTCCTCAGCGGTTGTCTCCGTGTGATAGGGTGGTAGTAATATCAGTTTGACAAGCGGTCTTGTCACAGTGCCCTTTTCGGTCAGGATGTCAACAACTCGGACTCTACTGTCCAAACCTGGGTGTAAATTGACCACCCTACCTAGTCTCCATTCGTTAGGAGGGAGATTATCTTCTTTTATGACAACCATATCTCCTACTTTCATGTTTGCCTTCGGATGTTTCCACTTTGTGCGTTTTTGTAGCTCGTTCAGGTATTCAGTCTTCCATCTCCTGCAGAAGTTTTGGTGTAGGGCCTTGAGCTTCTGCCAACGATTAACGATCGAGGCAGGATTTTCGTTGACGTCTAACTCTGGTGGAGCTAGCAGGTGTCCGCCGACTAAAAAGTGGCCTGGAGTTAGAGGCTCCAGATCAGATGGCTCATTTGAGGCTGGGCTAAGTGGACGCGAGTTGAGACATGACTCAACTCTGCAAAGTAGTGTACTGAACTCCTCGAAAGTGTATTTCGAATTTGACGCTATCCTTTTAAAGTGGCTTTTGAAACTTTTCACACCTGCCTCCCATAAGCCCCCCATATGCGGAGCTGCGGCAGGTATGAAATGCCAGGTTAGTGATTGGTGAACATATTTTGAGAGCGTCTGTGTCCGCGCGTCGGAAAGAAATGCCTTAAATTCTGCTTTTAACGCTCTTGAAGCTCCTACAAAGTTTGTCCCATTGTCTGAGTAGACATTTTTTGGGCACCCACGTCTGGAAACGAATCTTGAAAATGCCGCTAGAAAGGATTGGGTACTCAAATCACTTGTGGCCTCTAGATGGATGGCCTTCGTAGAAAAACAGACCATAAGACAGACGTAACCCTTTGAGATTCGGCACCCCCGCCCACGATAACTTTTTATTTCAAAGGGTCCAGCGAAATCCACACCTGCATTTGTAAATGCTCGCGAAAACGTAGTTCGCTCTTGTGGAAGGATCCCCATAAGTTGGCTTTGTGAGCGTTTTTTGTGAATAGTACATATTTTGCAATTATGGATGGTGGACCTTATTAGTGTTTTCACCTTTGGAATCCAGTATTGGGTTCGGATGAGACGCAACATGAGTTGGTTTTCACCATGGAGAGAGACTTCGTGTACAAATTGGACTATTAGGCGCGATAACCTGCAGCTGTATGGGAGTATGACTGGATGCCGTTCACTATATGCCAGATCAAGAGATGCACCAAGACGACCACCAGTTCTCAGCAAATCATCTTTATCAAGCAACGGATTTAGAGGAAGGATTTCACTTTTTGACTCAATGGTTTCTCTAGCTTTAAGTTTAGCGATTTCTGCTCCGTAATGTTGCTTCTGAGCGAGTTTTATCAGACGTATAGTCGTTGTTTTAATTTCGTTTGACGAAATTAAAGAAGAGTTCGCCTGAAAAGAAGCTTTTGTCTTCGGACTGGTTCTTTGAAGGAATCTCAATACATACGAGAGCACCCTCAAAGCTTTCGGTAAACTTGAAAACCGCTCAAGAATGTCACTAAGTTCGTTTGACGTTATTGTTGAATGAACGTGCAACCGTTTTTCCTCAATATTAGTAGTGAAGTCTATCTCTTGTAATGGCCAATTTTCTCTATTTTCTTGCAGCCAAGAAGGTCCTTGCCACCACAACGAATTTTGTACCAATTCATGCGCCAATATGCCCCTGCTTGCTAAGTCTGCTGGATTTGTGGCAGAGTCGACGTGCAACCAGTTAGAATTCCCTACCTTGTCTATTATTTTAGTAACTCGATGGGCAACGAATGTTGACCACGAACATGGGGGCTTGCGTATCCATGCCAAAACAATCGTCGAATCTGTCCAAAGATGTATGTTTAGGTGGCCTAATTCCAGGCTATTTGTAATAGATTCGACTATTTCGGCTAGTAATACCGCCCCGCAAAGTTCCAATCTAGGCAATGAAATTGTTTTCACTGGGGCTACTCGAGTTTTCGCTAACAGGAGGTTGACAAGTATTTTCTCGTCTCTTTCGACACGTAGGTAGACTGCGGCCGCGTATGCCTTTTCAGAAGCATCGCAGAATCCGTAAATTTCGACTTTTTCCTTTGGTGAAAAAAATACCCACCGCGGTATCCTTATTTTGTCGATTTCTTTATAATTTTTTGTGAAATTGTGCCACCTATCTAAGGTTGGAACGGAGACCGTTTCGTCCCACTTTGTACCCTCCAACCATATATTCTGCATAAGTATTTTTGCAACTATTATTATTGGAGCTAGCCAACCCAACGGGTCGAATAGTTTGGCGATGGCTGACAATATTGCTCTTTTTGTTGGCGTGATGTTATCGTCTATGGTCTTGGTTATGAAATAAAATTGGTCGGAATGCGCATTCCACCTGATACCTAATGCTTTTACACTGCTAGTGTCCTCGAATTCTAAGAAATCTTCGCTTAAAAGATGTGGTTTTGGTATGCCCTGTAGTATTTTGTCACAATTCGAGGTCCATTTTCGCAAAGGGAATCCAGCTGATTTCAAAACTGTAGAAACCTCATCCCTAGCC
Organism: Rhagoletis pomonella; assembly: GCF_013731165.1. NCBI lineage: Eukaryota > Metazoa > Arthropoda > Insecta > Diptera > Tephritidae > Rhagoletis > Rhagoletis pomonella. The sequence goes on along the minus strand of NW_023458555.1, from coordinate 87,507,982 downwards.
TGTAACGTGGAGTCTATAGTATGTCCGCCCGCAAGAACATCATCGACATACATATTTTTCCGTAAAATATTCGAAGCTATCGGATGGGAATTTTCTGAATCATTAGCTAGCTGCAGTAATGTCCTTATCGCCAGATAAGGCGCACAGTTTATACCGAAAGTAACCGTTTTTAATTCATAAAGACCGATTGGTTCGTTTGGACCCGTACGGAAGACTAATCTCTGGTACTTCGTCTGGTTGGCATCCACGAGAATTTGCCTGTACATCTTCTCAATATCGCTATTGAAGACGTACCTAAAAAGTCTCCAGCGGAGAATCAAAATTGGTAAATCAGCTTGAAGAACTGGCCCTGGTAAAAGAATATCGTTCAAGCTGACCCCATTCGCTGAAGAAGACGAAGCATTAAAAACCACCCGAACCTTTGTAGATATACTTTCTTCTTTTATCACGGCATGATGAGGCAGATAGTAATTGTCGATTGCATCGGCCGACTGAAGTGCATTGATTTTCGACATATGCCCCATTGTCTCGTACTCTAGTATGATCCTGTTGTATTCCGCATGCAAATCTGGATTTTTCTTGAGGCGTGTCTCGTTTTTGTAGAATTGCGAGCACGATATTCTCAGTGATGGCCCCAATTTGGTATCAGCCGGGAACTCCGCTTTGAATGGAAGCGAAACGATATACCTTCTGTCTGGGTTCCGTTTGGTTGTACGCTTGTAGAGCTCCTCACACTGTGTTTCTTCGGTTGTTGGTGCTCTGTTTCTCGGCAAATCCTCCAGTTCCCAGAATGAGCATAACTGTCTATCAAGGGCAACCTCATTGTAAAATGAAACTCGATTATTGCTGGTTGGGCTGGCTGCATCAGCACGACCAGTCAGTATCCAACCGAATACTGTTTCTTGCGCTAAGAGAGTACTGAGAACGTTCTTCTTAATTCCACCTAATATTATTTGAGGATATATGTCTCCTCCAAGAACCAGATCGACTTGTTCATTCACAAAAAACCTTTTATCTGCCAAAACCAGATCAGGAAAAACTTGTTGTGTGAGTGCGCTAATATCACAAGTAGGCAAATTCCCTGTCAGATTTGGTAGAACTAACACAAGGGCATCAATAGAAATAAGTGGGTCAATTGGTGACCGCAATTGAATCGAACACGCTTCTTTCACCTGCGCTGAAACAGAATTATTGATGCCCGAAACCTGTGCTAACATCTTCTTGGTTGGCAAGTTGATTCTGCGTCTGAGCCTCTCCGTGATGAAGGAACACTCAGAGCCAGAGTCAATTAACGCTCTTGCCGCAAAGTTAGTACCATTAAAATGAATATTTACTCGAGCTGTCCCAAGTAAAACGCCTTTGCTTGAATTCGCGTGATGTGTTTGCACATGTCTGACTGCTTTACCTTTTCCCTTTGAAGATTGGTTTCGTAATTGTGCCTGCCTGGATGTCGATGCACCATTGTTAACTGGATTGGCTGTATTCTCCTTTGTCGTTGTTTTACCTGGAGCCGCCTGTATATGAAGTAGGGTGTGATGTCGAGAATGGCAATTGGCACAGTTGTAGGAACTTGTGCATTTCGACACCGTATGCCCAAAGGACAGGCAGTTAAAACAACTATTGTTGGTTTTAATAAAAGCGATCCTATCAGATATCGACATATTTAAGAATTTTTGGCACATATGCAGTCTGTCATCATTGCTTTGACACATTTTGCAAGTAAATTTGCTTACACTAGTTTGAAAAGTGCCAAGTTTCTTTTGTGGCGGTTCAGAGGAATGCTTATGACTTAACCCTTTTGGAAATATACCCACTTGGAAATATCTGTTTTATTTTGCACTGATTGCTCCCACAGCGAAAGAGTCTCTTCTGGTAATTTTGTGGAGCAAAGGTATGTAATTATTGGATCCCAGGTTGAAATGTCAATTTTATGACTCTCCAGGGAAGATATGCAATTGTTTATATCCCTTTGCAATCTTTTAATTGCACTCCCGCATTCAGTTTCCACCGCCTGTAGATTGAAGAGGATCTTCAACTGGGTGTTAACTAGGATCCTTTTATTCTCATACCTATCGCACAAATTCTTCCAGGCTATATTAAACCCATCATTTGTCAGGTCGCATTTCTTAACAATTTCTTTGGCTTCACCCTGCGTTTTCTGACTAAGATAGTAAAGCTTTTGAATGGGTGTCAGCCGCTTGTTCAATATATATATAGCCGTGAACATGTCACGAAATGTTGGCCATGACAAATAATCGCCCTTGAATGCGTCGATATCACAAGGCGGTAGGTGTAAATTATGCTGTGTGGCTGACATGTCCTCATCTTCCTTTTCGGATTTTTCAAATTTTTCCGACAAATCGTTTATTTTGGACATACATCGCACAAAAGCTGCATAGCACGTTTTTCCTTTCTTACGTATCGAACTTAGATCTTTAGCACCAATTGATTCCGTAGCCAGCAAGTCATCAAAAAGTGCTTTGGCTTTCTCCCACATCACCTTTAGCTCCTCTTGCTGAATTTTCAGCGAATGCTTGGTGTGTTCACTTGTGGGTGTGCCAAGAAATTCGATATCGAATTCAATAACCGAGTCAGCTAAGCGAATGTATGTTTCCATTTTTAAAGTTTTAACCACAACCTAATAAGATCTCTCAAGATTCTTCCTCAGAATAAGCAACTCAAAGAAAACACCCACTATAGTGAATGACACAGTTGAAATTATTGCCCAAAAAGCCACCCAATTTGTAAAAATCACAAAATTTGCCTCCTAAGCTCCACAACTTCGTAAAAATCCCAAAATTTATGGTACTCAATATCTATGTATGTATGTACATATATGTATGCACAATCGTTTTATTTAATAATATATGTGCGTGTGTATGTACATATGTCTCTTGTGGTTGCTTTAAGTATTGGTCGCCACCCGGTATGTGTATAGTTTTTTATAACACGTATGTTTTTAGGATACAAAATCGTTTTTTAATAAAATCAATATTAAATTAATGCTTAGTGAGTGATTTTGTGAAAAAGGCGAAAAGATGAAAATGGCACTTTTTGAGGTTAAGCCTCTGCTACCATGCGAATTTGATATGTGTATGTATGTATGTTAATACACTTGTGCCACTTATCCGGAACTCAGAAAAAAACTGAAAATGTGTAAATTCCCGTGAATTAATTTAAAACTCCAAATTGAAAAATGTGATTTTAATTCGATTGGGAATATTATTCTATCTTGCAGAAACTTAAAATGCAAAATGAATTTTCGCGCGCTTTTACTAATTGAGGTTACTTTGCCTGCTTGCGGACAGACAGAACTTTTAGTGGACTGTAACTTTTTTTTTTTTTTCACAAGATCACTCGCGGACACTATTCTTTTAGTATATATTTTAAATTTAATAATTCACACCAAAAAAAACAAGTGCAGTGATATTTCAAAACAACCACGTACCTTTTTAATGTGCTTTATGTTGTTTTCTTGTAGCTGATACAAATTCAATTTTGCTGTGTGGTGACCACGTATGAACTCCTTGGCTAGCTGCTATGCTGGATTGTGGAATTGTAGCCGAAATGCTATCTAATAGTGCTGGTGGATTGATTCTCGGCTGATCTTGATGTAGCTGATTAGCGTTTTGATCCGGCTCGAAGGACCATGTTCATCGGGCAAAGATGGTTAAGAGCGCAGTTTTCGGATGTGCCGCAAATTGGTAATGGCCCAGTTTCAAGTTCGCACCGATGTATTTTAATTTGATAAAAAGTACACAAGAAAGTTTGTATGAGCAAATAGAATTTAAATGGT
>NW_023458555.1:87498657-87504086 GCF_013731165.1 Rhagoletis pomonella | reverse complement strand
TATTAGGGTGGCTCTTAAATGGCGTATTTAAGACGCTGGCCTAAACATGCCGGCCCCCTTGCGGCAAGCAATCTGGAAGTTTACGTATTTAGGCCACCAAGTTTCATCGTTTAGTAGATATGTCTTAAAACTATAAGCGACGTATCCATTTACGTTCCGCATTTGTCGAACCTAAATTCTAGAAAAAATGTAAAGGAAGAAAAAAGTCACAATAAAACGTGGTTTGAAATTCACAAGCACTTGTTTATTTTTATTTCAATTCATGTTATTAATCCAGATTTTCGAAAAAATAAAAAAGTGAATATAAAAAATTTATTGTAATTGTTGGGGGGAAAAATCATTCAGCAAGCACCGGAGAGCACCCACCCGAAGATTGTATTTTGTGCCAATAGTGGGCCCATGGCACCTGCGGGAAGAGCGCCCAGGAAAATCTTGGGGAAAACGTCGGCCCCAAGAACTACTCGGACTGGCGAAGAAATGTGGAACCGCGGGTCAGCCAGTCTTAAATTTGTATACACTGCGCCAATCGAAGCGTCGATATTCGCGACCGGGGTTATCTTCTTGTAGTTTCTCACAATAATAGCATGAGTGGTTACCGTCGCTGTTTGAACGTATTTTCCACGCATTTTAATAAAGCACCCGCGTTGCTTATTGATGGACGTCACGTTCAAGCGTAGCTCTTGGGCAAGATCTTCGGCTAATATCGACGTGGCTGCGCATGGGTCTATGAGTGCCCGTATATGATGCAGTCGGCCTCCTGCTTCTATTTTAACGACGGCGGTGGGCGCTACTGGTGTCAGGCTTTGTAGCGAAATAACAGCTGATCGCCCCATAGTTACCATTCCGGATCGAAATCCGCTTTGAGCTTGGCGGTGGAATGCAGAAGATTCCACTCGCCCGCTTTTGATTTGTCGACGGCGAGGGCGGTAACGCTGCTGTCGGGATTTGAAACCTCCCTTGTTTTTTGAAGGCTGGAAAGCTCCGGTTTCCAGTCCCTCTTGATGGTCTCGTTCGTGCTCTGAGTCTGGGCGAAAACGCTGGAGTCCTAATCCCCTCGACCCATCTGGATGGAAAGCGTAGGTTTCCATTCCAGGGGAGTTTGCTGAGCGGAAAGCATCGGTTTCCGCTTCAGGTTCAGGGATTTCCCCCTCTTCCAGGCCTGGGCGGAAAGCTGAAGTTTCCGCTCCAGCCTCTGACGCCTCTAATGATATGGCGTCGCTATCGTCGTCTTCGGCAACCGTATTCCTTGGTGGTCGTCGGCTAAAACGCGGCTTGTCGGCACGTGATGAAATATGAAGCAACGTGTGATGTTGCTCCTGGCACTGCCGGCATCTGCCCTCGTTAGTGCAATGTGCTGCGCGGTGGGTTCCTGCTAAGCAATTGGAGCAGTAGCGGTGGATCAATACTTCACGCAGACGCTCTTCTGGCCCTTTAGCACGAAAAACAGGGCAGAGCCGGAGAGGATGCTTCGAGCCGCAAAGTCGACAAGTCAGGGGATAGCCTCGGGTAGTTTCCGCTTGTTTTCGCATCAACGTGAAGCGGGTCATTTTCTGAAATAGCAGTTTCCCAATCGTAATTAGAACTTTACAAGGAAACGAGATTGACGGGTGGCGAGCCATAGCGAGGTACAAATTTACGCATTCCTTAATGATTGATGGGAAAAACATTCTAACGTTTATACCTGGCTTTATATTGGGGTGGTGAGAGTCGGCAGGGTTCATGGGAACTTTGAGCTGCTTATCTGATAAATAGGTTGCACGGAAAGTGTGGCGGAAACAAATTAACATTTAATTGATGGGTCTATGCATTATAACTTGACGTAGTAATACTGCATTTTGAAATAGATAATAATAAATAATTATGTATTATTCATTATTACCCACCCCATCTATATGAAAAAAAAAAAAAATGCATATAATTTCCATTACTGCAAGCACTAACTGCACACACACACACTATTAAGCGGATCTGCACAAAATTTGCGCAGACCTGCTACAGAAAATGGCAAGTGCAACCTCAGTGTTATTATCGAAAGAACTCTCCATAGTATCGAATTGTTTAGTACATCGATATCGATAACACAACACTACTTCCGTCAATGGCCGATTCTCAACCACGTTAAATATATTCGTCTTTACTACAAGTGCTGTTGTGCGGTGCCGGTGAAATATTTCGAGTTAATTGAAAAAAAAACATAGCAAGCGGCGCGATTGAAACAATAATTAACCCATCGATTTTGATAGCAGGTGCAGTGAAAGGGTGATTGTAAATAGTAAGTAGTAATATGTAAGTAGTGCGAATGTACACACAAACAAAAGAAATAAATAAAAACAAAAAAACGGTGAATTTTAAGAAATAAGTGCGTAGAGTTCCTTTTAAATAAAAAAAAATGCGTAAATTAAAGTTAATTTCTAACAAGAAAAAACGTGCGTAATAAATATACATACGTTTTGCGAAACATATGTATGTGCAGAAGTACCGGTGGAGTGTTCAATTCATTATGTAAATGTGCCTTATGTAAAGGAAAATGTACATACATATGTACCATGTGGTGCTAGTTGGTCGCGTTAAGAGCGTGCCCTTTTAAAGTTTGGGAAAATTTTAGTTTGGCATCCCCCGCGTACAAAAAAAAGGTGGCTTTAGGGGGGTAGGGGGCGTTCTCCTGATTCCAAATATATATACTTTTAGCCGCAGCAGACTTATAGTTTTTAACTTATTTGTTGTTAAAGTTAGTAAATTGAACTAACCTCTCGGCGCTATTTCACACAACAAACACTTTATTTATGAACACACTTCGGCAAAATAGTTTCATTAAAAGCCCGCACAATGAAATGTAAACATATTTTTTAAATTTATGATGTATTTTTACTAAATTAAGTAAGTTTTAACAATTATCACGCACTTATATATGTATACGCACATTGTGAATACAGAACTGTTGATTCAACCATAGTTTCACACTGACATTAGAAGGGTGCTGCCACATCTAACAAAATAACAATAAAAGGTAATAGTTTTTATCGTACCCGTTTTCCTGTTCAGCGTTGAATTAGTAGTAAAGGAGGGTATGGGGTTAAACACCCCCAATATAAAAAAAAAAAAATGACAAGCGCCGCAGGCGAAAATTTTTAATAAAAAATCGCGCGATTTTTTATAAAAAATTTTCATTATTTATCGAAGTATTGATTTTTATGGAAAAAGCGCCACAGGCGAAAATTTTTAATAAAAAATCGCGCGATTTTACATAAGGATCCTCATGTTTTCGGGCGATTTTTTTCCTCCACATGTACTCAAACATCATATCCGCAAAGTTTTGTGGATTATTATAGTTATCCTTTGTAAAAAATCTTTTTAATACACGCCATTGCCGCTCAATCCGTTGCGTGTGTGTACCGTCTTCTGCTACAAAGGGATTATCGGGATCGCTGTGGTTAACTTTCCGGTGCTCATACCCGTGATTAGGAAGGCAATCATACGCCTTCCAATAATCCGTACAAATAATGCTGCCTTCGAGTACATGCTTCTTAATCAGAGGTATGAGCACCTCAGCCGACCGAATGTTCTCAGGGCACACTTCCAAGCGAATATCCTCGCTGCCGTCCTCCAGCATTCCAAGGACCCAATGCCCTTCCACTCTCCTGCCTGAAAAAGAAAATCATTTAGTCGAAGGGTATTTTTCAATATAGATTTATGTTACCTTTATTGTATTTTCGCTTGCCAAACTTACTCTCGTCAATTTGGACAATTTTACCGGGGCCCCCAATTTTCCCCAAAACTTCCTGCTGATCAATTTCGTACAATACTACTGCCTCACGGCAATAGTTGTACCAATCGCAGATGGTAGCGCTGGATAAAATGGATCCCTCGATAAAATTCTCCTTCCTGACGAGAGCCTGCGGCCAGTGCGAAGCATATGTATACATAAGATAAAAAATATGTGGAAGCGATATCTTCGCATTTTCAAACCACGTCCCAGCGGCCCTTGAAGTGGCAGCCCTAGAACGGCAGACCCCTTTGCGGCATCGGAAAAGGCCGACGGTATTGTTTCCCGCGGTTGACACAAGCATCGGTGCCTTATGGATGCGACACAACTTGTTACGTAATATAAGGCCCTGTTCCTCGGCAAATTCAATGCACTTCTCCCGCGTATCCAATCTTTTATAAATTTTGACTAGGTTCCACATATTTTCTACTTCAGCCACGGTCAGCACATTGGCATTCCGCTCACTAACACCACGGCTGGTGGAAGGTACATCAAAATCTATAAATATAATAGTAATTATATCTGTGTATGAACATAAAAAAAGAAAGAAAAACATACCAGCTTGTATCTCACTCATTTCTAAAATTTAAATCAAAATATTAATTACAGTATTTAAAAACGCGCTTAATTTACCCAACTGTTGAGATAAGAACACAAGAATTAAGAAAATAGTACCAAAACAGATTTAAAAAACAACGGTACTTTTTAAAAACAGTAATATGCCTTTGGCAGTGGCACCCATTAAAAGGGGGTTACAAATGTCAGTAAAAAATTAATAAAAGAACATGAGCCAGCTACACCAGCCACAGTACTTTTGCGCAGAACACTTTTCTGCGTAGGCGGCCTTCGGCCGCGCTTAGGGATTATAACCCTTACTACGTAGAATTCTCCTTTCTGTGTGACATAACTTTACTTATGCCAAAGTTTTAATGGGGTATATGGTTCCAAACCCTCCTTTACTACAAATTCAACGCTGAACAGGAAAACGGGTACGATAAAAACTATTACCTTTTATTGTTATTTTGTTAGATGTGGCAGCACCCTTCTAATGTCAGTGTGAAACCATGGTTGAATCAACAGTTCTGTATTCACAATGTGCGTATACATATATAAGTGCGTGATAATTGTTAAAACTTACTTAATTTAGTAAAAATACATTATAAATTTAAAAAATATGTTTACATTTCATTGTGCGGGCTTTTAATGCAACTATTTTGCCGAAGTGTGTACATAAATAAAGTGTTTATTGTGTGAAATAGCGTCGAGAGGTTAGTTCAATTTACTAACTTTAACAACAAATAACTTAAAAACTATAAGTCTGCGGCGGCTAAAAGTATATATATTTACAATCAGGAGAACTCCCTCTATCGTTCCATACCCTTCTTAATGCCGAATTCCGGGGATGCCAAACTAAATTGCAGCCTAAAGTTTTTACACACAAATTGAATATGCGTATTTATGTGTTGGGATAGGTTATGTGAAAAGGTGCAATGCTGAAAGAAACACATGCATACCTACGTATGTACATAGTAGTGTGCCCAGATGACAACAAAGTATTGGCACCTATTTATGTGCATAGTAGTGTGCCCAGATGACGACAAAGTATTGGCACAAAGTGTTATAGTGAAAATGAAGTATTGGCAAAAGTGTGTTTTGGAGAACAAAT
>NW_023458555.1:87490405-87498557 GCF_013731165.1 Rhagoletis pomonella | reverse complement strand
CCACCACGACCCACGGAGCCTCCAGAGGCAACAACACCACTACCCTCACCGCCACACACACCAGTATCACCAGAGGTAGCACCACTGTCAGAGTCACCCCCCCGAACACCAGCACCGACTGAAGCAGTATCACAACCACAATGTTCGTCAACCCCACCAATGGGACAAACGGTAATCCCCGCCGACGAAATCGACGGGCCAGCACTAGACCAGTTCCCGGAGATCGCCGAGAGGGCCCGGAAGGCTATACGCGACATAGCAGAGGGAACCTGCGCGTCCTGTGTGAGGTTCCGCGCGGAAGGATACCGAGTCAACGTATACCGGTGGGGCGCAAGTATAGTTCAGAAACATCCCAAGCCTGAAGCCTGCCGAAGAGGGGGGGAAGTGTGAGGACTAAATATCCGCGGAATTTAGCCCACACGAACACAAACCCCTACACCAACAATAACGACTACAGCAACATCATCGAAACGGCTAACCAACACGGGAGACCGTATCAACACTCCTTTGCGACACCGTCACCATAGCAACGCAACATGTAGCCACACAACTCAGCAACACGAAGAACACCAGCTATAACAGAAGTGACTCAGAAACATACGAGTCAGTCAGCACGGAGCTGTGGTCGTGAACGCACAGCTACAAACGAATAGCGCACGACTTGTTGATAGGCGACTAAACAAGGCTTGTCTATTCAAGGGTAGAGTGCCGCCACTCCGCAGTACACCGTGAGTCAGCCGACGGCGACGCCAGTTCGCCCACCAGCACAACGCCGAAGTCACCCAGCAGCCGCGCACTAACGGAGAAGCGCCGAAGTCACCCAGCAGCCGCGCACTAACGGAGAAGCGCCGAAGTCACGCGCCAGCAGTCTACGCGTCAGTAACGGAGCTGTGGTCGTGAACGCACAGCTACAAACGAATAGCGCTCGACTTGTGGATAGGCGACTACACAAGGCTTGGCTATTCAAGGGTAGAGCGCCGCCACGCCACAGTCCACCGCGAACACGCGCGACAGCGACGCCCGATCGTGGGATAACAGTGCGCCGGCATAGCAGAGCGCCGACATCGCACAGAAGCAGAGGGCCGGCATAGTAACGCCGACGTCAAATACTAGCAGAGCGCCGACACAGTAGCGCAGACGCCGCCTGGTAGCAGGGAACCGACGTCGCACAGAAGCAGAGCGCCGGCGTCGCACAGCGACAGAGCGGCGATACAGCAGCGCCGGCGTCGCACAGCGACAGAGCGGCGATACAGCAACGCCGATAGAACAGCACCGTTAGGAATTTACGTCCCGTTAATGATATTATGTTTGTAATGTTAAGAATTTCCACGTGATAGAAAATAAGCAGCAATTAAATAAAGTACTATTTGCAAAGGCCCCACAATATAAATTTATTGTAACGGACCCTGGGCACAGCGAGTATACCCCAGCATAGAAAACAGAAGCATCGGGGCCTTAACAGGAAAACGCTTCGTTACAATTGGCGCCCGAGCAGGGACTCTGCAAATAGTACAATACGAGGAGAACATTTCGAAGCCAATAATTAAACCAGCCATGACAGAACCAGTGAGCATAGCGTGGCTGGACAGCGTATCCAAGGAACAGTTGGTGTCCATCACACAGGAACTGGGCATCGAGCACACAGGCACCACTCGAGAGATAAGGAAACGGATAGCGGCATGGGCCGCCAAAGCACTCGTCCACCCGGAACTTCACGCAAAATTTCTCGCGATGGAAGCAGCATACAACGAACAGGAGGCCCACTGGAGAAACGAAAGCGAACCAAAGACACCGTTAACCGTGAATCAAGGCGAAAGAACCGCTAATGTGCCCGTTAGGCCGCCAACGCAGAGCCAGTTCGCATATCCACCACCAAGTCTACAACCGCCAACGACATCCATCGCACCAAACGCTGACGTGCTAAACAACGGCAACCATGTGCCGACCGTTACCTTTGCGCCCATCATCGACCAGGTACGCAAGTGGTCGGTGAAGTACGATGGAGGACGCGACCCGTTGGCGTTTGCAGAACGATTGGAGGAGTTAGCCGACGTCTACGCATTAAACGTAGACCTGTTACCAAAGACGATGCCAGAATTGCTAAGCGGCACTGCCCTCCAGTGGTACCGCAACAACAACGAACACTGGAGCACCTGGCACTCATTCAAACGTGATTTCCTGAATTTTTTCTGCCGGCCCAGTATTTTGAGCGTTTGGAAGACGACATCAGGCAACGGAGGCAGCGCCCGCGAGAAAAATTTAAGGACTACGTGATCGCGATCCAGAACCTGATGCGACGTGCAGCCTACAGCAACGAACAACGGTTGGAGAGAATCTTCCGCAATAGTCACGCCGATTACTTACTGTAAATTAAACGGTGGGATTTTAACACCTTGCCGGAGCTTCTAGCGCTCGCGGAAGAGTACGAAGGCATACAAGAAAGTCGTCGACGTGCCCCAGAAGTATCACGGCATGAAGTAGCGAGGCACGTTGGTGACGACACCATTATGTCACCATCCCCACCGAGACAGGCATTTCAGCGACGACCACCACCACGTAGGGAACAGCATCATCGAGAGGCATCGTATAATAACGCCGCGAGGACCCCACCCCCTTCGAGAGCCACAATTCAAACTGATCATAGCGGCAACACATGCAGGAGGTGTGGCCAAGAGGGACACTACGCCCGAAGGTGCCGTAACCCACAGAAGCTGTTCTGTTGGGAGTGTGGCCGGGCCGACATACGGACAATAGAGTGCTGCCGGAGGCGTCCGGGAAACGAGAGAGGGCTTCATCAGAGGACCGGCGCGATGAAGCCCACGAGTACAGCGCCGGACAACCAATAATTTTGAGCCAGGAACGCGGCCGCCTCTATGCCCTAATCTCGTTGGGTGGAGCGCCCGCGGAAGCCGTCATCGACACAGGAGCCTCGAGAAGCTTCGTGTCCGCCAGCGTGGCGGAGCAATTGGTTAGCTTGGGGAGAGGCAAAAAGATAACTGTGGCCATAGGAATCCTTATGGCCGATGGTACCAGTAACCAAATATCCGAGGCCGTGAGAAACGTAATCCGCCTCGGGCAAACGATCCACAACGCCGTTCTGTATGTCATGCCTGGAGCAATTGACGACATCATTTTGGGCCTAGACACATTAGGGGGAATGGGAGCTACGGTGTCCTGCGGCGGGCACCGCGTCGTATTGACGGAACCACCTATACAACCCACGTCGGCGACACCCAGCGAGCCAACACCAAGCACCGAGAACCCCGAACCACCCGCCATGACGAACCATGGCCCACCAAGGAGCAGAAAAGGGAGGCGCCATACAAGGCGACGGTCCGCAAGGGAGAATATCAATAGAATTGGACACGAGGATCTCAACCACGAAGATGAGGCAGCCCGCATACGCGACTTTCTAGCCGAAGAACTGCAAAAATTCGAGAATATTAGCGGAGTAGCCACCGTGGGAGAGCACCGGATCATCATGACTGATGAACGTCCCATCAAACAGCGGTACTTCCCGCGCAACCCTGCGATGCAATCTGTAATCGACACGGAAATCGATGAGCTACTCAAGAAAGGATGTATTGAGCCGTCTCGCAGTCCGCACAGTGCGCCGATCGTACTAGCCCGGAAGAAGAACGGCAAGTGGCGCTTATGCGTGGACTACCGGCAGCTCAATGCCCGGTCAGTACCGGACGCATACCCCTTGCCGAGGATACAGCACATACTGAACAAACTGCGCCAGGCAAAGTACATAAGTAGTTTAGACCTCAAGAACGGGTACTGGCAGATACCCCTGGAGCCCAAGAGCCGCCCGTACACAGCCTTCACCGTACCGGGACGCGGCCTGTTTCAGTGGCGCGTCATGCCGTTCGGCCTACATTCCGCCCCCGCCACATTCCAGAGAGCGCTAGACCAAGTCATCGGCCCGGAAATGGAGCCCTACGCGTTTGCCTACCTCGACGACATAATCGTCATAGGCTCCACCTTCGACGAACACGTGGAACACTTGCGGGAGGTACTCCGACGACTACAGCGGGCCAACCTGTGCATTATCCCCGAGAAGTGCGACTTTTTTAAAAGGAAGCTCCGGTACTTGGGCCACGTCATTAGTGACAAGGGCATACACACCGACCCCGACAAAGTTGCCGCCATCAAGGAACTAAAACCACCGACCAACGTGAAGGAGGTACGCCGATACCTCGGGATAGCTTCCTGGTATCGCCGGTTCGTACCCGACTTCGCTGCGCTAAGCCAACCACTCACCGCCCTCCTGAAGAAGGGTAAACACTGGAGGTGGGGAACTGAGCAACAGGAAGCGTTCGACGTGATAAAAAGAAAACTCACCGAGGCCCCCATCCTCGCGTGCCCAGACTTCAGCAAGAAATTTACCCTGCAGACGGACGCGGGTAATTTCGGCCTAGGGGCAGTACTCACACAGGAGTTGGAAGGCGGCGAACGAGTAATCGCATACGCAAGTCGGAAACTTAATAAGGCTGTTCATCGGGCAAAGATGATTAAGAGCGCAATTTTCGGATGTGCCGCAAATTGGTAATGGCCTAGTTTCAAGTTCGCACCGATGTATTTTAATTAGAAAAAAAGTACACAAGAAAGTTTGTATGAGCAAATAGAATTTAAATGGTTTTATTGCTTAATATATTAATATGTACAATTGTATTTCAGGTTACCTTATATATATATATATATGTAGCTGGATGAGGCGATGAAAATTGGTGGCTGCAAGACGTCTACTCAAATGGATATTCGGTAAGCAAGTAAAATCCGTTCTTTTTCTTTTTAATCACGTTAGCCTTTCGAACGGCTTTTTAAGCGAGGGAAATTTTAACATAACTAGCGTTCGACAATAGAAAGCAGTTAACTGTTGTCTTATGTTCAAATGTTAAATATTAGGGTGGCTCTTAAATGGCGTATTTAAGACGCTGGCCTAAACAAAGGCAGAGATCAATTATTCGGCCACGGAAAAGGAATGTTTAGCCATAGTCTGGGGAATACGCAAAATGAGGCCCTATCTAGAAGGATACCGATTCAACGTCATAACCGACCACATGTCACTAAAATGGTTAAATTCGATCGAAAGCCCCTCAGGTCGCATAGCGCGATGGGCCCTGGAGTTGCAACAACACGCCTTCGACATCGAGTACCGCAAAGGAAAACTGAACTTAGTCGCGGACGCACTGTCTCGACAGCCACTAGAGACGCTACTACGAACAACAGTGGCGGAACCACGATGCAAGTGGTGGCACAGACGGGTCGAAGAAATGCGTACCAACCCGGAGAAATACGCCGATTACATGATACAGGAGGGGCAGCTCTACCGTCATATCCCGTGTCGATCCCAGGACGAGGAAGCAGTCCCCTGGAAACTGTGTGTGCCCAGCCCCCTCCGTCGACGAGTACTGAGGGAAAACCATGACATACCAAGCGCGGGGCATATGGGTATTCGCCGAACAGTAGCACGGATTGCCAATCGGTATTATTGGCCAGGAATGTTTCGCGACATCAGCCGGTACATCCGTCAATGTGAGTCCTGCCAGAAGTACAAGGAGGCACAACACAAACCAGCCGGCAAGATGCTCTCGCAGGTCGCTCAAGAACCTTTCGCCACGGTGTGTGCCGATTTCATCGGACCCCTACCACGGTCCACGCATGGCAACACCATGCTACTTGTGTTTTTCGACAGATTTAGCAAGTGGGTCGAGTTGGTCCCCATGAGACAGGCCACAGCGGAAGGACTTCGCCGCGCGTTTAGGGAGCGTATCCTCGCCCGATTTGGTATACCCAAAGTCTTCATCTCGGACAATGGTGTACAATTTACTAGCACGCTCTGGCAGCGCTACCTCCAGGAGGTGGGGGTGCGCCAACAATTTACGGCCCCGTATACACCCCAAGAAAACCCGACGGAGCGCGCCAACCGCACTGTAAAGCGAATTATCGCACAGCTTACGAAGACACAACATAGGCGGTGGGATGACCTCCTCCCAGAAATCACACTCGCCGTAAATACGAGCGTCACAGTCTCCACAGGATACAGCCCGGCGTTCCTGGTGCAAGGACGAGAACCACGACTACCAGGAGCACTCTTCGACGAAATAAATATCGGGACAGGCGAAATAGCCCCGACGGCCGAGGAAAAGTCCACAAGGATGCAGGAAGCATTCAGGATCGTCAGACAAAATATGGAACGTGCCACGACCGACCAAGCGCGCCATTATAACCTGCGTCGCCGGGAGTGGAACCCAAAAGTCGGCGAGCTGGTCCTCACCAAAGAACGTCATCTTCTAAGGCAGCAGAGGGGTTTGCGGCAAAACTAGCCCCTAAATATGCCGGCCCCTACCAGATACTCCGATACGTTTCCCCGGTCATCGTGGAGCTACGGAAGACCGACGACGGAAGGACAAGAACGGCGAACCTGGCCGACCTGAAGGCGTACAAGACGGCCGAATCACAACAACTTAGCAGCACGGAAAAGGAGGAAAAGAACCATAAAAGAAATTAAATTAAAGTTCTAACCCCAACGAAAAAAAAAAGAGGGCAGGGAATTTAAAATAAAATAAATAAAGTTAGCAAGACCGTCGCATCAGTGGAAACCGTCATTCGATCGTCAACTGGCGGACCAACCACACGTGAATAAACGGAAGAATTTTGTAAAAAGGTAAAAATCAATCAACCATGAACATGGAAGGATTAGACAAGATGGAAAAGAGTGTGAAGCGCTTGCGTGAACGCATAACCGAGGAAAATGCGAAGCGACCGCGGACCCAGATGCTTGGCGTGGGGCCGACCATAGGCCCACGGGATGCTGCCCGCGCACGCGCCGAAGCCGCCGCCGCGATCTACGCGGCACTCACGCACGCTACTGGAGAGACGCGCAACCAGCAGCCAGCAATGGCGGCCCAGTTAGCCGCTAGGCGGACCGCCGTCGCACGCGCTGCCAGCGGACATGCCGTCACCATCCACGCGGAAATGACCCGCGCTCTGTCAGTGCACGCGATCGCCGCTAACGCAGCCGCAAGGTACGCGACCACAGCCAGCATGACGGCGGGCACCCACGCTGAAAATGCCGACACCGCACAGGCTACAACAGCACGCGCCGTCACAGCCCAAGCAACTGCACGACAGACCCTCGCCGCGTGCACGGCCGCCGTACACGCGACAGCGGCGTTCACCAACGCAGCGCGCGCCGCCGACGAAATCACCGGGCGCACCCTAGCCTCTTCCCCATCCTTCAGTCCTTCGGGGGACGACAGGTACAACACCGCCGGGGCAGCCGCCTTCTCGGTGAGGAGGGTAGCTTCAGATCACGACACTAGACACGGGAGCGGAATGGACACGGGCAAGACTGCGTCCACTGGTAGCCCGCCCAACGAAAGTACAACAAGCGACAGCGCATCGCACACCACCTCATCGGACACCAGCACGACCACCGATAGCCCAACAGGCGAGAGTCCCGCCAGCGACAGACCGGCTAACCAGGACACCGACATGGCGTTGGCCGAACACCTTGAAATCGAGCTATCCTCGGACGAGGAACAACCACCGCAGGCGTCGACGGGCCCGCGAGCAATTTTCCCGCCAGGACCAGGCGGAATAGCGCTGTATGAGGCCGACCTGCGGACACTGACAGGACCCTATTGGGTGACAGACACAGTCATCGATGCCTGGGCAAAGGGCCTGGAAGCCACGCTCAATATACGAGGTACCGTACTCAGCCCATTCGTTGTCTGGCAATTGAGCAAACCCGACAGGGGAGAGAATTATCAGCGCATCCACCGGTGGCTACGCCACACCGACCTTTTCGGCCAACGGGTTGTCCCCGCGCCACACAATGTCTCGAACCATTGGTACCTGCTCGCCCTCGCCAACCAGGAGATGACCCACCACATAACAGATAGCGCGTGTTGGCACGACATCAACATTTGGGTGGCCGACTCCAGGAAAGTAGGAAGGGTGACACACGCGGTAGAGGAATGGCGAGAGTTTCTCCGGTGGGAATACCAGCAGCGACATCAGCGGGAGGCCCCCCACATACGGGAGGTACATCTGGAGGTACCACAGCAGACCAACGATAACGACTGCGGAATATACGTGGTGGAAACTATCGAGAGGGTGCTGAGATACGTCGGACGCGGAG
>NW_023458555.1:87489265-87490305 GCF_013731165.1 Rhagoletis pomonella | reverse complement strand
TATTAGGGTGGCTCTTAAATGGCGTATTTAAGACGCTGGCCTAAACATGCCGGCCCCCTTGCGGCAAGCAATCTGGAAGTTTACGTATTTAGGCCACCAAGTTTCATCGTTTAGTAGATATGTCTTAAAACTAGAAGCGACGTATCCATTTACGTTCCGCATTTGTCGAACCTAAATTCTAGAAAAAATGTAAAGGAAGAAAAAAGTCACAATAAAACGTGGTTTGAAATTCACAAGCACTTGTTTATTTTTATTTCAATTCATGTTATTAATACAGATTTTCGAAAAAATAAAAAAGTGAATATAAAAAATTTATTGTAATTGTTGGGGGGAAAATCATTCAGCAAGCA
This sequence comes from Rhagoletis pomonella, assembly GCF_013731165.1. NCBI lineage: Eukaryota > Metazoa > Arthropoda > Insecta > Diptera > Tephritidae > Rhagoletis > Rhagoletis pomonella. The sequence continues at coordinate 87,489,955 of NW_023458555.1, read as the reverse complement.
CCGGAGAGCACCCACCCGAAGATTGTATTTTGTGCCAATAGTGGGCCCATGGCACCTGCGGGAAGCGCGCCCACGAAAATCTTGGGGAAAACGTCGGCCCCAAGAACTACTCGGACTGGCGAAGAAATGTGGAACCGAGGGTCAGCCAGTCTTAAATTTGTATATGCTGCGCCAATCGAAGCGTAGATATTCGCGACCGGGGTTATCCATAGGTCGCTGGTTCATATCCGGTTCGAAGGACCATGAATAACTCAGTGAGAGGGGAGACCAGTATGTTTGCATGTATGTATATAAAAAAAAATATTTATTGGACCAAAAAGTAGTGGGTAGGCACTGTGGCCAATGGTAATCAACTATTACCACCTCCGCATGGTTGTAAGCCATGCAGAGTCCGCAGAATGCTCCGGAAGCAGTGTCCGGAGGATGCATCCGACTAGGCAGAGCATACTTTGAAGTGCCATCTTATTGAAACTTAAGAAAGTTCAATTACTTGGCAGTTGAGAAGTGCATGTGCAAAAATTTCCTAAATTGCATAAAGGAAATTTTTGCACATGCAGCAGTACATAGCATGTATTTAGGCGCCTAGTGTTAGCAGACGCGCCTAAACATACCGGCCCCCTAGACGACATGGTCGTCTAGTGGATAAAACAAAAGCCGCAAATATCCGGCTCGAAGGACCATGTTCATCGG
>NW_023458555.1:87487982-87489165 GCF_013731165.1 Rhagoletis pomonella | reverse complement strand
TGTGTACTTTTTTTCTAATTAAAATACATCGGTGCGAACTTGAAACTGGGCCATTACCAATTTGCGGCACATCCGAAAATTGCGCTCTTAATCATCTTTGCCCGATGAACATGGTCCTTCGAGCCGGATATTTGCGGCTTATTTTACATCTCCGTGACGACCAAATCGTCTAGGGGGGCCGGTATGTTTAGTCGCGACTGCTAACACCAGGCGCCTAAATGCATGCTATGTACTGCTGCATGTGCAAAAATTTCCTTCATTAAATTAATGAAATTTTTGCACATGCACTTCTCAACTGCCAAGTAATTGAACTTTCTTAAGTTTCAATAAGATGGCATTTCAAAGTATGCTCTGCCTAGTCGGATGCATCCTCCGGACACTGCTTCCGGAGCATTCTGCGGACTCTGCATGGCTTACAACCATGCGGAGGTGGTAATAGTTGATTACCATTGGCCACAGTGCCTACCCACTACTTTTTGGTCCAATAAATATTTTTTTTATATACATACATGCAAACATACTGGTCTCCCCTCTCACTGAGTTATTCATGCTTGCTTACCGAATATCCATTTGAGTAGACGTCTTGCAGCCACCAATTTTCATCGCCTCATCCAGCTACATATATATATATATAAGATTCCCGGAGATATCAGCCAGAACAAAACGCTAATCAGCTAGATCAAGATCAGCCGAGAATCAATCCACCAGCACTATTGGATAGCATTTCGGCTAAAATTCCACAATCCAGCATAGCAGCTAGCCAAGGAGTTCATACGTGGTCACCACACAGCAAAATTGAATTTTAAACAGCTACAACAAAACAACATAAAGCACATTAAAAAGGTACGTGGTTGTTTTGAAATATCACAGCACTTGTTTTTTTTGGTGTGAATAATTAAATTTAAAAATATATACTAAAAGAATAGTGTCCGTGAGTGATCTTGTGAAAAAAAAAAAAACAAAGAAATAGTGAAGACACAAAAAGTTACAGTCCACTAAAAGTTCTGTCTGTCAGCAAGCAGGCACAGTAACCTCAATTAGTAAAAGCGCGCGAAAATTCATTTTGCATTTTAAGTTTCTGCAAGATAGAATAATATTCCCAATCGAATTAAAATCACATTTTTCAATTTGGAGTATTAAATTAATTCACGGGAATTTACACATTTTCAGTTTTTTCTGAGTT
>NW_023458555.1:87484395-87487882 GCF_013731165.1 Rhagoletis pomonella | reverse complement strand
GAAAACAGAAGCATCGGGGCCTTAACAGGAAAACGCTTCGTTACAATCGATATCGTTGTTGAGAATATCGGTTATTTTATATCGATATCAAAAGTTGCGATACGGTATTGATACGATATTTTGTTTCGATATCTGAAATATCGAATGCTATTTTCCCCATTTCTGGCAACTCAGCCTTTACTTTTTTCTTTCTTATTCCTTTTGCTCGTGCATGTTATCACCAAAGTTTTATTCCCATCAAAAATGACTTTAAAGTTAAAATTGCGTTTAAGATACTCAGAAATCTCTCATGTTCATAAATTTGTTTGAACATAATTTGAAAATATACGTGTTTAGTGATTTTATTTGGTAAATACGAGCATTTTCATAGTTCCATTTTCAGCCATGAATATGTCAGGGAAATGTGTATATAAATACATGCAGATACATTTTTATTTCTCGGAAAAAGTGTTAACACTGTAGTTCCGCAGATTTTACTAAAATGTTTGTATTTGCTTGAACAATATATACGCAAATGCTGTTAGTAAAGCAAAATATTGATTTAAGCCAAATAATGTTACCCTACCGATACTCTGAATTTCAGCCCCCAGAGCCGCGTTCCGTCATCGAAAGTGTTACCGAAATCATGGATCCAAGAAGTGCAGCGTGGAGAGATTTCCAGAGATTAAAAGATAGAAAACTGAAATGCAAAACTTGCCAGAAAAGTTTTGCGAACTCTGGAGGGACAACTAATTTTTTGTACACTTGAAAAATTATCATTCCACAGAAAACAAGACGGTAAGTTACCAGAGTATAAATAACAGTGAATATGTTAGGAGTAAATACAAATAAATATATTTCTATAAACAAAGGTAATTGACATCAGCTCGCCTCAAACAACTACTCAAAGGAGGATCGCAGCAATTGAGTTTCGAATCGCAATACAGAGTATACCTAATGTGACCAACTATTTCATATCTCAAAGAAGTACAGCTTAGGTTGGGTTAATTTAACGCCACGACCCGATTACGGAATTTCGAATGCAGCTAATTTCGATCCATGAGCGCTCAGTGCGAGCCAAAATACTTCCAACTTAGCCTCGCGATGGTTGGACAGTCTAAAAGAAAGTGTGGAGATGATTCCATTTCATCTTCCTCTTGGAAGCTGATACAAAAGAATCAGTTGAAATTCCTAGTCTAATCGCATGAATACCAATCGCGCAATAGCCTGTCAGAACCTCCATCACTAACCCTTGAGAGGTAACGTGTTTTAAAGTGCCCTATAAAAACATTTGCTGCAGCAGAGAAACGTCTTCATTTCCTTTTTTATGTTGGAAAAGGATCCGGTTTCCCTCATCCTAATAGTATAGTTCGAGCTGCGACAATTCTGTCTGCAATATCCTGAGGCGCTGTATTCAACACATGTATGTTAAGCGTCAGTGTAAGTGTGGTTCCTAATGCTCCGCTAATTCATGTTTTACAAGTGTGGCCTCCTCTATTGAGTTCCACCTAACCAGGACTCCTTGAAACAATATCGGCTTAAATCTGGTTTCCCAGAGCTTATGAATTAATTTGGGCGAGAGACCCCACATTTTACCGATAGCTCTGCTGCAGCAATACAAGGCAGCCGACACCTGTCCAACCCTTTCGTCAATGTGAGGCTTCCATGAAGGCCGCCGTTGATCGCCCCTAGTTACGTGGTTCTGATGTCCTTAAGCCAGATCAAAAAGGTTGTATAGAAATCGTATCTTGACGAAAAGTTTCACGTCATCTACATAGGCGATCACCCGTCAGCCCACCGTTTCCAGCTCCTCTAGAAGGTCGTTTACAACCGCAATCCAGAGCAAGGGAGAGAGAACACCACCTTGTGGAGTGCTCCTATTGACTCTGCAGACGCTCCCCTACTCCTCTGCGGCAGATCTGTCACCAATTAAGCTGTAGATAAGCCTTATTAGGTTGGTTCCCACCCCCAGATTATGAATATACTTTACTATTGTCTCTGGAGTTACATTGTTGAAGGCTCCCTCGATATCGAAGAAGGCCCCTACTGCATAATCTTCATGCGTGAAGGCTTCCTCTGACCACTTTACCAATGTGTGCAGGGCGGTCTTCACCGACCTTTTCTTGCAATAACCATATTCAGCTCTTGAAAGACAGTCACGAGGAATCGCGTTTCTTATGTCTATCAATCTCTCTAGCGTTTTTAGCAAAAGCGTGTTTAGCAAAAGCGAAGGGACTGGTAGGCCTAAAATCCCCAGGGGAAACATGAGAGCCTTTTCCGGCCTTCGAGATGAACGCAACACTGACTACCCTCCAAGCCTTTGGGATGTACCCGGTCCTCACGCAGTTCACATAAATACGATCCAACCAATTGCACGACACCTTTAGAGCCTTTTGAAGCTGCGCAGGTATGATGCCATCGGTCCCCGGCGACTTTAATGGTTTGAACGAATTTATCGCCCAGGCCATGTGATGACCGTCCAATGATCGGTAACCAGTTACCGACAATTTTCGAATCGCTATCGCACTTTCTGACGCAAAAACATTTATATAATCCGTCAAAAAGTGCGATAGCGATCCGAAAATTATAACTAACTGGTTACGGAATCCCCCTCCTGAAGTACAAAATATCGCAAAGAAGTACATTTGACTATACTTCGAAGTACGAAGTACAAGAGCGAAAAAAGAAGTGCTGTACTTCCGAAAGAAGAACGGTTGGTCACATTAAGTATACCCCCTAGACTTGCTTCTGAGGAGGGGAAAACTTCGTGATATAAATTTATGCTTATTCGTGTTATTTTTTGGTAGTTTTACGTATATGTATTTGGCGTTTGTAAATAAAAAAAAAACCAACGAAATCTAACCGAGATATACGCAAAACTGCCAACTAACAAAGCAACGAGGTCGATGTGAATTGATATTGCCGATATTCAATATATCGATAAATTTCCATTGCCGGTATGCATCCCTAACTATTAGGAACTTAATGCGATTCGAAAGGCGACACGGAGTAATAAAATTTCATAATGCCAAGTATTCAAGCCCCAATGATTTGCTTTTCGAATCGCAATACGGAGTAAAGGTCCTGGTTTTCATGGCCTTCTTCCATTGGCTAAAATAGCAGCGTAACGATGTGACATCGAATTGCCAGACGTCCAAAATTCCAATTCTATGTAGAAGGCATAATTCATATTCATCCATAACGCCTATCTTCAATTGAATGTTTAACACAAGCGCTCTATATTAAACACTAAACTACCTTTCCACTCAACAGAACTATCGCAAACACCATATTTATCATCGATGAAGATGAAAACAGCCTACGCAGCAGCAAACCTTTGAAGAAGTTGAATAATGAATGCAGGTCGACTTAACAACCATTAATTGGGAGCCAAAAAGACGTAGGCGCCAGTTCGAATAGATCTATAAAGCGGAAAAGAGATGAGGATCGGCTAGACCAACTTTGTGGTACTGTAAGTGACTGGCTAAAAAAGTCTGAAGCACCTGCA
>NW_023458555.1:87484169-87484385 GCF_013731165.1 Rhagoletis pomonella | reverse complement strand
ATATAATTTTTATATAATATTATTTTTGTTGCTATTTAATTTAGGTAATTTTTAATAAAATTATGTGCATGTATTCTTTAACAAAATCCGTGTAAATCCAAGTTTCAAACTTGTGCAATATTTAAAAAAGTCAACAAACTTTCGTAAAAATTTCCATCTTTTTAATGAGATTTCTTAGAAAGATTTTGAATATGCATGAGTAGAACAAAGTAAAAA
>NW_023458555.1:87476196-87484069 GCF_013731165.1 Rhagoletis pomonella | reverse complement strand
CATAAAAAAGAAAAGAAAGGAATTCATGTGCAAAATTTATGGCGTGTAGGTGCGCCGATTAAATAAAAATTCTACAAATTCATAAATTCAAAAAGAAAAGTAAAATAATATGTTCAAATTTATATGCATACATACGTATGCGAAATTTAAAAGTGGATTTTATGCAATTTTGACGGGTCGTAACCAAAGGAAAAAAAAAATAAAAAATAAAATAAAAAAATTATATTATAATACTAATGGACTTAAATCTAACGCGCATTAGAAACACCCTTAGTGCGCGGAACACGAGTTGGCAATTGGTCGTTTTCTCCCCACGGAAAACCAAGAGGGGCTGTATAGAAACGTGATCTTTAGTCCCCAAGTTGTGCTGGCCTTGGGGTCAGGCACTTTAGGTCTTCCGGTGCTCCGCAACCACGTGACGCTCAAACCGGCCCCGGCCCTAATTGTAATCGCAGGTGACACTGGCAGGTGAGTACGTTAGCTAAGTAGCGAGTAGGCAAACGCGGGTTATTCCCTTGTTTCCAATGGCTCTCAGCGGCTCCTGTCGCTGCTGAGCCCAACGTATTCAGCGCAGCCCCTTCTCATTCCTTTCTTAGCTCTGGAAATCTTTGGTGTTAGCAGTGCCTGGTGTTAGTTGCGCCGCGGAACCTTTTTGGTTTCTCCGCCAACAGCCCATGTAAGCGAACAGCGCCTGCAAGCGAACAGCGGTGTCTAATGTTATTCGTGGTTTACATTTGTGTACACGCACATATATACATATACATACATATATGCAGATATTTCTGCATATACATACGCTCAAGTATCTGCAGATGTACAAACGCAATTTTGGATTTATATTATTATTATTTTTTTCTTTTTTTTGTACGTTTACTTTAGTATCGATTCACTGTAATTAAACATGGTTGAACAATACCAGGTGAAGTAGTCAAAGCAAAAAGGCTGGTTTATTACTTCAGCTGTTTACGGCGCCAGGGTAATTACTTTTGATTCATATGAACTCTCAATGAACTTCATACCTTGGGTTGGCGGGATCCCCTCCAAATTTTTGTGGGGTGATGTCTGCTGAAATTAGCTGGTGATTCGGGATTGTTCTCGCTGTCGAACTGCTCCTGATCCAAACTTTAACACTTTGCTTCAGACCAAAACAACTACGTTTATTCTGTTAACACTTAATTTTTTAAATTTTTTTTTTAAGTTAAAACTTTTCCGCGGCACGCACTGATATCTTTAACAATCTTCAGCATTCACTCAAGTGTGTCGCGCAGCTTCTTCTTTTCCCAATTTATAGCATCTGATGATTCCGTTTACCTTGGTAGATGCAATTCGGTCTGCAAACGGTGATCTTACCGCTTTAAAGTTGCGGCTCTTCGTTGTGGCTGTTCGTTACACGCTCGCAGCCGTCGATGGTGCCTACACTATGGAACGAGTGCGCAAAAGAGTTCATAACGCAGCCTGACCATATTCCTCTCTAGCGCCCAATGTGTGGCTTCGACCCATGACCTGTTGCCGGGCCCTATTCCTTAGCCTGTTATCATATTCTCCACTCTCTCTACGAAAAAAATCATCTAATTTACCTGGTAATAACTTAGCCTATCACTGGGTAAGGTTTGTAAGGGGGACAAGACACGGTAGAAGGGGTGTATAAGTACATGAATCTGCGAACTTAAGTCGTTTCAATTTGAGTATTGTTAAGTATAGTTATCATCTTTTGTACACATAAGACGTACACTTTCACCACATTCTTATCGGACAGAAACCTCTATCACAAATACAGACAAGACAAAACATGCACTTACACCTTGATCCGACCTGCTGAGTGTCTATGCTACAAACATGTCTTTCGCATGGTACACGCCTAACTTCTTATCAGAGGTGTCGCCTAGTTCATAAAGCGCTGTGCCAACTTTTCGTAATATGACGCACTGAACATTCTTCGGCGCAAGTTTGGCATTGTAATGGTCCATCTGCGAGCTCTGTCTAAAATTGCGGCGGTACACTAACCGGCCGATTTTAAATTCAATATTTTTCGCTTGATGCTTTTATAGACCCAATTCTACAGCGCAGTCAGTGTCCTTGATGGAACCTAATTTCTTAAGCACGTCATACGCCGCGCCGTGTGGCACCATTGGTATTCCGAACACTGCGTAGTATGGAGATACACCTATCTCTGAATGTGTCACACTTCTCAAAGCAAATGCCGCGTCACTCAAGTGCTGGTCCCAATTTCTTTGACTACTGCCTATATAAGATCTTAGCATTTGAAGAACAGACCTATTCACGCGCTCGACAGCATTATCTTGAGATGAATAGAATGCCGTCTTTATATTCTTAACTACGTACTTCTCTAAGAAAGCGTCGAACATGTTGGCAACGAATAGCTTCCCATTGTCTGAATGTAGATATTCCGGGACCCCTAAAACATGAAACACCTCCCTTTCAAGGAACGTGACTATCGGCCGTGGCCTGTCGCATGGGTCTAAGAAAGACAAATTTGGAAAAATGGTCAAGACAAACGAACACAAACACATTTCCATCCTTGGTGCGCGGATATGGTCCCATACAATCGACATATACACGTTGGAAAGGTCGCTCAGTGACTTATTGTTTACCCATTGGTGGCCTTTTGAAATGGGTTTGGGTCTTATTAACCTTGCACGATTCGCAAACTTTTACGGGCAGTAATACTTTTCGCGGATCCTAGCTAACGTTTTGTGGATTCCCCCCGTGTCCAGCTGAGGGCGAACTATGAGCAGCTTCCACCAGCCCCATACGCAGCCCGACGGCACCCAGAGCTTCCAGGCTTGGTCTTCCTGCAATTCATCCCCTCGCCTAAACTGGGTCCGTTTATATACGTAACCGTCCGATATACATAGTTCCGGTATTTTGTCTTGGTCTTTGTCGATTGCGTCTCTCAGTCTCGTATATTTTTCTGAGTTGAAATAAGGCGAATCGAGGCACACATCAAGTACCCTATCATTGAGCTGTAATGCCTGTAGTTTTAAGCTCCACCGTCCTAACGTCCGCTGAGGTCCTTCTGTTGCATTAGCCATTTGAGGCTAGCGTGATCCGTGATTATGGTGAATGGTAGACCTTCCACATAGGGTCGGAAGCGTTTGACACTTAGCACGGCGGCGTAGCGTTCTAGCTCGGTCACGCTATCGTTTCTTTGTGCCTTATTCAATTTGGCTGACATGTACGCTATCGGTCTTTCTTCCCCGTCCACGTCCATTTGGAAGAGTACTTCTCCCACCCCGTCAGTCGATGCGTCACATTGTATGTAAAATCGTCTATAGAAGTCCGGATGTACGAGTACTGGGGCGGATATAAGGCTGTGTTTCAGTGCCTCAAACGCCTTGATGACCTCATCGGTCATGTGAAATTTGTTTATTTTGTCCTTGGACAGGCAGTCATGTAGCGGCGCAGCGATATTCGCGTAGTTTTGGATGAATCTGCGATACCATCCTGACATGCCCAGGAACCGTCGGAGTTGCTTAGGGCTCTTTGGAAGAGGGAAATCTCGTACGGCTGCGACTTTGTTAGCATCCGTTCGAATGCATCCATCTCCCACAACATAATCCAAGTAACGTACCTCACGATAGCAGAATTTACTTTTTTCAACGTTGATCGACAGCTTCGCATCACGCAAGCACTTAGCGACCTTTTCCAATAGGGACATATGCGAATCAAAATCTACAAAACACTCTAACAGATCGTCAAGATACACAAAAACAAATTCACGTAAAGCCACTAGTATAACTTTGTCCATAAGACGACACATTCGCTGGACAGCATTGCAGAGGCCAAAGGGCATCACAGTGAATTGGTATGGGGACCTACCAGGTACCGTAAAAGCTGTTTTCTCTCTGGATTTCTGATCTAGCAGAATCTGCCAGAAGACATCCTTAAGATCAATTGCTGAGATGGAACGCGTGTTCTGTAGTCGGCTAAGTATGCCATCTATGTGGGGAAGTGGGTACGCGTCTTTAATCGTACGTTCATTTATTTTTCGCGCATCTAGGCACAGCCTATTCTTGGTTCCCTTAATTACTAGAGAGACGGGAGAGCTCCAGCTGCTGTTGCTCTCCTCTATGACCCCCATCTCTAGCATCGTATTCAGCTCCGCAAATACTAACTTCTGAATAGCAGGTGAAATAGGGTAGTGTCTTTGTTTTACGGGTATATTTTCGTTCACAACTTCAATTAGGTGCTCTTCAATATCGGTGCGACCTAAGCCCAGAACGGCGAAGGACGGGAACTGCGCCTTAACTCTTTCAAGCCGCCTATTTTGATCTTCCGAGAGCACATGCTGCACCGCTTCAAAAGAGAGATCACCTTCTTTGGCTACGAGCTCTGAAACCGCATTGCTTTTAATGTTCTCATTCACACCTCTGCTTACTACATTCATATCAAACACACGCCAAAAATCTACACCTAAATACACCTTCTGGGTCAAGGTTGGTACAATGAGGAATTCTAAGACCCTACTTCTCCCATCCCAAACTACGGGAAGTGTTATGACGCCTACTACTAGCGTTTCTTCGCCATTGGCCGTACGAATATTTTGTCAAGATATCCTCATTATTTCGTTTTCTCGCCCTTCTAATATCTTCGAAGAGCCTTTCCCTAAGCAACTTGTGCAAGCACGTCATGGCCCCCAACACTTGCTTGTGCGAAGAAGCGGTTATCGCCTTTCACAGTGACAATGGTTGCTATTATTTTTATTTGTATTCTTTTGAGTTGTTTTTGTTTTTCGCGCATTTTCTTTATCTTTTTGAAATTTCTTGTTTTACCTTTTTCCTCTAGCGCTTCTTTAATTCAGTATTGTCTTCGCGCCTTAGTATCTTAATCTCACTCTTATTCTCGCCTTCTACTCTGCCGGGTGACTTCTGTTCTGGACAGAGTGCCCGGCCATCTCTGCCAGTGCCCGGTTTCCCGCCTCGGCTTTAAACACACAAAAGGACGAGTCCCCACCACACAACAAACATTTCATCAAATGGAATGGGGACTTACACGCACTGTGTTTTGCTGCTTCAGCCGGGTTTTTGAGGTAGTAATCAACCGGCATTCCGCATGCAAAACACATCACGAGGTGGAACGGGGATGCACAGAAAACTTGCTTGGGATCATAACTGACATTACTATGAACGGTGGACGAATTACTTACATTGGAGGTTGGATTATGGGATGTAGGTTTGGGTCTAGGCATGTCACGAGCAGAGGTAGTATTAAGCGAGTTCCTACTTCCCCCGGAGTGGTTTCGGCCTTCTCTACCTAAAGCGTTAACTTCTATTTCCCTGTCGTTTTTCCATTCTTCCGGATATGGCCTGTCACAACTTTCTATACCCTGACTCTCGACCTGTTCTCCTTAATAAGTTTTTCAGCTCTCTTACATTCGTACTTCAGTTCAGACATCAATCCAATCTTAGTGGCGAAAGTAAGATTAGCCAAGTATGGTTTGAGGTTTCCCCGTACGATCTTTACCAACTCGTCTTCTGGGATCTTTTTTCGAAGACGAAACGTGAGATCATGTATATCTGCATACAAGTCCTCAAAGCTTTCTTGTACGTGCTGTTTTCGCTCCATGATCTCGCGTATCACCTCATAATCTGACTCGGCCGATTGGTACTGCGCTAATAGTTCTCCTTTTAATTCGAAGTAATCGAATGTTTCATCATCGGCATGGTCTTCCAAGACCTGCCAGTACCATTTCAGAGCATTTCCTGTGACCAAGCAGTGGAACTCGGAAAAAAACTGATCATAGGAGAGGTGATACTGTACCCGCATTCGTTTCAAGCAGAAGACGAAACTTTCCACCGTCACCCCTATTGGTTCCATCGAAATTCAAATGCCACTTGTCTTAATCCACTTTTTTGCGTTCATGACCATCTGCTCTCTCACGCGACTGCCTACTACTATCGTTCGGTTGTCCTCTATTTCCTCGCCAGTTCGCTGGGTCCGGTGTTGAGGTCGTACCTGTTGGTGATGGTGCTGCTGGAGCCTGCATCGAAGCCTCCACATCACCAACGCGGTCGCTGAGCTGCGACACATCAGTCCGGATTTTCCTGACCTCATTCATACAATCAGCCATTACCGCGTTCTGTTGCACTAACACCGCCATCATCTGGCTCGGTCTGTTTGCTGGAGGCGCGGTTGTTGGTTCGCCACCTCCGGCTGACTCCTGTGTCGGTCGCGGTATTACACCTCCAACCGCTCCCTCTAACATTTCCTCCTGAGCCGAGGGTTCTGACATCTCCAGAATGCGGTCCAGTTTCCGAGAAAAACTAAGGGATTCGGTGCTGTCTTCGTCCGTTTTTTGGTTGCAGGGAGGATCAGAATCCTGTTGTACTTTTCGCCCAAAAATTCGAGCAGTGCAGCGGTTGTAATTGTCCACTGGCACGAAGTCTATTGGATATTCGACCCCAGTATCTATTTGCGTGAGCAGGAAACCCACTACTTGGTTTTCTAGTGACCTCGCAACACTTCGCGTAAATGGTCTATTATTGGGGAGAATACCTAACCTTGTTCTTTGTGGTTCTTCAGTTTCTTCATATGTCTCCATTAACCCTGGAAACCCAGAAAAAACACTTTTTGACAAGAAAAAATAACTTTCGCCTCTTAATACTTTTCAAAAATAATTCAAACCAATTTCGCTAATATGAAAAATTTAAATTCAGTACAGTGTAGGTATATAAACTTCACGTTCCGTGATTTAGTTAATAACCAAATGGATGTTAAAAAAATAAAAATATATATCTGATCGATTACGACTTATACCAGTTTCGCCACTTCATTCGGCTTAATTTACTAGCATAGAGAATAAAGGGTAGTAAAAAGGCTAATAATATCTGCTATATATGATTTAAAAATAATAATAAAAAAAACTTACTTCGAAACTTTCCGAAATTTGACATTTACATGTACTAAACGGGGAACTGCATTATTAAACTAACTGTCTATATCCTTAGCAATAACAATACTTCACTTATCAGAGAAGGAACGATATGTCTGCATGCAAAATAAATTAATAGGAATTTCTAAGGTATGTGTATTTGGTGTAGATGGTTGGTGCATAAAGGCACTTCCTGATGGCAGTTTCGTACCCCGCCAATCTAGTTCAACCCCACATTTACTATCGGCCTGAGCCTAAGCAAAGCTGGCGGCTGAACTCCTAAACAGTCCGAAGGAAATCAGCAAAAATTTTAAATTATTAACGACAAGGCTATGAGAAAGCTAGAGTATTGGAAAGAAATAACGAAATGAAGGTAGCATGAACATATGAAAGAGCTAGTATGTTCTGAAGTCAAACGTTGGGCGCCATTTGTTATGTTACTGCGTGTTCCGGGTGGAGGTCGTGTCGGAACAGGCATGGTGGTAGCCCGGCTGGAGCTCGTCGGCCTAGGGGTCTGGTTCTTGCCACTAACTCGCACCCACAGTCACAAACAAAAAACGTCATGCCTCTTACCGGGCATGGAAGAAAAGTAGACAGAAAACAACAGCGGTAGAAACAGTCCTTTCACGGGGAGCCGTCCCAGCCCATCTTCTTAAAAAAATGCTCAAGCTGTCTTGGACTTCACTCTAGCTCCGGATGCAACCGCGAAGTGAGAGAAAAAGTCCTACGTATACATATGCACGTCATATAAAAGTTGGAAGTGGGGAGAGCGACCTTCCTTCCAATTGATCTCGTTAAATCTTGTAGCGAATAGCGAATTAGTTCCGGTGAAACTTCAATCGAAATAACACGCGTGGCCGTACTCCAAATAAAGAATCATATTAAAACTAATTGTGTTACACTAAATAAACGCGAAAACTAGTGCGGAAAGTGCACAATTCAAATAAAGTGTTTGTGTTTACACCGAAGAAAATAAATTCA
>NW_023458555.1:87444083-87476096 GCF_013731165.1 Rhagoletis pomonella | reverse complement strand
CATAAAAAAGAAAAGAAAGGAATTCATGTGCAAAATTTATGGCGTGTGGGTGCGCCGATTAAATAAAAATTCTACAAATTCATAAATTCAAAAAGAAAAGTAAAATAATATGTTCAAATTTATATGCATACATACGTATGGGAAATTTAAAAGTGGCTTTTATGCAATTTTGACGGGTCGTAACCAAAGCAAACAAAAAAAAAGTGTATAATAGGAAAATTAAATTATAATACTAATGGACTTAAATCTAACGCGCATTAGAAGCACCCTTAGTGCGCGGAACGCGAGTTGGCAATTCGTCATTTTCTCCCCATGGAAAACCAAGTGGGGCTGTATAGATACGCGATCTTTAGTTCCCGAAGTTGTGCTGGTCTTGGGGTCAGGCACTTTAGGGCTTCCGGTGCTCCGCAACCACGTGACGCTCAAACCGGCCCCGGCCCTAATTGTAATCGCAGGTGACACTGGCAGGTGGGTACGTTAGCTAAGTAGCGAGTAGGCAAATGCGGGTTATTCCCTCGTTTCCAATGGCTCTCAGCGGCTCCTGTCGCTGCTGAGCCCAACTTATTCAGCGCGGACCCTTCTCGTTCCTTTCTTAGCTCTGGAAATCTTCGGTGTTAGCAGTGCCTGGTCTTTTTGGTTTCTCCGCCAACAGCCCATGTACGCGAACAGCGCCTGTAAGCGAACAGCGGTGTCTAATGTTATTCGTGGTCTACATTTGTGTACACGCACATATGTACATATGCATACATATATGCAGATATTTCTGCATATGCGTACGCTCACGTATCTGCAGATGTACAAACGTAATTTTGGATTTTTATTATTATTATTATTATTATTGTTTTCTTTTTTTTTGCACATTTACTATAGTATTAATTCACTGCAATTAAACATGGTGGAACAATACCAGCTGAAGTAGTCAAAGAAGAAGGCTGGTTTATTACTTCACCTGTTTATGGCGCCAGGGTAATTATTTTTGATTCATATGAACTTCATACCTTGGATTGGCGGGATCCCCTACAAATTTTTGTGGGGTGATGTCTGCTGAAATTAGCTGGTGATGCGGGATTGTTCTCGCTGTCGAACTGCTCCTGATCCAAACTTGAACACTTTGCGATTCGCTTCAGACCAAAACAACCACGTTTATTCTGTTTACACTTAATTTAATTTTTTTTAAGTTAAAACTTTTCCGCGGCGCGCACTGATAACTTTAACAATCTTCAGCATTCACTCAACTGTGTCGCGCAGCTTCTTCTTTCCCCAATTTATAGCATCTGATGATTCCGTTTACCCTGGTAGATGCAATTCGGTCTGCAAACGGTGATCTTGCCGCTTTAAAGTTGCGGCTCTTACTTTCCCCACCCTCAAGCTAACATTCTACATATACATGTATAAATTCACTCTGTTGTTAACAGAAACAGATCGTCCATACTCACACACTCCACCCACATACATACACACACACATGCGCCTAATTAACAGCAGACTGCTCGTTACAAAATACAGCTCAATATCTAACTATTAAACATTAAACAATCAAAATAAGAATAGCGAAAAGTGGTAAAAACGTCGTGTCCCTATTATTTTCACATGACTATATGTATTAACAGTGGTAAAAAAGTAATAGAGACAAGAAATGTTGAGAAGTTTCGGATTTTTTTCTGTTGTTTATTTAATGTTTAATAATTTTTATAAAAGAATAACTCTTAATATAAAAACAAGGTATACAATTTTGCCAAATTCTGAACAAACTTTGAAAATTTAATTTGTATGCTGTTTTTTTATCTTGAGTTATACTTATATAAAAAATTATTAAACGTTTAATCAAAAAAAGAAAAATTTCTGAAACTTGTCAACATTTCTTGTCTCTATTATTTTTTCCACAACTGTATGTCTATATTTTAATGAACATAAATTGATACTAATTTTTTTATCTAATCCAAGAATGATGGATCAAATCCAATGTCAAAGTTATTGGTGGTAGTTAGTTGGACAATTTCAACTATTGCATAGGGGTTTCCAGCTGTTAGTTACCTCAAATGAAATGATATATAGTATGCATTTTAAATCTGCTTATTTTTTTTTAATTCATGTAATTTTAATATTATAAAATCTTATATTTTTTAAAATTTTCATGAAATTTTTATATTCTACTCTTTCGAATACAAATGTAAATAAAATTAGTGTATTTCAACCAAAGTTACTTTGAACCTTTGGCAATCTAAATATTAATTATTAAAACATTGCTTACATTGGACAACCACTATTTTATTCGGTCCTTTGAATTGGGTGGGATACGACATAGCTCATCAACTTATCCCTTAGTTTGAAAGCGTCTCGGGAAGCGTTGTTTGAACATGTCCTTCTGGCCTTTTGTAAAGGGGTGGATATTTCGTTGCGCCACAGCCCCTTTATTACCACGTTCCCATCTTCCTGGTCAACGTACTCAGGTGGGCAATACCTTCCATCATGTATCTTCAAGTAATTGTGCAGAAGTACGGTCATTTTCACAATTTATGCTGCGGATGTTGGGCTCATATGCAAGGTAGATAAAAGGATCCTCCATCTACTTGCTAAAATGCCAAAAGCATTTTCAATCACTCGGCCTGCTCGCGACAAACGCTTGTTGAAGATTTCCCTCTCCAAAGGCAAATTATTTCCTAAATACATATATAAGAATTATTAGTAATACTATGAAACTAAAGTGACAAGTGAATTGCTTGTACGAACCTGGATACGGTTTCATTAAAAAAGGTTTTAATGGGAACGCAGAACCTCCAACAAAATAATGTGGAAAACAGTTGCTAATGCCAGACAATACTTCTTTTTTCGTCAACCCTAATTGGCCCGTATATATGTAAACGCTACCCAAAACTCGAGTTCCACATAACTCCGCCGTCACTTTGCGAACCGTATGCACCCAAGGTTTATATATAAGAGGTTGCGCAATGCGCAGGTCCGTTATTCGTTTCTCGCAAAATTGGGCGACAACAACATCGAAAACATACAAGCAGCGGAAACAACAAGCAGCGGAAACAACAAGCAGCGTAAAAAAAACAAAATTGAATTGAAGTGAAGCGATTTCAAACCAATTGTAATCGATGGCTTATTCAAAAATACATTTACAGTTAATTTTTATAAAATTTTTACTCGTGCCTGTATGTCGAAAAAGCCACAAAATCGGATTTTTCACCGCGGAAAATTTTTGCGAAATTTTCATTTAAACTCGCTATATCTCAGACGTTTGTGTATCGATTGATTTGCAATTTGTACACAATAAACTAGATACTATTCTAAACAAGATGAGTCTCACTGCACAAATATTTATTTAAAACAAAATGACGGATATTTTAACATTTTTATAAAAGTTAAGGAGGTGGTTTTTACAAATGCAAAAGTTATGTTATGAAGTTTAAAATTTTTGTTTTATTTTAATGCAGCATTAAAGACAAATATATACGGACATTTTTGGGAAAGTTTCAGGTTTAGACAACAAGTAGTTCTAAAGTTATAACAATATTATGATGACACCCACGAGCGGTCGCTCGCCTCTAGATGACAAATATTTTTACTGGGTACTCGTACAAGTAATTTTGGAAGTAATATTAAGTGAAATGTTGAAATGCATGAATTTATCAGTGTTATATAGCTATTACTAACTTAACAGACATACTTAAATACATACATACATACATAGTAAATATGCACGTAACTCCATACATAGTCAAAATAGTTATTCGTACAGTAATTGTTTCACAATATTCGCAATGTTTTTAATAATGATGTTGATATTTTAACAAAAACCATACGAATTAAATTTTCAAACTTTTTGCAGAACTTAAAAAATTCTACAAATTTTCATCTAATTTCAAAATTTTCACTCACAATTTTTAGAGAAAAATTGCGTTGATTTTTGAGATTTTTTTTTCTCAATGGTGTTGAACGTTTTCTTCCATGCAAAACTACATTTTTCTCATGGAAGCAGATATGTAACAACCTTGAGAAACAAATTCTAAAAATCAAAGGTAATCTAAAGCGACTTGAAGCTTGCGATTTATTAACTGAGATTGAATGAGCTACAACTCTGCATACTAAATTTTTTCTAAAAACTGTAATTCAAAGTTTGGATGAAAATTTGTATTTTTTTTAAGTTTTGCAAAAACTTTGAAAATTTCATTCATGTGGTTTTGTTAAAATATGAACAGTATTTTCGTGAGAAATTAACGAAAAATTAATAATATTGCGAATATTGTAAAACAATCACTGTACGAATAACCATTTTGACTATGTGTGTAATTATATATGTATATTAGAGTGGCCTTTTGGAAAATAAATATGAAATTTGTTTTTTCCGGATCCAGAAATTCCGAGTGGTTCCGGGTTGATCATTTTGATTTTTTAATAGGAAATATGTTGAAATTGAAATTATTATTTTAAATTTTCAGCTTTTACGACCATGAAACCCAACTTTTTATTCCTGAACTGTTTTTTATTGAAAACTGAATACATTTACCTTTTTAAAGTGCTCAAAAAGTCTGAAATTGATTGAAAAACCATGGTACACGATGATATTAAAGCTGAGAAAAATAAGAAATCATCATTTATATCAATATATCATTTAATGTCTAATAATAATAATGTTTAATATCGTTTTAAATAAAGCATAAGTAGAATTTTTCTAATATATACTTAAAAAAAAGAAATGCAAAATAAAATAAATTGGTGTAATTTCGACATTTTTGGTCGAAAAAGCTTAACCCGGAACCTCTAGGAATCACCTGAAGGCTTTTAAACTAGTTACGTATTTATTTATATCCCCACCCTCACATTATTCTGTGCGAAAACTTTTGGATTCATGCATTTCAAATTTTTCATACAACAAAAAGGCCACTCTAATGTATATGCATGCATATTTAGGTATGTATTTATGAATTTCAACATTTCACTTAATATTACTTCCAAAATTAATTGTACAAGTGCTATGTAAAAACATTTGTCATCTAGAGGCGAGCGCCCGCTTGTGGGTGTCACCATAATATTGTTATAACTTTAGAACTACTTGTTGTCTAAACCTGAAACTTTCCCAAAAATGTCCGTATATATTTGTCTTTAAGGCTGCATTAAAACAAAACAAAAATTTTAAACTTCATAACACAACTTTTGTATTTGTAAAAACAACCTCCTTAATTTTTATAAAAATGTTACAATATCCACCATTTCGTTTTAAATAAGTATTAAGAAATGCAGTTAGACTCATCTTCTTTAGAATAGAATCTAGTTTATTGTGTACAAATTTCAAATCATAAAGGTCTGCGGTACAGCGAGTTCAAATGAAAATTTCGCTAAAATTGGCCGCTGTGAAAAATCAAGTTTTGTGGCTTTTTCGGCATGAAGCAAAATATCGCCTTGAGACGACATGCGCAGAGAGAGGCAATTTTTATACCCGAACGCAATTGTGCACAAGGGAATATTAATTTTGTTCACATAACGGCTGTTTGTAACAGCCAAAACGAATCGAGATAGATATAGACAAATGTAGACATAAATGCTCAGAATGAATAGAGAAGTCGATTAAGCCATGTCTGTCTGTCCGTCCGTCTGTCCGTCCGCCCATGTACAAGATAACTCGAGCAAAACTTGAGATATCTCAACGAAATTTGGTACGTAGGTTTCCGTTAATCCGAGGTAGGTCGGTATTGAAAATGGGCGAAATCGGACAGTAACCA
The DNA here is from genome assembly GCF_013731165.1 of Rhagoletis pomonella. Lineage (NCBI taxonomy): Eukaryota > Metazoa > Arthropoda > Insecta > Diptera > Tephritidae > Rhagoletis > Rhagoletis pomonella. Next base: position 87,470,370 of record NW_023458555.1, on the reverse strand, counting down.
CGCCCACTTTCCATATAACGGTAATTTCCAGAAATACGAAAACTGCGATATTTCAGTAACTACTGAAGATAATTCACTCAAAATGGATATTTACAATAATTTTCGGACCAAAAATAAGAATATTATAAATTTTTGGAAAATGGGCGTAGCCACGCCCACTCATGGTAACATGTGTATATCTTGGTAACCGCTGCACCAATTTCTTCCAAACTTGGCACAGTTGTTGACCTTGATACAGCATACTAAATGGCCCAAAATTTAAAAAATCGGAAATTAACCACGCCCACATCCCATATAACGGTAATTTTCACAAATACGGAAACTGCTTTATTTTAGTTACGACTGAAGATAATTCACTCAAAATTGATATTTACAATAAATTTCAGACGAAAAATAAGAATATTATAAATTTTTATAAAATGGGCGTAGCCACGCCCACTTATGGTTACATGTGCATATCTTGGTAACCGCTGCACCAATTTCTTCCAAGCTTGGCACAGTTGTTTGCCTTGCTACTAAATGGCCGAAAATTTTAAAAATCTGACAATAACCACGCCCACATCCCATATAACGGTAATTTAGAGAAATACAAAATCTTCGATAAATCAGAAAATATTAAAGCTAATTTGTTCAAAATTGATTCTTGCAACACTTCTTTACCAAGAAATACGTTTATGGTAAACTTTTGGAAAATGGGCGTGGCACCGCCCACTTATGATCACATACATATATGTATATCGGTAACCGTTATACCAATTTGTACCAAACTTGGTATTTTTATTGTCCTTGCCACATAAAAACAAAACGTTGAAAATTATTGAAATCGGACTTAAATTACGGCCGCTTTTCATATAACGGTAAATTTCAGAAATGCGTGAAACTGAAATATTTCGAAATTTAAGGACGCTAATTTACTCTTACCATCTAGCGGTAGCTTTCGGAAAGGTTAAAAAACATATATTTAATACTTGCGCCGGGTATTTAATGTTCGGCTCCGCCCGAACTTAGAGTTTCTTACTTGTTATTTCTCGGATTGCGCGACCTTCTATGTATAGATCTTGTATGCACCAATATCTACCGCAGTAAAGGTATAATTTGCATCACAGGCTGCCAGAAGAACTATTGAATAGTTACCCTTATAATTATAAAAAGGGTCCGATGTTGTTCGGGCAAAATATATTTATACTAGATCGCCCTCATCCGCTTCGCTGAGTGTATGAAATTTTTGCGTGCTACATAGAGTAAAATTTATTTCAAGAAAACTCAATTCAAAAACAGGAGGTTTAAAATTTGTTTAACCATCTTCAAAATATTTTCACACTATAACTTTTTAAAGCTAAGCGTACACGGTAGAGAAATCTCTCTAGATTTTTACTGAAATAGAAATCTCCTCTCTCAATTAAGTTTGCATGGTAGAGCAACTCTAGGAGATATTCATTCTAGCTAGAGACAAAATAGAGAAATCTTAACATTTCTCTATCCCGTACTCTACAAGCTCTTTACACGGTAGACAATAGTTACCTCTCGCCTAGAGTTAGTTTTCTATCTCCAATTGTTGTCAACGCTTGTTGTATGTATGTATATATGTATTTATATCAAAGCCACGATGTAGAAAATATAGTTGGCGCCATCAGCGGAGCGCTTATCCTTCGTCGATTTGACAGCATTCACCTATTTGCTGACGTCATAAAATACATTTTCGCAATATGGACAAGAATTAAATTTTCAAATTGTACTCAATTGCCAAAAAAAAATTTACCTAAAAGTAGACAAACGTACCTAACAATTAAACATGGCAACCTCTCTCTGCGATACTATGTGTACTTTTGGACTCACATCAAATAATCTTTAATATTTAAAACTCCCTTGAAAGGCACTCTGACAAAACAACAGATAACTGAAGCAACGTCTGTTGCCAGAGAGCCAGACCAGCCGCTAAATTTGTGAATCCTTTTTTTGTTTTAACCAATAATTATGCCCATTTCCAAAGGACGGAGGCTTTTGGAAGAGCCATTCGCAAAGCTCGAGAACGGCCGAACCGATTTTTTTGAAACTTCCGACAGCTGATTCAGATGTCCCAAGGGTTATTATAGGCGAAAAAATTTTTAGATATATAGAGGGGGCGTGGAACCTCCCATAAAAATCGAATTTTTTACCGAATATCTCTGGAAATGTTCATGGTAGAATACTGGAACTTGGTGTGGAGATTCATATATCTCAATCTTATGCTAATGGAGAAAAACGGTATATTTGAAAAGAGGGCGTGGCGCCGTACAAACGTATATATAATTCACCTGTAGGTGTGTTTGTGAGTGAAATCTTCTTTAATGCTTGGACGGATTTTAACGAAGTTTTTTTTGTGTTTTTGAGTAACTCTCTGGATAGTGTAGATTCACAAATTCACCCGCCAGTTGGCACTGGAGTTAAGTTATTACTAAAAATCTTATTAATGATGCACTTCGGCCAATATTCAAAATATGTATTGGTAAGTTAGAAAAGGTGCCGTGAATGTCAGAATAAATAAACCTGTTGCACCATTGAGTATATCGAATTTTGATGTGTTACGATTGGCCCTATGTATGTGATTTTTGCCAGTATTGTTATGCCTTAAAGCTTCATTCGGAGACACCAGGGTTGAGTTGTGCGGGGGTAAATCTCAAACCACCACCGATAAGTCAACCGCCAAAACCATCGCGCCCCTTTCGCTGTAATAAATTCAAGTAAGAAAATTTATTTTGACTTAAATTGCTTTCGTGAAACTTACTTTTAAGGTATTTCGTCTGAAATAAGTCTATGTATATTGGATTTCTGTAGAACAATTATGCGCATCCATTTTGAAATTGCCACCACCTATACTATAAAGTTTCTTGGACAGATTTACTATAGAACCGAATCATTGTTGCCGCCAGGGAGTGAAGAGGAAATGTTCTTCAAATATATTTCGTTGTGAGATTAACCGTTCTATGAAATGTTACACAATTAGAGAATTTCAAGGACTTCATCACGGACATAACGCTTTCGTTAGGTTAATTAAGGCGGAAAACGACCACCAAACCATAATCTTAGCCGATGACGAGCCAATGGAACTCGTACACGTGAATTGTTGGTGAAAATATTAAACCAAAAAGTTAAAAAAAAAAGTTATTTTGTGCGGGAGGAAGTTCGCCGGGTCTGCTAGTATTATAATATTTTATTAAAACTAATTCAGTTGAATTTTTCAAAAGGTGGCAACCCTTGTTAGAGACTTCAATATTATTCAAAACTTTAAAACTAAAGGTTTCTTAACAAATATTTTGTTTGACAACCATATTTTAATTCTTCAGATGGCTTGCGTATAGTTAATTTAAATTTTACTTCTCAAATAGGTGGCAACCCTTTTAAAAATATATTAAACTACAGCTTTTTTAAGCCTCTTGACATCCATTTTTTTAATATAATTTTCAAATATGTAAATAGCTCCCTTAATTGAAGTTGAATTAGATTTTTTTAAAAGGTGGCAGCCCACATCCATGAGTACAGAATGATTTTATATACCTCCATACCAAGTTCCAGTAATCTACCAAAAATCGTAAGGGCTAAGCTCAGGGCCTTACCGGGTTAACAAAGGGCAAGTCGTGAAAGGCCTACTTCGGTGGATTAGCTGCGAATAACCAATAAGCAGTCCCAGACCAAGAGCGGCAGGAGCTGAGGGCCTGATTTAAAAGATCAGAAATGCTTGATGAATCTCCTGTGTCCGGGCGAACAGATGCCACCTCCCAAAAAGCATCCCAGTATTGAGCCGGCACCACGAGCATGAAGAAAGCCGTCGACGTGGTGCAGAAGGGTACACCTTTGCAAACGACAACTCCCGGCAGCCGGGATGGTGGTCATCAAACTCCAGCTGCTGGAAACAGGGACAAGCATGCCACCGCAAGCTTGGGAACTTGCGAAGGCAATGAAGATGAGCAATTGGCCCAGATTCCGCTCGTCTTGAAGAAGATGCAGAGTGCTGTCTCCGAGCAGAAAAAAGTGTCCATGGACATAAAAACGGGTATGGCCCAAATCGAGGAGAGCCTAAATATACTAAGCTACCTCCGAGAGCACCGCCGGAAGGGGTCCTTTCCGAGCTGCAGAAAACTGGCCCTGGCTCGCAAAAGAGATCTCGAACTCGATCCGACTACCCTACAGGTGAGCCGGAAAAAAAAAATACTAATAATAATAATAATAGTAGGAAACTTATTATTATTAATAATACTAATAACAATAATTGTAATAATAATAATAATGCACAGAAAACCGTACCGATAATCAATGGAAAATGGTTGGAAAAAGCAGAAAGCCCAAGCCAGAGCCAGCGCCAGGTGAACCCTTGGTAAATAAGGGCGAGGCGACCAGCCGCAAAAAAAAGAGGGTGACAAAAAAGAAGAGTCTCGCCAAACTAATCATTAAGCCAGCTGAAAGCCAAACCTATGCAGAGGTGCTGGAAACGATACGTGATAAGCTCCAAACTGAGAAGACGGAGACCGTAATTCGATCTGTTCGGAAAACCCGCGAAGGCGGCGTGCCCATCGAAATGGAGCGCTGTGGCGACCACTCAGCATTTAAGGAAAAAGTGTGTACTGTCATTGGCCAGCTTGGAGACGCCCGTATTCTCACTAGACGTTTACGTCTAGAAGTCCTGGGCATGGACTACCTAACCACGGTCTCAGAAGTGGAGAACGCTATACGCGGGGAATTAGGAGACAAGATGAATGGCCAACTTCGCGTCTCTCTCTTCGCTGTAAACTCAAGAGAACAAAGAATAGCCGTGGTGGAAATCGACGAACTTCCAGGCCGGACTCTTATTGAAAAGGGGAAGCTGCGAGTAGGATGCGCGGATGTCCGAAGGTGTTTCCGCTGTCTGGGGTATGTCCACAAAAAGGCGGCATGCAAAGGCGCAGACAGAAGCAGTTCATGCTAGAAATGTGGTCAGTAGGGTTACATAGCCTCTGCGTGTAAAGAAAACCCAAACTGCTACCTGTGCTCGGCAGGAGATGGACAGAAAAATGCCAATCACCTGCCCGGGTCGGGAGCGTGCAAAGCCTTCAGGGATGCCCTTGCTGAGGCTAAGACAAAGCTTGGAAGAACATGATTAAATTTATACAAAGCAATAAGAGCAGGAGTAGGGTAGCTGATGACCTGCTGGACCAATTGGTTCTTGAACAAAGAGCAGACGTTGTCATCATCAGTGAACCCTATAGAACAAAGGAAACCTGGCATGTTGACCAATCAGGCTCGGCCGCGGTATGGATTGCTAACCCCAACCATCGCGCAGAGAGCAGGGGGCTCGACGCTGCTACGTCTGGGTGAAAATGGCACAAATAACTCTGGTGAGCTGCTAGCTGTCTCCAAACGACACAGTCCTTGTCTTCCCGGAAAAGCTCGAAGACCTTGAAGACGAATTGCGCGATATAACCGGCCACATAATTGATGCTGGAGATTTCAACACAAGAGGCGTGGAATGGGGTATGCCCCAGACAAACACCAGGGGAAGACTGGTCCTTGAAATGGCAGCCCACATTGGCCTGACCATCCTCAACACCGGAACGACCCCTACATATCGAAGGCCGGGTTCTGGACACTCTATCCCTGACATAACCCTGGTCTCAGCAAGCCTATTTGGTTGGTAGCGACCACAACTACATCACCTTCCAAGTCACTGACACAACACGAGGGCAAACACATAGTATCCCTCGCAGGAAACCAGGATGGAACCCATCTAGGGTCGATGTTCGCAAGTTCGATACGTCACTCCTAGCAGATTCCCAAGGTATTTCACCCACAACGGGAGAGATCCACAACAGGGAGTCTTGTACTAAGCTCGTCGAAGAAACTATACGCTGCATTCACCGGGCATGCAAAGCCTCATTGCCACAGAGGAGAGCATGGTCAGGTAAAAGCCAGGTATACTGGTGGAATGACAGAATTGCTGAGCTGCGAAGGGCCTGCCATAGAATGCGGAGACTCGCAACGCCCTCGTGGCAGACCTGAGGCGCTGACCAGAGCAGCAGCCTACAAAAGCGCTAAGAAAGAACTTGGGGCCGAGATACAGAAGAGTAAACGGATCTGCTGGAAAGCCCTGTGTGAGGAAGTCGATCATGATCCCTGGGGCCAGGGATACAAAATAGTGATGAAAAAGTTCCATACATCATCGCAAGCGATGGATGAGGCCCGAGTTAAGAATATAGTGGATGCGCTATTTCCCACACACCCACTAAGAGCAGATACAGTGTTCGTCGAGGAGAAAGCCGGGGCACCACTGTTTTCGACAGACGAGCTGAAGCTAGTCCTACGAAGCATGAAAGCAGGCAAGGCTCCAGGCCCAGATGGCATACCATCGGAGGCAATCAGGTTAGCAGCGAAAACGAGCCCCGATCTCCTGCTTAACATGAACAACAGCTGCCTTAGGGCCCGGGTCTTCATGGTCTGAAATTGGCTATAGCCAAAACGGAGATCGTGCTTCTCACCAGGAAACGGATCCCAACAATTATAAATATAATGGTCGGACCTCAACTCGCGACGACTTCTAGGTCTACAAAATACCTAGGGGTGAAGCTTACATCAAACAAACATTCTGGGAACACATTTACACATCTGGAGTATGTGAAATAGCTGCGCAGAGCACGGCGGCTGTAAGCCGGCTGATGGCGAACGTGGGCGGCCCGAAGCCATGCCGCAGGAAGCTTCCAATGAGAGCGGTCCAATCGGTGCTCCTGTACGGGGCAGAAATATGGGCTGACGCATTGAAAGTCCAAAAATACCGGATTCAAATGTCTTCGGTCCAGCGCAGAGGGGCACTACGCATTGCCTCTGCATACCGTACAGTGTCCGCGGATGCGGTTCTAGTTATTTCTGGCGTCATGCTAATTGAGCTACTTGCTTGCGAGCGAAAAGAGATTTACAATCTCAGTGCCGAGATAGGTCGAGCAGCTGCCGCGGCAAGGGCGCGCGAGCAACTGATCCAGCAGTGGCAACAAAACTGGAACGCGAGCACAAAAGGTCGATGGACGCACTCCCTGATAGCCGACCTTCTAACATGGCTGAACAGACCACATGGGGAAGTCGATTTCTACCTGACGCAATTCCTCACCGGTCATGGTTACTTCCGAAAATATCTTCATAGAATGGGAAGGGTGGACTCACCGTTCTGTCACTACTATGGAAACGTCGAAGATAACGTGTACCACACATTCTTCACCTGCTTGATTTCGCGCAGAATGTTGGAAGAAAGACACGGAGACATAACTCCGAACAACATAGTTGGGGTAACGATCTCCAGCGCAGAAAAGTGGGAATTGCAATTGCGAGATACGTGAAATTCGTACTCCGCTGCAAACGAGAGGACGGTTGTCTACTGAGGACACCCGAATGAAACGCCCCTACAAAAGAGCAACCCCAAGGCTCTAACAGCGCGCTCCTGCATCTGAAGACATGCAGAATTGCGGTGCCAGATGCGGGATTCTTGCGCGGGCGGTGGGAGTTTGGGTTTTAGTGGGTAGCCCAACACGCTTCGGTGGGAGTCCCACACTCGGGGAAGGTAGTTTAGAGACTAGCGCCCCCGGCCAGTGCATAAAGCATTTCCCTCTCCTACGAAAAAAAATAAAAATAAAAAATCGACCAAAAATATTTCCAGAGAAATGCAGTATGAAAAATTCCGTTTGTATGGGAGGTGCCACGCCCTCTTTCCTAATCGAGATTAAATGTATCCTAATGTTGGGCTAAATGACAGAAGTGTACAAAATTTCATGATGATCGGTTGAATAGTTAAAGCGTGAAAGCGTAGCAAACAAATAAACTCACTTTCGGATTGATAATATTAGTAAGGATGAGTATCAGTCGAAATGGTTTTGAAAGTGATTCAGATAGCTTGCGTATAATTAATTTAAATTAGACTTTGCAAACATATGGCAACCCTTTAAACGATATATTCAAACGACAGAATTTTTAAGCCTCTTGGCATCCATTTTTTTAATATAATTTTCAAATAAAAAACTCCCTTAATTGAAGTTGAATTTAATTTTTTTAAAACCTGGCAGCCTTCATCCATGAGCAAATAATGATTTTATATATCTCCAAACCAACTTCCAGTAATCTACCAAAAATATTTCCTGAGAAATGCAGTATGAAAAATTCCGTTTGTCTAATCGAAATTAAATGTATCCTTTATTTTAAGTTGACCTAAATGACCGGAGTATACAAAATTTCATGATGATCGGTTGAGTAGTTAAAGCGTAGCAAACAAACAAACTCACTTTCGGATTTATAATATTAGTAAGGATGTTTGCCGTCAATAGCGGAAACACAATTAGGTAGATCCCACATTGAATAAAAATCGTTGGCAATGCGTTTCCATTCATTCTTCTGTGGAACCGATAAATAAATTGGACCAAGTACTTCCCATAAGACATCACACGTCTCTCCAACGACTGCTTTCATTGTGGAGAGACCTATTTTAAAGGCAGAATAATGAAACTGCTGCGCTAAATATCTATATACATACATAATTTTTCAAAAACTGATGTTAGTTTCCCATGCGAGTTTGTGTACATATCTATGGCATTTTATGGCTAGTTAATCGTTGTTTGGGAACCCAATGAAATATCGCTTTAAAGAGATAATGGCTTATCTCATGATAAGTTGCCTTAATAATATGCCACAGATATATATATTACAAAAATTATATATAGATATGTACAATACTTAAATACAAACTTACGTGAGCGTTAAATATAGGCGGCATTCTGGCGAAATGGACGGCCTATTAAAATTTTTTGTAACTTTCTCCTTAATCAAGTTAAGGAGCAAGTCGAAAACTTGCTTCTCTATCCTAACATTGTTTTTAAATTCCTCCTGGAATCGAAAATTTGCAGTGAAGAAGCCACGTGTCCCGATCCCGCAGGGAAGGTCGCACCCACCATCTACGACTGCCATAAAGCCTCTTAATACACTCACTGGCTTCCAACAACAGAAGCACAATAATTATTATTTGAATTTTTTGCATTTCGAAGTTTTGCTTTGGGATATTTAATTTTTAATGGGACACCGAAAAATTTTCTGCTTTTATAAGAACGTTTGCCGCTAATAGAAATCAGCTGATTTGTTTACACGCATCGAATACTTCATTGTGGCATCCCTCTACGTTACGTAAGTGATGTCGGACGGACTATTGACTGAAGTAAAGGAGAAGTGCTGATTTTGACGAACGCTTTAGGTTTTCTATTGGCTATCTCTCTCACGAACCTGCCACTCAGTGACTTCTATCTGCTCTTACAATGTTCCTCTATTGAAAAAGAAACTTTAGTACTCATCCCCAGATAGTAAATTGGCCAATACATGGAAATAGAAACCACCCAGTAGAAGCTCGATGCATACGACATCGCTGTTGGTGGCATGAGCTTGCTGCTGTGTATACATGCCAGTATAAGTGAACCTTCATTTCCATTTAACACGCGTGGTTTCTCAGGTTTCTCAGAGCGTATGCGTAGTCTAACCATACTGCTGTGTGCACATGGCTGTATTAATATTTCAAACATACAAAAACGCATTAATCGAACAGTATTAAAGCATTCTTAGAAGATATGTATCCCCATATGTAAATGCTAATTTTCTGATACATTTTAATATATGGGGACATATAAAAAAGTAGCATTTACATATGCAAATGCTTATCTTGTAAAAGCCCGTTAGTGCTGAAAATATTATCGCACACCATGTCCGTTCACTAAAATTTTTGTACAAGACTGAAAATATTACAAAAATTCCGCTTCAAAATTATCACGAAATGTATTAAAACAACGACAACGTACGTTCGCTTGCAGTTCGCTAGATTTGAATTTATTTGTGGAAATTCATGACTACGCATGAATTGCTCACACTAATTCACTCACATAGCAAGTATTCTTCATGAATGCATACAACCGATTTCTACTGGGTACTTACCTGAAACTCCTTCAAATATTTGTTGCGAAATAATTGCGATCTCTTGTCGAAGAGGCATGGCTGCGTTTTCATGGCTTCGATTATCCTTTCCTCCATTATTTACTTGCTGAAAGGTTAAAATCTATGTTTTAAGTACCAATTCTAGTTAATTTTTATATTTACCTTGATTTTTTCTGCAAAAGTCTTTGGCGGCGGAATTGGTAAAAGAAAGAATAATTACAATCAGCTGATTGTTAAAGCGCCCGAAAAGATAAGAGTTGCCCATCTTTAAGCTTGGCGCTGAAATTAAAAAGTTCTACGTGACATATTTCATGCTTTCTCATACATTTTCTCTTATCGGTCAAAGCAAAGTGAAGCAAAAGTTTATCTGGCATCAGCTTTATCAAATGATTTTATTTTAATATTCTTCTAAATATATGTATATATATTAAGGCTTAAAGGCATTGTTGCTCCACCACAAAAATGAAATTCCGTCGATTCCTCTAGCATATACCACTGATATGAAGGAGTCCAACACTGTAATGGAACAAATGCTTGGAAACATTGGGTCTGGGACACATAAATGGCAAGTGGTCAGTGATTTAAAGGTTTTATCAATTTTAATAGGAATACAAGGAGGATATGTTAAGTACCGTTGTTAATTTTGCGAGTGGAATAGTCCAGCGGTGAATAAATACGAAAGAAAAGAGTGGCCTCGACGAAAAATGTTTCAAATCGGGTGAAAAATGTACTCATGATACCACTGATACTACTGGAAAAAATTATATTGCCACCGCTCCATCTCAAAATTGGTTATATGAAACAATTTTTTCAAAAAACTCAATACTGACAGCGACGGTTTTCAATACATTCGAGGTATATTTCCTAGGCTATGCGAAGCAAAAATAAAAGAAGGTACTAATCATATTAAATCGAACGAGGATGCTATATATAGTAGAGCTCTAGATACCCGGATATCGAGCAATGCGAGTAGCTCGATACTCGCTCGAAACTCGTTCATTGCTCAACTGCTCAAATGTTTGTTCAAAATTTTCGAGTTTTGAACAATTTCATAAACAAAAGAAAATTTGTAAATTGTATTTGTCAGCAGCTGCTTTCTAATACATGTTAAATAAACTATATTATTAAATACCAACGTAACAATCTTTGCATTATATATCAATAATTTGAAAAATTTAAAAAGTAGCTACCAAAAATGTCAATATAATAAAAAAAAACATTGCTCAAATTACTCGAAAAAACACGAATTGCTCGAGCTCATGCTCGGAAATTTTCGAGTAATGAGCATTGAACAAGTGTGCGAGTACTCGCTGCTCATATACCCGGGCTGTTTGAAAATGTGCGAACAAAATCGAGAGCTCTAATATATAGTAAATCTTCAACTTTAGGGATATTTATTGGACCACAAATTCGCAAATGAAAGATGAAGATTTTGGATCTAAATTAAGTCCAGTTGAAAAAAAGCATAGGACAGCTTCATTTGCCTAACCAAAAATGTCCTAGGCAATAAAGGAAGTGAAAATTACGCTAACGTTGTTGACGAGTTTCTTGATACATGTTTTGAAATGGGGTGTAGGTTGGCAATCAAAATTCATTTTCTACATGCACATTTAACTTATTTTCCTGAGAACTTGAGCCAATTAAGTGGCGAACAAGGCGAGAGGATGCTTCAGGAAATGGATGCGGAAAAGAAAAGATTTCAGAATAAAAAAAAACTGAGCACGCTAGCGGACTATTGCTGGTATCTGAAAACAGAAACAATCGACGATGTGTACAAAAAAAGCGACATAAGAGTTTGTTTTTGCTCTTCTTAATAAATGTTTGTTAAATAAAGTAAATATGAAACGTAACGTTCGCAAACGTGCTAAGTCCATTTTTTTAATTTTTCAGGAGGGACAAAAAACCGTCTAACTTTTTTTGTTGTTAATATTTTCCTAATCTGTAAATGCAGTTTTCTTCCTTAGATCGTCTTGTTTCAGTAACAATAATCTGCCAATTTCAAAACAGACTTATAGGCTCTTTTGGAACTTACCACATTTTCTTTTTATGATTTTGTTCTTTTAATTGGACTAGCACATTTTCTATCAATCTGTTTTTCATTACTTTTTTTATTGATAAAAGATTAAGTCGTTTATTTTAAATATATTTGATTGTTTAAAAATGAATAATAACCTCATACAGTCTTATTTCACAGCTTTTAACAAAAATACCTATCTTAATTCGTAAATTTATGTACCATTTATAAAGGAAAATAATTAGAAACAAGTAAAGGAGTATAAGTTTGGGCGAAACCGTACTCTACATACCCGGCGCAAATATCAAATATTGTCGTCTCAATTTTCTGTAAACTGCCTTTGCATGATAAGCAGGGGTGTTTTTCCTGATTTCAATCATTTTCGATAAGATGATGAGTTAAACTCAATGATTTAATTGAACCAAGTTTGGTAAAAATCGATAAAAGGTTATAGAGAAAATGGGCTAATGCCGCAACTGCCCCCTTCCCGTTAAAACCCTGCAGATGCTGTCGCCACCGGGATGGCAGGAGTGCCAGAACCGGACTACGTGGGGGTCTCTAGGCAAGGGGCCGGATTGAGCGAGCGATTTAGGGGGGTGCAGGACGGAATCGCCAGCACCAGAGCGGGGTCTGTCCTCGAAGGCTCTCCACAAGAAGCCTTTGGGAATGCCTCAACGGCAGGTATCGTCGGGCCGGGAGGCTTACTCCGACAGGCGGTGAGGATGCTTCTCAGTTACCTGAGAAACATACGAAAATGCTCGATTGGGCCAAAGGGGTGCTGTGTGGCCTGTAGGAGAGAGCTAAGAACCCGACGAAAAGAGAACCGAGTGCGCCTTCTGCAGGTCCTAAGAGACAAAGGTCTCAAGAGGGAGAAAGCTCCCGCGCAGGTATGGGAGTGCGCCTGCTCTGTTCAGCGAAATTGTTAAGCGGGCGGGATCAATTATCTTGGGGGTCTTCGATCGAAGCAGAGGAGATGGCACCATGTCCAGGGAAAACTGGAGGCGCGTGGCAGCAGCCTTCTCCTATGTCTTTCTGAGGGTGGTCAGCGGAAACCCTGGTCCACCTCCGCGATGTGAGGATGGTGGCTCGCATCATGGCGTCCACAAAAGGATTGTCTGCGCCGACAAGCGGTCGGCGTATCTATATAAGTCTGCACTGTCTCTGGTGGCGGAGGTTAGGGAGGACGCCAAGCTGGAAGCCGTGGACGAGAATGAGCTTCCTGCCAGCCCGAGTGCCCGTGTCTGGCTCCCCCCTAGCCCTCCGCACCGGAGGAGCTTTCATTAGGAGGCGCTTTCAAGTGCTCCTCCAATATACCTGGCGACACTGAGCATAGCGTTTAGCGCTAGAGTAGGAGTGGTCCAGAGCGCCCCGCTGATTCCAACGAGGGCCGCCGTTTGTACGCGCTCTAGCTTTCTAACTTGAGAGGTATTTTCCAGTGAGCTCCCCCACACAATGACCCCATATAACATTATTGGCTTAATAATGGTTCCATATAGCCGGTGCATCACTTTTGTGGAAAGGCCTCATCACTTACCCATGGCAGTCTTGCAGCAGTAGAGAGCCGCCGATGCCTTCTTTACTCGTTCCTCAACATTAGGTTTGCATGACAACTTCCCGTCCATGATCACGCCCAAGAACTTGACCCTGTCAGAGAGAACAAGTGGAACACCCCCTATTGAGAAGAGCTGGGCATGAGGCTTTTTGTACCTCCTGGTAAAAAGAACGAGCTAGCGGACCAATTTTTGACCACGTTTATGTACCTTTGCATAAGATCGTACAAAGTGTTCAAGAACTTTCCTCTGACGATGAGTGCCACGTCATCCCCGTAGGCAATAACCCGGCATCCTCTCCTTTCCAACTCCTCCAGGACATCGTTTACCACCCTGCGGGTGCGTCTGCTCAATCGACGATGACCCAATCCGCTGTGACAGTTCTCTCGTGAAGCATATGTGAGATGAACCTAACTAAGTAGCTCTCGACTCCGAACTTAGCAAGGGCCCTTATTATCGCCCCAAGCAGGACATTATTGAAAGCCCCCTCGATATCAAAGAAGGTACCTACTACAAAATCTTTTTTCTTAACAGGAATCCTGTTTCTTATGTACAGGTCAACCAGTCTCTCAAAAGTCTTCAACAAGATAGATGAGCGACTGATTGGTCTGAAGTCCCTCGGGGATACATGAAGTTTATTTCCTGCTTTGGCGATGAACGTGATCCTTGCACTCCTCCAAGCCCCAGGGATGTACCCTCTTTCTAAGCAGCTCGCATAGATAAGGGTGAGCCAGCAGCAAGAGACCTCCACAGCTTTTTGCAGCTGCGGAGGAATGATGCCATCGGGTCCAGGGGACTTGAAAGGCTTGAAAGAGTCAATTTCCTCTCCAGTAGTTCACCGGAGGCAGTCGCCTGTTCCAACACCGGTGGGCTAACACGGTGCAGAACTTTCCGGGCAATGAGTGTCAGGGAGTAGCTTAAGCGATTTCTCTCCACTCATCGCCCAGTTTCCCTCTTCGTCCCACAAGTATCCCAAAGGTACGGGATTCCTCGCGAGGATTCGCCTAAATTGAAATGATTCATTACAGCCTTCTAGGACTTCGCAGAAATTTCTCCATGACTCGATTTTGGCCTTTCTTATCTCGTACTTATAGATGCCCAGCCCGATCTTATCGAGTCTCTAGTCGGAGTGTTGTCCATTCTTCCTGGCTTTGTTGAAAGGCGTCTACTCGATGCCCTGAGTTCTCAGAGTTCCACCGTCCTCCATTTTGGTCGGACTTTGCCCCGGGCCTACTCAGCGGGCATGATATTTCGATGGCGCTCTTACAAGCTGATTTATACTTCTCCAGCGTAACATCAATCGAGCCTTCGGTAATTAAGTTCTCCTGGGGATCCTCTGGGAGTAGTTCCCGCAGTTTTTTACTATATAGGTCTCAGTTTGTTCTCCTGAGATTTCTAATGGGGATACTAGTTGGACGACCTTCGTTCAGAAAAAACTGAATATACCTATGGTCCGAAGGGGAGTGATTATTGAGAACCCTCCAATCGGAAATGCGGGATATTACAGAAGACGAGGCTAGGGTAGGTCAAGGACCTCTTGCCTAGCCGCGGTGATAAAGGTCGGTTCGCTTCCTCTATTACAAATACATAAGTCCTCACTTAGAATATAATCAGAAAGTGCCTCATATCTTGCATTGATATCTGAGCTTCCCCAGCACGAGTGTCGCGAATTTGTGTCTGATCCAATCACTAAGTCGGCTTTCCATCGCCTCGCTTCGGCTGTGGATTCACGTAGCAGTAATGGAGGTGGTTCCACCTCGTCGTCATGCGCCATGTATGCGGACATAATCCAGAGCTTTCTGGCGCCGCTATCCAGGCTAACAGTCACAATGTCCTCGTTGCTGAAATTAGGTAGGATCAGTGCTTTGAATTCGTTTCTGGTGAGCATGCAGAATCTTGGTCTGCCTGCTATTTTCTTTGCCATCAGCTTGAAATTAGGCGTCCTGATGCCGGAGATACCGCTATTGCTTAGCCACGGCTCCTGGATCAGGACTATGTCGGCTCTACCTTGCTCAAGGTGGATTAGGAGATTAGCGGACGCCACCTCAGGCTGTTAGCGGTTTATTTGCAGGATCTTTATCCTCCGGAGTCTTCTCCAGCCACGCTAGTTCGACGTTCTCGTTTACTGAGGCTAAGAGACCCTCTTCCTCCGCCCTGCCACAGAACCGTCCGATGCTGATGACAGATCCCTCGTTGGAATCAGCGGGGCGCTCCGGACCACTCCTACTCTAGCGCTAAACGCAATGCTCAATGTCGCACCTGTCGACATTGCGGGCAAAGTAGCGGCGGTTCGCTCAGCCATTAGCCTCAAAAGCTCTGGGTTCTCTTTCAACTCAGCCAACGGGCACTCGACAATTCTCGAAAGCTTCGACTTACTGCGGAAAGAAATGGACCAGAGTCACCCGAAACTGGCCCCAAAAGGATCCTTCTCCATGCACATCCCTTCAAGGGACGCATGGGGGAAGGGTAGTCTCTGGGTAAGAGTTCCAATAAACATTTGCACGGACTGATCGAAGCTGGAAGTGAGAGTTGGAAGAGGTGTCTACTCTCAGGAACTCTCAGTAGATCTTACTGCTGGATCTCTGCAGCGTTTTTCAGGCCGAGGTGGCCGCTATAAAAGAAGTAGTCGATTGGCTATGCACCAATGTATTGTCGACAAGGAGGGTATATATATACAGCGCTAGCCAGGCGGCAATCAGGGCGGTGGGATCGCTAATAGTGTGTTCAAAACTGGCCGGGGAATGCTTCGGATCACTTCCAGATCAAGCTGAGTTGGGTCCCAGGGCACAGTGATATCACAGGAAATTGCAGGGTTGATGAACTGGCTAGGCAGGTAGTCATTGCCAGATTTCAAAGATTTCTTAACTATACCCTAAACAAGGATCGTACCGAGTTCGGTAAGGATTTATGAATTGGCTAATGAGATGCAGAATTTCATCATAAGTGGGCGGGGTCACGCCCATTTTCCAAAAATCTCATAATAATATTTTTTACCAAAAATAATCATTCACATACCAATTTTTAACAATTTCCATCCAATATTTACTAAGATATCGTAGTTCTTGCATTTTTCGAAAATATGTTTATATGAGAAGTGGGCCTGGTTACAGTCCGATGTCGCCCATTTTCAATTCCAACCTATCTTGGATAAAGGGCAACCTACAAACCAAATTTCGTGTACATACACGGACAGAAGTGTTTATATTTGTTTCTATATTTTTTTGGACTTAGCACATTTGCATACCACTGCATAACAACACGTAAGAACGACATTTCGGTAACTTTTTTTTTGTAATGAAATGTTAGTTAGAAGGCGTTCAAAGTCTTTGTTTTGATTTATCTATTGGTTGGCATTCGGTATATTCAAGTTGTATTAAAGTCTCAAAGGGTGAAAAAAGTAAACGATTACAAAAATAGTGTGTTTATAAAATGGAGAATATTAATGAAGGTATGCCAAATATAGTATCTTTCACTTTTTTGTAATGCTAAGGTAATTTTGTGTTTAAATAGAGTGTGTTCGTCTTTCAAATTTTGCAAACATTTAATGTGTTTAGTAAAGTATAAATATTGGGGATCAAATAGGATCATTAAAAATTACATATGCGGAGGAGGCTACAGCTTAAATTTTTTTCAGAACAAACTAACTAAAAAATTGCGATACTTTAAAAGTTTTGATTGAGAACAATAAAGATGTTGTTGCTGTGTACAATTGGATTGCTGGAAATAGGTACAGAGAAGAAGAGATCAAACAAACGAGAAACAAAATTACATTTTTTGTTAAAATGCAAACAGAAGGTTACGCGATAGAAATTTTCGAAATTCATAAATAGCCGATATCGAGTGGTTCCAGCGTATTATATGCTCAGTAGTCTGGAAAATAACTTATGCAAGCTCACATACGCGGTTTTACATTATCTTGATACGCGGTTTTGCATTTTGTTGATACGCGGTTTTGTACTTTAAACGACGATATATGTATGTATACACTTGGCTATATGTACATATGTATGTATACTAGGGTGGCCTAAAATACATGTGAAAAAGTAAATTCGGCCTTTTTATTCTCTCATCCCCTAGGATTGTTCTAAACTGAAAAAAATGTGCCTCTATTCTTTTATTTTGAAGTCAAAAAATATTAAGAGGTCGCTCAAAGCGCTTAAAATTTTCCATATGTTTTCATATGAGAAAAAACTTTTCGGAGAAATGGTATAGAATTTTTAAAAATCAATATTTTTCGATCGGAAAACTCTGTTTCTCTTCAAAAGACCTTCGACAATAATACCCATTTGTTTATTTAACCATTTTTAATACTAACGATTTTTTATTGGTCCTCACATTGCATTTTCGGGGTTTTTGTGGGTTTTTGGCGGACCTATAAATTATAGCGATGAAAACGTGGTTCAATAAACAATTGGGTATTATTATTGGGAATCTCCTACAGAGAAGCAGAGATTTCGGATACAAAAATATTGATTTTTAAGAATTCTGTACCGTTTCTACGAAAAGTTGTTTTTTTATAATATAAAATACATGGACAACTTTGGGCGCTTTGAGCGACCTCTAAATATTTTTTGATTTCAAAATAAAGGAATAGGGGCATATTTTTTCGGTTTAGAACAATTCTAAGAGATGAGAGAATAAAAGGTTCGACTTTATTTTTCACATGTGTTTTTGGGCCACCCTAGTATACATACATATGTACATATAGCCAAGTGTATACATACATACATATCGTCGTTTAAAGTACAAAACCGCGTATCAACAAAATGCAGAACCGCGTATGTGAGGTCGCATAATTTTTTTACAGAGTAAAAACATTCATATTTCAAAATTGTTTTCTTTTTTAAAAAGCAAACGCATTTCTGGCTAGTATATTTCAGGACGAATGGATAAGGATTAAGCCAAGAGTTTGTGTGAGCAAATCCAATTTTAGGCAGCCAATGTCAGTTACGACGATATGTACATAAATACATATGTATGTTTATAACTTCAGGTATGTTTGAGCACTTATACATCTTTCTTTCCAACATAAGTATGGTGACCATCCGTCCTCTATTTTAAAGGACAGTCCTTTATTTTAACCCGTTGTCCTTTATACTTTTTTTCAAAATAAGCGACGCCTTTTGTCCCTTGTTTCTTAAACTGTCCTTTAAATCAGCTCTGCACTTTTTAGAGGTAAACTTTTAAACACAGACTTTTAAAAATAAAAATATCCCTTATAAAATATAATGAAAACCTACGCCAGTTTGTTTCGCACCCACTTAAGGGGTTCTATTTAATCGGTAATCTTTGTACAATCTATAAAGCACAGGGAAAGTTGTGCCCAGGATCGTGTTACACGCTGAGTTTCCAGTTCCACCGTAAGAGAACAATAAACCCCCTGCTGCACAGTCGTTAAAAATTGGCATTTAGTGTTCGTAATTTTATGAAAGCTTACAATGATTTCAAGAGTCCAGTTGACACAAACAACCAAAAAGAAGACCAGTTGAGCCTGATTTGTAAATTTTTATTTGATTATATTAAATTTTTTAGTGGAAAATGCAGAAAAAGTAGCAAAATGTTATAAAAAATGTTCACCAAAACAAATATTTTTTTTTGGTTTTTAGTAAAAATTAGTTGAAAAATGAAGGCTCCGGTGAATTATGAACATTCAATTCTAATTTTGAACCAGTGTGTGCTGGCTTCGTCGTGCGGTATGAATTATGGTAAACGCATTTTGGTAGCAAAGGATGGCGAAGTTCTTGAAAAGGATTTGGCTTCATTTTTCGCTACAGCAGGGGTGCTTGTACAATTAAATAATATAATTAACTGATAAATATTTGATTTAAATTACGATATGGGTAAGGTCCTTTTCTCATACAAGTTGTATGTATTCCCAAATCCTTTTGAAAAAAGTCCATTCTTTTACGTTAGTTAATATGGTCACCGTATATATAAGTAATTCTATATATATATATATGTGTGAATGTCTGTTTGTTTATTACCTTATAACTTTTGAACCACTACACGGAATCGCACGAAACTTTGCACACTTATTTGTTTTTACCCCGGAAAGGTTATAGGTATGGTTTTGTTTGCAAAATGGTGTAAATTTTGCGAGGGGCGTGGCACCTCCCATAGGCCTGCACATTTTTAATCAGCTATAACTTCGGACCCGTAAGTCACATGAATTTGAAATTTGGTATGCAGACATATCAATGGTAGGGGCTTATAGTAAGGTATATATAAATAACTTTATAGGAGGGGGCATGGCATATCTCATAGTCGTAGAATTTTTAATCAGCCATAACTTCGGAACCATAAGTTACATAAAATTGGAATTTGGTATGCTAACATATCAATGACAACAAACAAGAATGCCTTAAAGTAAAACCCGAAACTTTATCGAAAATAAAATGCGTGATAATGGTATTGGAAAATGCATTTATGTTAATAGATACTTTGAAGTATTAAAAATGCTGTGAAATTATATAAGAGTTATTATTCGTAAGAAATTAGATAGTGTTTCTTCTATTATATAATTTATTGGAGATATTTTATCCTAAATAAAAACACCTGCAGTGCCAAAAAATTATTATTGCATTTCATTCCATACCACCCAAGCTATACAACTGTCCTCCCATATGCTGCTATCACGGCTATAGTAAAATTAGAGCAGAAAGAGAGTATAATACTTATCTTTACATAAGATATTTTTCATGTTTGTATAAAGACGAGGGGTGAAACCCGCGGTTAAAAGCTAGTCCTTTATATTTACTAGTTTTGGTTTGAACATATTGGAAGTGACGTCAGTAGCTGAGCTGGGCTTGGTGTGTTGTCTTTGGGTATTGCTCTGTAATTTTGGAGTGCAATATAAGGGTCAGTATGGCTGTCATGGTACTTCATTAAAATTTTTTTATTGTCTGAATCGACCTTTAGGCTAACCCATTTGACCTTGGTAAGTAGGGACTGGACGTTAGGTGTTGTATATTCCATTGGCGGCAAAATTCTGCAAACTCTTTAGAACTATAAGGTGGAATTCCGTGCCTGGCAAATATAGATGAGTTTTGTTTTTACTTCAGCGCAAGAAAACCTATTACTTAATAGATCTATCTCGAAATATTTCTTTTTCTCGAATTCAAAATGTCACTACCAACTTTGAACCAGGGGATTTCAACAATTTCGTGAGGTCGCAGCTTTGGTTTAGGATTTGAGTTTTTATATCTCACACAGACTTCGCAAGTGGAAACTATGTTTTAAACATCATTGCAAATGTTTGGCCAAAAAAACCGACTTGCGAGCTAGGCTCTGGGTTCGTTGTATACCCATGTGACTTTCATGAAGGAGTTTAATCACACTTTGTCGTACACTGAGGGAAATAATTTTTTCATACAAAATTTATTACGCACGTATTTGACTGTTCATATCTGAGTGTACATACGCACCCCAGACATGCAGAGCGCCGCCCTGAGAGCGGTGACAACACACACATTCATACATATGTAGTACCCCTGCAAAAAATTGTGCGACTAATCTCTAAAGAGAGTATTCTAGAGAGAGCAACTAGTCTCATACGTGTAATAATGGATCACTTAGTCTCGACTCATCCCTTATGGGTATAATTGGAGATCATTTAGTCCCCAACTCATCTCTAACGGGTACTATTAACGATTTAATGATATGTACGCACTTAGTCAATGAAATTTCATGTGCGGCGTTGGCACACAGAGAGAGTATTCGTCTAACCAAACTGAGCAACCCGGTTCGAATCTCAGCTGGCGCAAATTTTTATTTTTATTTTTTAAAAGTGACTAGCCGCTTTTTATACCCTTTCGGGTATAGAGGTGAACAATTAGTCCCTTCATAGGACATGCTCGAACAGAAGCGAGCAGTTTGTCGCATGCTCCTTTGCGATTGCTCCCGGAGTCATCCCGGATTAGTCCCATTTTTTGCAGGGACATGTTTATCCGTAAAAATCGGGTGCTGTGGTGTTGATGGATATTCAACATTTGAAAGCAAATTTATATGCCTAAATGTAGCTGAGTGCGCAAAGATTCATGCCACAATTTGTTGATATCCAGAGATGGTAAGGGTTCGAATTCCACTGCAGGCAACATGCAAGTTAATTATTTTTTTTTTTTTAGTTTTTGTCTTGATTATTCACTTCACGGATGCCTTTTCATAACGAACGCGGTCGTTTTAATATGCGCGTGATTGAATTGAATATTTAACAATATACAGTACTTTCGTTGACGTTTATAGTAGGATCAATTACGTTTCTATTTAATTTTAATATTTTTTCCCCTCAGTGTAGGCCCACTGGAATTATTATTTGGTGTTTTTTTAAATATACCGTCTACAAAATGAATGTCGTCCTTAAAGTGAAAATATGGTGCCGCTACATTGTCTACCTGTTTTTAGTTTTCGGGCCATCCATTTTGTATGTAATTTTAAATTACTCGAAGTGTTTGATCAGCATTCGAATATCCTTTAATTTGTTGAATTTGAGAGGATTGAAGTTCAAACCCGGTAGCAAAATATCACAATGCAAAGCAATATCTTTATCAAATTCCGTTAAAGTGGTTTCGCTCAGTGGGGCTCTTGACAAGGTATCAGAAATACAAAGTAACTTACCCGGTTTGTAGTGAACGTCCAGATCGTAGCACTTGAGTCTAAGCATAAATCGTTGCAAACGAGAATGTGCTTTAAAAAATGGTTTATTGAATAAAGACACTAGCGGTTTATGGTTTGTTTCAACAGTAACCCTGAGGTCTAAAATGTATTGATGGAAACGTGTACAACCAAATAGTATTTCAAATAGCTCTTTCTCGATTTGAGCGTAATGCGATTGAGTGTCTGTTAGCGATGCATAAACGTAGGCAATGGGGTTCTTTCCATGAAGTATTGCCGCGCCAACTGCACATTTTAAATCATCAACGGATGGAATTAATGTTTTTTTTTCGGATCGAAATATGTTAACACTGGCGCCTTTGCGAGTTATTGTTTAAGGTTGCTGAATTCTTTTTCATGAATGTGCTTCCAGTGCCACGGCACATTGTTTTTTAATAAGCCACGTAAGTTTTTGTTCGTTAGTGATACATTTTCTATGAACTTCCCGAGGTAATTCACAATACCTAAAAACCTTTGCAGATCTGTCGCACTAGTAGGGCATCTGAACAATAGACTTTATTTTGTTATTATCTGCCCTTATTCCCTTTTCATCGAAAATGTGCCCTATACACTTTATTTCCCTTTGGCAAAATTTTGTCTTTTCTTTGTTAAATTTAATTCCACAACTCTTTCCTCGTTTCAGAACTCCATTTAAAATTATATTATGTTCTTGACCACCAAATATTTTTAACATTTCAGCGTGAAAAAATTCAGGGTCTGCATTTATGCCGAATGGTAACCTTAGAAATCGATAACGACCAAATGGAGTATTAAAAGTGCAAAGTTTAGAGGATTTTTCATCAAGGGGAATCATCCAAAACCCATGACTTGTATCTAAAATACTAAAAAATTTAGAACCACTTAGCTTTGCTTTGCACTCATCAATGTTCGGGAAAGATAATGAGGGCGAAAAATTAAATTATTTAAATTTCGCGGGTCCAGACACAGTCTCAATTTCCCGTTTGGCTTCCTGATTATAACCATCGAATTAACCCACTCAGTAGGTTCGGTCATAGGTTATTACTTTTAAATCAATCATTCTCTGAAGCTCTTGTTTCAACTCGCTTTGCATTTGAAACGGAACTCTTCTTGGTGGATGGACAACGGGGGTTCTACTTGGCTTAAGAGTCAAACTACATTTATTTTTCAATTTGCCTAGACCTTACTTCATGGTAATCGCATAAATTAAAGCAACTTATGTTGTTAATATTATGTATTAAATCTAATGCTAGTGCGGGATTTAAGCCAATAATATTTCTACAATTCATGTCTAATACATGAAAATTACTCTTGTACTTTTTTCCTTTAAATTTTAGATCCACTTTGACACTTCCAACTACAGGTAATTTTTCTCCACTAAATGTAAGTACATTTGAGGCAGTATCTCTTATGTATCGAGTTAATGCCTGGATTATAATGGAAGTAACGGAACGGAGTGAACAGTCACTTAATTATCTATTGTATAATGCACTTGAACGCGACGTAAAACGGAAGCATCTAAAATCAATAGATCCTTACGAATTCGCCGCGATTGGTTACGATTCGCCCCACGCATTGTAACCAAGGTATAAGTCTAATGAGTGCGCTGTATGAGCAGACAATATGTTAGTCTGGGCGCCGGTGTCAACTTGACATAATGTTCTCTTATTGTTGATATGCATTTCTACTTGCCTGTCTTTTACTCCACGCTGCCTCTACTCCGAATTTTCGCCAACCGTGTGATGTTGCGGTGACTCCGAATCGAAAAGCATACCAACAAAGAGATCGCATTCCTCGGCTCTGTAATTTTCAAAGTCTCCATCTTCATTCTTAAGCTGATTTACATACTGGTGTTGCTGTTGTTTTATATTTTTGTTTTTTTGAACGGCGCCAGACTTCTGCTCTTGTTGTCGTCGGCGAATACTCATTTTTGAGAAGTGGTCTTTTTTGATATAGTAATAGCAGGACACTTAGTTTTATGTATTTTACCACATCAATTGCACACGTTTAATTTATTGTTGTTAAAGGTTCGGTCTTTTTTCAACGCACCCACGTAGTTAATGTCTTCGGTATTTCTTGTAAGCTCATTTGTACTTGCTCTCGCGATTTCTAGTGTTTTTGCAAGCCCAGAAACGAAAATGTCACAAACCAGCGACTCGCGCAAATCACCGAATTCACAGGCAAGACTTAGATATTTCAAGTCAGTAATATCTTCGCCAATTGACTCATTCGATTTTTGAAAACGAGATAAAATTAGGTACAAAGTACTTATCAAATTTGTTTAGTAACACAGAGTAAGTGATGCTATCAAGATCCACATTGAACGAGCCGAATATATTTATCGATTCCGGTCCTAAATGGTGCAAGTATGATGCCACTTTTCTTGCATCCGATTGCTGCTCTAGTCTAGAGGCCCTTAGGTGTATTGTAAATTGTATTTTCCAATTTTTCCACGCCATATCTAAGTCAGTTGCTTTTAAGTTCATTAAGTCCACTTGACACAGACATTGTTTGAATAGGCACTGCACTACTAACCGATGCATTAGTTTCATTAGATATACCCATTTTAGAGTACATTTAATTGTTTTGTCACTTTGTAGTCCGGCCAATATTTTTTGTATTGAAATGCCTGTGCTTTTTCTTTTAACTGTACCTATTTAGCTATTTCAGCAATACCTGACACCATGTTATATGTTCAGTAGTCTCTTCATTCATGTTCATTTTTTCTTAACAAATATGTATGACGTTATCTTGGCGCAATTGTTGATTGTGAGCATACGGAAAAACCAAATAACAATTTTAATATTTGTGCGTTAATATTTCTGCGTGGTTTTAAACAATTATTGAGACATTACAAAGCAAAATGAAGTGTGCCGTGACAAAGTTTAATAGTGAAAACAAAAGGAAAGCGTGCGAAATAAGTTTTTTATTCGTTTCCTACGGGCGCAAATCTGGCGAAAAAGTGGAAGCTGTTCTGCCGGCGAGGAGATGCATTAAACACCAAATCGAGCTATAGATACATGAAATTCACTACCTACTTATTTTATGCTTGGCGAAGTGAAGTGAGCTGTACGGAGATGGCATCGTATACATAACCACTACACACTTATTTTCAAGTAAAAATTTGTGTATGGATGTGTACTTTTGCGACAACTGAGCCAGTGTGGTATCAGGACACCAGAGAAAGCCAATTTTTCCAAAAGAAAAGCGCCAAGTTTTTATTATCATGTTTAATAATTTTTTTGATTCAGTAAAAAGTGTATATACATATCTATTTCCTCACGTTTTTATTAATAAATGAATTTCAATACATTTATAACAACGCAAAACATATTTAATTTACCTATTCCTCACATTTTATTCAGTAAATGAATTCCATCTTAATGTAGAATATTAGTGTATAGTGTATACATACATACATATGTATGTACCTATGTATGCATTCGGTGTGCTTCAATTAAAAAAGCATCACTAAATACCGCACCAAGCATTGAATTCCAATTATTTTGGCTTTTTGGTTTCCCAAAAGCACTAAATTTAGTGCAAAATGCACGACCTTGGCAACAGTGAGCTGAGCACATCAATGCTCAAACAGTGATGCCAGACCAAGTATTGAGTAAATGCGCTATGTATTGTTACGATTATCCTCGAAACCCTGAGGGATTTCCCAAATATACTCGGGCTCGTATCGCTGGATTGTTAAATAAATGCTAACGATGACCGAATTGTAGTACAATTAACTTTATTGTACAACAAACAATTTTACAATACTTGCTAATACAGTAAAAATACTACAATACTTGTTAAGGCAATTACAACGCTTTACTGAACTTGTTACACACAATTAAACTTATAGCTTGCTTATTCGCAATTCGCTTCTCTGCTCACTTTACTTGTAGCTTGCTGACTTGCAACTTCGTAACTAACTCAACTCCGCTGTGGCGTGGCTCTTATATACCTGCGCTCACACTTATGGCAACTCTAGAACGTTCTGAAGTTTATCGCTCATTCTCTTTTTCTCGCTGTTCGCAGTGTTCATCCAACTTGACGTTTCTCTTTGTGGAACATTCTACGTCATTCCTCGAACATTCTGCCTATTTCTCGTTGTTCGCTTTGTGTTGCCGCAGTATTCGCCACA
>NW_023458555.1:87433829-87444073 GCF_013731165.1 Rhagoletis pomonella | reverse complement strand
CCTATTTCTCGTTGTTCGCTTTGTGTTGCCGCAGTATTCGCCACAGTATATTTTTCTTTTAAAACAAAAGTTCTAATTGGCGAGGGTATTGATTTTTGGTTCTTACATCGAACACTGATAACATTCACAAACTTATCTTAGGACTTAATTAAAATAATCAACATTATTTGTAGACGAACATATTTGTGTTCGTATGAAATAGTAGCTTATGTCGGGAGGCTGGCTTTAGTAAAATGTACCATTTCCTATATTCTTTAAATCAGAAGGAATTTTTTTATGAAACTTTATATGAATATTTACTTGCTAGCATCGCCATTAACATTACCGTCTTTTACGTTTATTTTCCAAGAGTTCTTCAACGACTCGGCGCCAGTAAGTCTTTCGCAATCGTATGCTGCGAATGGTTCATTATACTAAAGCCAGTCTTCCGACCTAAGCTACTATTCTATACGAACACAGATATGTATACTTCCTAATAGGCTTGTAAAATGCCCAATACCCAAATCCCTCGCATGAGTTATTATCGGTAAAAAATTGGGTACGCTCAAATCTGGCATCGCTGCAACTAGTACAGCGCCAATGAAACAGTGTTGATATTTTAAGTACAATTGTACTTTTTTCAGTACAATTAATTTTAAAATGTACAAAAGTACATTTGCCGATTTTAAGAACAATTTCAACATCAAAAATACTTTTTGTACCAAACGCTCAAATGCTTCTAGCACTTTGATTCTTAATCCGTTTACATTTAAGTAAATGGATATACCTATATTTCCTATTTGCTACAAAACGAAATTATGAGTTGTAATTTTGAATGTAAACGTGATTGTGAACAGTAATATTAGTGATGTGCGTTATGGTGATTGCGATTTCTTATCACCGGCGGGTGAAATATCCCTCATCGCTATTTATTTTGAAAAAATCTTTGGAAATGCAATTTACCTAATGGCGATCCTGCAGAAATAGAAGTAATTGAGCAATTTGGGGGTTGAAAGTAAAAAAATGTATGTAAATTCCATTCGTTGAAATTATAAATTTCCCTTGAGGATTTCCTTTTTATCGATAGCGATCTCATTTTATGTTCATTAATATGAACTGACCTATATAGTGTATTAATATTTTATCATCATTGTCTTCATCTTTGACAAAATTACACGGTCACCCGGTATCTATTTTATTTTTATACCCGAGCGCACTTGTGCACAAGGGTATATTAATTTTGTTCATATAACGGTTGTTTGTAACAGCCAAAACGAATCGAGATAGATATAGACAAATGTATACATAAATGATCAGAATGAAAAGAGAAATCGATTAAGCCATGTCTGTCTGTCCGTCTGCCCGTCCGTACGTGTACACGATAACTCGAGCAAAAATTGTGATATCTCAACGAAATTTTGTATGTAGGTTTCCATTTATCCAAGGTAGGTTGGTATTGAAAATGGGCGGACTGTAACCGCGCCCACTTCCCATATAACGGTAATTTTCAGAAATACGAAAACTGCGATATTTTAGTAACTACTGGAGATTATTCACTCAAAATTGATATTTACAATAAGTTTTAGACAAAAAATAAGAATATTATAAATTTTCGGAAAATGGGCGTAGCCACGCCCACTTATGGTTACATGTTTATATCTTAGTAACCGCTCCACCAATTTCTTCCAAACTTGGCACAGTTGTTGGCCTTCGCACAACATACCAAATGGCCGAAAATTTTAAAAATTGGAAAATAACCACGGCCACTTCCCATATAACGGTAATTTTCAGAAATACGAAGAATGCGATATTTTAGTAACTACTGGAGATTATTCATTCAAAATTGATATTTACAATAAGTCTTACACGAAAAATAATAATATTATATACCAAATTGCCGAAAATTTTTAAAATCGGACAATACACACGCCCACGTCCCATATAACGGTAATTTAGAGATATACAAAATCTTCGATAAATCAGTAAATATTAAAGCTAATTTATTCAAAATTGATGCTTGCAACAACTCTTAACCAAGAAATACGTTTGTGATAAAGTTTTGGAAAATGGGCGTGGCACCGCCCACTTATGATCACATATATGCATCTCGGTAACCGTTCTACCAATTTGTACCAAACTAGGTATGGTTATTGAGCTTGCCACATAAAAGCAAAACGTTGAAAATTATTGAAAGTGGACTAAAATTGAGGCCGCTTTTCATATAGCGTTAAATTTCAGAACTGCTTGAAACTTCAAAATTTCGAAATCTAAGGAAGCTAATTTACTTAAAATTTATACACCCCGGCTTATCATGTAGCGGTAGCTTTCGGAAAGGTGGAAAACATATATTTAATACGTGCGCCGGGTATTTAATGTTCGGCTCCGCCCGAACTTAGACTTTCTTCCTTGTTTTGAATAATTTAAATAATTTTTTTTTATAAAATTGTAGCTCATTATCAAACAAAAACCTTGCAAATAAATCAAAACTTGAAAGAATGTAAAAAAATCAACAAAGTTTCATCAAATTTTCACAGTTTTTGTTCAGAATTTTTAGACATGTTTTGGGTTAACAATTTTGTAGCCCATTCATTCCAGTATAATAATGTGCAAGTTTGAAGTGTCTAGAAAATGCCATTGATTTTTTGAATTTTTTCTGTTTGCGGTGTTGCGCACTTTCTTCCATATAACGAACGTTCGAATTTTATTTTATATGGATGAATGTGCGTGTAGCGTTCTTGTTTTTTATTCCAATGTTTTATATTAAGCTTTATTTTATAGTTTTTCTTAGACAATGATAAATGATGTACACAAATTTCAGTATGGAAAAATGTGCAACACCTTCAACTACGCGAATTGAATGTACTATCTCGATCATTTAAACATCTCGGACTCGCCCACCACTAAAAATGATTAACTCTAAAGTATATACTAAATGACATTTAATATTTGCTTTAGAGATGAAATTTCGACAAATTTGTTTAAACAAAAATGTTAAGCGCATATGCAGAATGTGGAAGCGAGATTCTTCTACTTGCGTTTCTGTGTTTATATCATTTATCAGTTTAAGCACATACGATTAAATGTAAAAAAAATATTTTTAATTGCGGATCCGTAAGAAATGTTTATTAGTTGCATTGAGTTACGCAAAAATAGTGCCGAAAATCAATCGATTGCGCTGAAGGTGCCGGCTGCTTCCGACAGGGCTGAAAATGGCACAATGCACACTCATTTTCCATCACTGTCACACATACAATCTCACTATTCTATTGACTTCGTTTTCCCCTTCCGATAACTTTTTGCTTCCACGCTTGCCCAGCACCGTTGTGCACAGCTTTGCACGCGCAGTCGCCCGCGACACATACGTGCTGATTTGGGCAACCCCATGATTCAATAATACAAGGTTCGATATACTGACAGTTGTCTCTCTCGCACCGCTCCCTTAGCAGTGGCACCGTGTTGCTTCTTTGCAAATTTACATGGAAACAGTGTAGCTTTGGTGTGAAATAAAAGTATAAGCTTTTGTGCAATATGTTTATTTGTACATGCATATGAAGCATATTTAACTGATGAAAACCTAAGCATTGGATGTTTACATCAATCTCATAGTGGTCTTATTTTAATTTTGAGTCATTTTGCAGTTTTTATGCGGCTAAATAGCATATAAATTAGGTACGTCACGTAGATATATCAATATTACGTTCAACATTTCGTTTAAAATGCCAAATTTCCTGCAAATACATTAGAATTTACGAAAGGAATTTCACTACAAATTGCCTACTTTGCGTACTTTTCTACTACCATTTTCGAAACAAGGGATTGCATTCTTGCCCTTTCTCTGTCCTTCGTAAATGCAACCTTTTGTAAGGGAGTGTCAAACCGCAGCTGTCAATAATTATCTAACCTTGTATTATTGAATCATGGGCAACCCTACACTAGTGGATAAGGTCGCCAGGTGCTAATTCAAGCGGCCCAGCGGCAAGACAGTGCCCAAATTGTTATACATTTAAAATTTCAGCTTAAATTATGTTTTACTAAGATAGAATGGGCCGTATGAATAAAAATAAGCAATTGCTTTTTCTTAAAATTTCAGATCTTTTACTCAATTTATTCACACATTTGAAGTAAAAGGTATGAAATTTTAAGAAAAAGCAATTGCTTAGGTTTTATTCATACGGCCCAATATTTGTTTCCAAAGAAGCCACACTTATGCATCCTCTCGGAGATGGTACAAAAGTCGTCAAATCAAAGCTGTGGAGTCAACAGCTGTGGAGTTTATGGTGGTTGGCTAACGTCCACAAATATAAATATGCACTCTGCATGGCTTTTTACAATATATGCTTTAGGTCGACTCCAAAAACTCACTTTACTGCGCACCTTCCTTTTTGTCTACATGAAATTGCAAACACTGTTAATACATCCATTTTTTCATGTGCTAAAAATCGTACTTACCTAAAGGGCTACATATCCAAAATTATTGCTACGTGTTCCTAATTAATCAAACTTTGTATATTTATTGATTCCTGCAAAATTGGACAATGTAATATTTAAATTAACACATGTTTCTGCATTGTTTACTTATTTTTATATGCGTTTTGGCATTTCTTTCTCGCAATTGCACCAAGATGACGTCACGCAAAAATCACGCTCAAAAATCCTCTCTCATTGGCGGAATCTTGTATTCTATCATTCTTGTATAAAGTCCATGATTCAATAATACAAGGTTCGATATACTGACAGTTGTCTCTCTCGCACCGCTCCCTTAGCAGTGGCACCGTGTTGCTTCTTTGGAAATTTACATGGAAACAGTGTAGCTTTGGTGTGAAATAAAATTATAAGCTTTTGTGCAATATTTTTATTTGTACATGCATATGAAGCATATTTAATTGATGAAAACCTAAGCATTGGATGTTTACATCAATCTCATAGTGGTCTTATTTTAATTTTGAGTCATTTTGCAGTTTTTATGCGGCTAAATAGCATATAAATTACGTACGTCACGTAGATATATCAATATTACGTTCAACATTTCGTTTAAAATGCCAAATTTCCTGCAAATACATTAGAATTTACGAAAGGAATTTCACTACTAATTGCCTACTTTGCGTACTTTTCTACTACCATTTTCGAAACAAGGGATTGCTTTCTTGCCCTTTCTTTGTCCTTCGTAAATGCAACCTTTTGTAAGGGAGTGTCAAACCGCAGCTGTCAATAATTATCTAACCTTGTATTATTGAATCATGTATAAAGTCTACATACTTATGTACATATAGCCCAGTGAATGCATATATATGTACATTCAGTGGTGGGCGCTCCATACCACAATTGTGGAAGATCAACTCACACGTATTCTTACGCTCTATCGTTTAGTCGTTGGGTAGAGAGCAACGAATCAACATCGTGTTTGACTGTTGCGCTTTGCTTCTTTTAGGTAAAAGTGCCTTACGAGAAATATTACACGCTTGAAAATGCTTTTGGTGACATGCAATACCTTTTGTGTTATAAATCATCATAATGATATGGAAAATTTTGATGAGCATGAATTTCAATTATTTTATTTAAATTTTCAATATTTGACGTGGGTGAATCCAAATGAATTTTGAAATTTTTTATTTGAGTTTTACTTCAATATTTTCATAACTCAAAACACTAAAAACCCGAGAAAACCAGTTTTAAATTTTTCAATTTACATATACTCCCAAGGGAAAAATTAATACATATTCAGCTTTATCATTTGTTTCTATGCGCGGATGAACATTTTCGGGTGAATTTTTTTTTCGGGCGAAACTCAGGATAAGGCTGATTTTGTTCTAGTTAGCTACTGGTAATCGTTACAGCTATGAAAATTTTACACATCACAAGAAAGAGCTAATGTTCATTCTTGTTACTTAACCCGATTTTTGCTTTTTTGGGATTATGATACTTTTATAGTAAATGAGCGATGCACATAATGTACATATGTATGTGTTAAATATATGTATTTATATGTTTTTATTGAAGACCGATAAGTTAAAAATTTTGTTTCACTTCTCGTAATTTCCTACTGGAGTGCTCATGCGAAGCAGTTCTCTTGTTCTCACCAACACAGTCACAGTTTAACTTTTGCCGACCACTGATGTACATATCACAGCGCACGGCAGTGCGCACGAGTGACGAAAGCATAGTGATAGAACTTTTTAGAAAAGTATCGATACTAGTACTCATATAGAATACTCTAAAAAAGTATCGATGCCAGACCCCATATTTGCAAAAAAGTATCGATAATACTCGTACTTCCAAGTATTCCTAAAGCAAACGCAAAAAGTAAAAAAAATCTAATTGCTTTGCTTTTCCGCCTCTTCCTATTTGTAAATTGAATAGTCACTGCTCTTAGTATTTAGTTTTAATCTGATCTAAAGGAGTTTTTGAAATAAACTTCCGATAAATTAGTTTTACATGCGTAAATTAAATGTTTATAGCAAAAATCTTATTTCCAAGTTTTAAAAGCGAATATTTTATAATTGCTTGACGCGTACATGTATTTATAAATAACTTTACTTTGAAAATGAAATGTAAATGTAGAAGACGAGAAGCAAATGTGGTGAAGCCCATTCTTTATTGGAAAGATAAGTTCTCTTTTATAAAAATTGTCTTCAAGAATGGGCTGGATTTCACAATGAAGGTAGAATACATGGGTTAACGACGGCTGCCTTATGCTGGAGAGTGACCAAGTTGTCGAGTCGAAAGACTATCCTCTTCCACCATTCATTATCAAAAGGGAGGCATGATATTCGTTTTTCAATTATTTAAACATTTTTACCCGAAGCCAATGTTGAAATGACCGCTACATTTTCTTCTAGGTTGTGTAAAAATTTCACAACTGTGTCAGTTCCCAGGAGCTCACTAGGACAAAATATATATTTATTATTAGTATGGGAGTATACATATCATCGTCCGTATGCCATTAACACGAATGTGTAAAAATTAACATTTTGGGAAATCAAGTTGAAAGTTTTTTTTGCGACACTTTAACCTTTATGCAATTGAAATGCTAAAATATTTACTTTCCGTGTATGTATTGTATTCTGGGTTTTGGTATAACATAGAACATCCAAAGATTAACCAAGTCAACCCAATAACTCAAAACTTATAAATTTGTACATTCATGCTTCTGGCATGAGGGTGACGTTATGTGAATTAAAAACGTTAAAGGCGTGTTTCTCGTGTTTTCGGTTTTTGAGTTATGAAAATACAGAAGTAAGTGAGTTTTATGTTCATTTTCATCACATTTATATTGAATATTGAAGTTAATATTCGAACGTTCGCCACAATATTTATTGGGTAATTAAAAAAAAATTACTTAGAAAAGTTTTTAACTCGTCGATACATTGCGGCATTCATGATATTTACTCAGTACTTGTGAAAAAGTATCGACTTTCGATACTACTCAGTACTCATGAAAAGTATCGATATTCTGTACTCGGTACTCGTATCGTTCTACGAAAGCAGCCCCAGTAGCATGCTGAAATGACTCGCTTATATATACACGAGATCTGGAAGTTTTCATCCAGACGTAAAATCGACGTGTTTGAGATATCGTTGGAAAGGTCTTGCAGAGTGTGTCCAGAAAATGTATTCAAGCTTCATAAACGATTAACCAGATTCTTAAAAATTAGGCTAAAGTGTTGCGAAACAAAAAGCGTTTTTTTGCTTTTGCCGGTTTAAGGGGCATGTGGGTACACCCAACATATTTAGTGTCATTCTATAGGCCAATACCTTTCAAACGATACCTTATATATTAAGTTCCGGCTACTAGTTGGAAAGATATAGAGCTAAATGTGTTTTGGTTCGTGTCTCCACTACGAGATGCTTTGGTATGTATGTGGCGTCTGTACGTACCTTCATTTAATTTTTTTCAAACTTTCAGGAATTAAAGTACGCAAAAAACAAAGAAGGTTTTGTTCCAGGATGTTTTGATTCGTATGCCTGTGTAGGCGTGGCTGCCCTACTCAATCCATGTCATTGATGTGGATATAAGTAGAAGGGTCTTCAACAAGCTATAACGCTATCTTTTGTGTTTATAAAATATAAATATGTCATAACGTTATCGCCTGAAAACTAAAAATCGGGCTGCTGAAAATATACATTTCGCGCATTTTCTTAAATACCGGTCAGTCGATTTTATTCTATGTTTCCACAAATCTAGCCCAAGACCTTAGTTTCATCTGGTATATAGCTTGTATCTGGGAAAACTCTTGTTGTGGAGATATTGCTATTCAAATTGAAAAAATGTCGCTCCAAAAAGGGTCAAATGGTTAAAAATTAATATATCCGTCTAATTTGGTTACTTTAAAATAACATGCCCAGTTCCCCGAAAAAATCGCCCCGATTGCCACTTAAACCGAAATTCCCTGCGAATCGGGGAATTTCCCGCGAGTTGACAAGTTGAAGTATGTAGCTGTGCTTATCAATTCGTACATGTCTTGGAAACCACAATTTATGTGTATTTTAGAGTTTTTTTCATTCACATGCCGAAATTGTAAAATTTTTGACCATTTTAATTGCAGGTATGTACACAGTATTTAACTATGCTACACCCGCACTTAACCAAGCTGTGAAGACGCGTACAATATTACCTACAGTTGTACATAAATATGTATGTAAAAATGCATTTAGTTCACCCAGTGTGCCGCTACTACTTACATACATATGTATAAATTGCTTCTAAGCAAAAGTACTTGAGAAAAAAGCATTAGCTTAATAGCACAAGTGCAACACCGTACACGTGATAGAAGTAAAACTTCTTAAAAAAAGCACATGTGTGCGCCCCACACCCGGTAGAAATCTTAACAAAAATAAACTACGAGAGTATCAGACGAATACAGTTGTTTATTGTATCCAAAGTTGGTACCAAGTTGATAAGTTTTTATAATTTCTCCTATTTTTTATACCCGAGCGCACTTGTGCACAAGGGTATTATAACTTTGTTCACATAACCGTTGTTTGTAACATGCAAAACGAGTCGAGATAGATATAGACAAATGTATACTTAAATGATCAGAATGAAAAGAGAAATCGATTAAGCGGTGACTCTGTCCGTCCGTCCGTCCGTCCGTCCGTCCGTCTGTGCACACGATAACTCGAGTAAAAATTTAGATATCTTAACGAAACTTGGTATGTGCACTTCTTTCGGGCGTAGGACGGATGGTATTGAAAATGGGCCAAATCAGACAATAACCACGCCTACCTCCCATATAACGGTAATTTTCGGAAATACGAAAACTGCGATATTTTAGTAACTACTGAAGATTATTCACTCAAAATTGATATTTACAATAACTTTTAGACGAAAAATAAGAATATTATATATTTTTGGAAAATGGGCGTAGCCACGCCCACTTATGGATACATGTGTATATCTTGGTAATCGCTGAACCAATTTTTTCCAACCTTGGCACAGTTGTTAGTCTTGCTACAGCATACCAAATGGCCGAAAATGGCCGACAAGAACCACGCCTACCTCCCATATAACGGTAATTTGGAGAAATACGAAATCTTCGATAAATCAAAAAATATTAAAGCTAATTTACTCAAAATTGATGCTTGCAACAATTCTTTACCAAGAAATACGGTTATGATAAAATTTTGGAAAATGGGCGTGGCACCGCCCACTTAGATCATATATATGTATCTCGGTAACCGTTCTACCAATTTGTACCAAACTCGGTATGATTATTGTGCTGGCCACATAGAAGCAAAACGCTGAAAATTATTGGAATCAGATTCAAATTATGACCACTTTTCATATAACGGCAAATTTCAGAAATGCTTGAAACTTCAATATTTCGAAACTTAAGGACGCTAATTTATTCAAAATTGATACACACCGGCTTACCATGTAGCGGTAGCTTTCGCAAAGGTGAAAATCATATACTTAGTACCTGCGCCGGGTATTTAATGTTCGGCTCCGCCCGAAGTTAGACTTTCTTACTTGTTTATTTTTAATTTTTTCCAATACAAAGGATATGATCATTCTTTTTCGTTTTATTCCGTATTCGAAAAATTATGTGTATCTAGAGAATATTTTTAGCAATTTATTTGAAAAAAATGAAAAATTTAGTTTATTGTTTGTATTTTCGTCCATTTTAAATTTGCTACCCCAAAATAATTGATATCAAATAAAACACTTCTTTGAGGTAAAATTTGCGAGTGACGAAAGCTGAACTAGAAACACAAAATTTGTGATATCAATTTCGTGACGAAAATTATACGCATTTTTTAACTGCCTT
>NW_023458555.1:87424105-87433729 GCF_013731165.1 Rhagoletis pomonella | reverse complement strand
TATAAAAGCGTTGTATATTAAAAAGTTTTTTTT
The DNA here is from genome assembly GCF_013731165.1 of Rhagoletis pomonella. Classification (NCBI taxonomy): domain Eukaryota; kingdom Metazoa; phylum Arthropoda; class Insecta; order Diptera; family Tephritidae; genus Rhagoletis; species Rhagoletis pomonella. The sequence goes on along the minus strand of NW_023458555.1, from coordinate 87,433,696 downwards.
ATATTATTTATTTTCTCCTTTTTAGTCCTGTATGAATAAAAGTTTGCAATAGATATTAAAATAATTCAACGATATTAATAGAAAGGTGCACACACATGCATTTACATATGTATGTACATACGAACGAGCACCAATTAATTTTATTTAAAGAATTGACGTGTCGTCTATTTCCGGTGTAGCAAACGGCGACATCTAGATGTCATCTACCTCGCCCTATTCACTACAGCTATCGCCCTATGCACTACTTCACTACAGATGTCGCCCTATTCACTATGCTTTTTTATAGGAGCTTTTCAAAGCTTTGCTTTATGGTGTCGGACACACAACATTTGAAAGCTTCTGGATCCACAACATTGCAAGTTGATAAAAGCGTTGTAATAAAGATTCAGTTAAGACTCGAAACTCAGCCGATGCTGATGTCTTCTAATTTTCGCTCGGTCGTGATAAAATTCGCTATTAATTTTTTCGGAACTTATTTCATTTTGTGAGTGATTTAAGTTAAATGCATCAGTTTCATAAAAATAACAAACACCCCTGTTGCGATTGTCGACTGGCAGTAGATAAACGACTATTAAGCGATTATCGTATATCGATGCTATTGTGAGTGTCGCTTAGTCGCTCAATTAGCGACTGTGAATACATTTTAATCGATCATCCTTCTATTGCTGTTTTTTAGTCGTTGGAGTTTGCGTTTATAAAATTTACATAAGAAAGTGGTACTATAATGGATAAATTGAATTGGAAGTTGTAAAAGATTGTGAAATATACATATGTATGTACATATGTGTCTGAATTACAGATCAAAAATTGTAAGTAACAAAAGGCAACTTGCGCGGTTGGTCGAGCTGATGCAGGAGAGTGAGGACATAGGCAAAGGAATTTCCGGAAAGAGTAGGGGAGGAAGCTCCGCTTCTTTTGTGAAAGATATACAATATTTATTGTGCATATAACTCCGGCTACGCCATCCACAGTGTTATTGCGCAGAACCAGCATCAAAGTTTACAAAAAACTGCATAATTTATTAATTAACTAGTGCTCGCCAATTTTAAATCTTTATTTTAAATTAAAGTTTAATTATTTCACTACACTTTTATGTTAAAGTTTTAAAACACGGGTCACGCGTTTGGACACTCAATACTCAATATCATTGTACAAATAACTAAACGGTTCCGTATTTCTTAAACTTCCATGAAGTTTATTAATGAGGAAAACTGCTTTTCCTGCAAATTCTGTGAAAACTAAAAACCGTGAAGCATCGGGACCGCAACTTCTATTCATAAAATTTTCATATGTACATACACTTCATCTTCCAACTCCAAGGGATCCGATGAATCTCGCAATTCCCTCCTTGCTTTAGCCAACTCTACTACTCTATTAGCTTCCGCATCATCTTCCCCATCACTAAACCATATTTCAACTGTGTCCATTTTTTAAATTTGATAATAAAAGCAATTTTTTAAAAATTATGTAAATGAAACACTGAAGAAACAAATGTATACAAACAAATAGCTGTTTACAATTCCGTCAACCATTCACAATAGTACAAATTTTTATCGATCAAGTTACACAATAGCAAAATAAAAGATGATCGACTCGATCGACAAATTTCTATTCTACTGCCAGTCGACACTCGCAATAGGGGCCAAAAACAACATTGTATAGTATATATTCTATTAAAAATGTCGGAACCAAAATGTAAAATGGACCCTTTTTGTAATGTTTGTGGACGTTTCATAGCAAGCGATAAAAAATGTGGCAATGCGAGTGATTGTTTTTTGGAAGCCTATAAACAATATTTCTCGCAAGAGTTATCACTGACGTAAACTATGCCCCTAAAAAAGTTTGCTTTAATTGCTATTCAAGTGTTATGCAATGGAAAAGTGAAAAGAAGAAGGCTATGCCTTTTGGTATACCAATGATTTGGTTAGACAACAGCCCGCTTCAACAAGAAAATTGCTACGGATGTATCAACTACCATAAAACTTTGAATAGAAGGCAAGCAAAGAATAAAACTTATGTAGCAGTGCCAAGTGTCCAATTACCATTACCGCACTCAGAATTCGTTCCAGTACCAACATACCGAAGTATTGATCTTCAAACAGATATCAGTACTACAACCGCCGCTGCTATATTCATGCATTTCTTCTCAGAATACGACCCTGGTGAAGGTACATCCTATGAAACATCAAAGGACCCAATCCTAGTCACACAAAAGCAATTGGATGCAATTGTTGCAACTTTGTGTTTGACTCAGAAAAAATCAGAACAACTGGCTTCATTTTTGAAAGGAAATAATTTGCTGGCGAAAGGTACCAAAATAACAGTAACACTAGTGGCGCATTTGCTGCGACCTCAAAATAGTTTCATTGATCACAGGCTTAACAGCATCTGGCCGTCCAAAATATCCGTGTTTTTTGTACGATTGGGATTCACGATACGGAGAAGGTATTCATGGAAGAAACCAGTACAAACAGCATAACTGGAATAGTCGCATTGGACGGAAATGGCCTAAAGACAGTAGGCTACACGAAAGTCTTGTTCCTGAAATGAAAATTTTGTTGCCGTTGCTCCACATTAAACTTGGCATTGCTAAAATCTTTTTGAAATGTATCGCAAAAAGCCCAGCAGTATTCAACCGCTTAAAAGACATTTTCCCAAGACTAAGTAACGCCAAAATTCAGGAAGGGGTTGTTAATGGTCCCGACATACGGAAACTAATGAGTCGTCAAGATTTTGACCAAGTTCTGACAGACCGAGAATTAAATGCATGGCTCGCATTGAAAGCAGTCATTAAAGGACTTTTGGGTAAAGAACGCAAAGACAACTACAGGAAATCTGTTGCATCAGCATCTTGATCAACTCGCTCAACAGTTGCCAACTGAATCTGATGAGCAAGGGGAACGTTATCACCAAACTGCGCTTCCATTTGAAATAAGGTAACTATAGAGTGTGCATATTTTGAATTCCTAGATATTTCTAATATCTTTGTCAGAGTGTACAATTTAACCATGTTAACGATTGAAAACTATTTTCGTTTTAGGTACAGAGGAAAGAAATCTCCAGATGCAATACTCGCTGAAATTTGTTGGTGGTATAAAAAAACCGTTGAAGAAGAGGAAGATGAGGAAAAAGAGGAAGACAAAGATGAAATTCCAGAATATCTGTTGGACGAAATTATCGACCTTTCTGATGGTGATGACGATGACCAAGATATTAGAGAGGGCAGTGATGTTGATCCACAGCCGCCTGCTAAACGGCAACTGGGATATACATATGTATATCGCAATTATGAGACCTACTAAGCTGCCGAATGATCTACTAAAAATGTCAAAGCTCCTCAGGAGACAAAGAAGATGGGTGTACATCATTCAAATTAATTAATTGTTTAATCTTACTTGGTAGATGGAGATGTTTTCACTGCATTTAAAAGATTATTTCTTTGAAATGCATGAGCCAATATCGTCGTGTTGTTTTCTTGTTCTGATAATACTTTATATGAAATTTTTCTTCTCTGTCGTTCGCACGACTTATCATATGACTGCTGTGGACGCCTTTGCGCCTTTTCAGTAATGCTTTCTAAAATTTCAGTCTTACATACCGCTGTGTTGTATAAGTACTCAAACATACCTGAAATTATAAACATGTATATGTATATATGTACATATGTATGCATTCACTGGGCTATGTGTACATAAGTATGTATACACTGGGTTTGCGGTCTCGATTTACTGTGTATAATACTTAACTCTGTATATCTATAATTTATAGACTTTATACAAGAATGATAGAATACAAGATTGCGCCAATAAGAGAGGATTTTTGAGCGTGATTTTTGCGTGACGTCATCTTGGTGCAATTGGGAGAAAGAAATGCCAAAACGCATATAAAAATATGTAAGCAATGCAGAAACATGTGTTAATTTTAATATTACATGACCCAATAGGAATCAATAAATATACAAAGACTGATTAATTAGGAACATGTAGCAATAATTTTGGATATGTAGCCCTTTAGGTAAGTACGATTTTTAGCACATGAAAAAATGGATGTATTAACAGTGTTTGCAATTTCATGTAGACAAAAAGGAAGGTGTGCAGTAAAGTGAGTTTTTGGAGTCGACCTAAAGCATATATTATAAAAAGCCATGCAGAGTGCATATTTATATTTAGCCAACCACCATAAACTCCACAGCTGTTGACTCCACAGCTTTGATTTGACGACTTTTGTACCATCTCCGAGAGGATGCATGAGTGTGGCTTCTTTGGAAACAAATATTCTATCCTAGTAAAACATAATTTAAGCTGAACTTTTAAATGTATAACAATTTGGGCACTGTCTTGCCACTGGGCCGCTTGAATTAGCGCCTGGCGACCTTATCCACTAGTGCATTTCCTCATACCAGCGCTGAAAAAAATCAGGTACTAACAAAAATAAGTAGGTAGTGAAGTTCATGTATCTATTTACATAGCTCGATTTGGTGTTTAATGCAGATTTGCGCCCGTAGGAAACGAAAAAAAAACTTATTTCGCACGTTTTCCTTTTGTTTTCACTATTAAACTTTTTCACGGCACACTTCATTTTGCTTTGTAATGTCTCAATAATTGTTTAAAACCACGCACAAATATTACAATTGTTATTTGGTTTTTCCTTATGCTCACAATCTACAATTGCTCCAAGATAACGTCGCGCACACAGCTGATTCTGTCAAAATCACAAAGAGCGGATTGGCGCAATCTCTATTTCTCTCAATCGTGGACTATATATATATACATATTTGGTAAGACAAAATGAACATAAATAAAGAGACTACTGAACATATAACATGGTGTGAGGTATTGCTGAAATAGCTAAATAGGTACAGTTAAAAGAAAAACCACAGGCATTTCAATACAAAAAATATTGGCCGGACTACAAAGTGACAAAACAATTAAACGTACTCTAAAATGGGTATATCTAATGAAACTAATGCATCGGTTAGTAGTGCAGTACCTATTCAAACAATGTCTGTGTCAAGTGGAATAGAACCAATGAACTTAAAAGCAACTAACTCAGATATGGCGTGGAAAAATTTGAAAATACAATTTATACAATATACCTAAGGGCCCCTAGACTAGAGCAGCAATCGGATGCAAAAAAGCGGCATCATACTTGCACCATTTAGGACCGGAATCGATAAATATATTCAGCTCGTTCAATGTGGATCTTGATAGCATCACTTACTCTGTGTTACTAAACAAATTTGATAAGTACTTTGTACCTAAAGTGAACATTGTAATGGAAAGACATACATCTTATCTCGTTTTCAAAGATCGAATGAGTCAATTGACGAATATATTACTGACTTGAAATATCTAAGTCTTGCCTGTGAATTCGGTGATTTGCGCGAGTCGCTGGTTCGTGACATTTTCGTTTGTGGGCTTGCAAAAACAGTAGAAATCGCGAGAGCAAGTACAAATGAACTTACAAGAAATACCGAAGACATTAACTACTTGGGTGCGTTGAAATAAGACCGAACCTCTAACAACAATAAATTAAACATGTGCAATAGATGTCGTCAAATACATAAAACTAAGTGTCCTGCATTAGGTGCAGTTTGCTATTACTGCAACAAAAAAGACCACTTCTCAAACATGTGTATTCGCCGACGACAACAAGAGCAGAAGTCTGGCGCCGTTCAACAAAAAAATATATAAAGCAACAGCAACGCCAGTATGTAAATCAGCTTAAAAATGAGGATGGAGACTATGAAAATTACAGAGCCGAGGAATGCGATCTCTTTGTTGGTATGCTTTTCGATTCGGAGTCACCGCAACACCACACGGTTGGTGAAAATTCGGAGTAGAGGCAGCGTACAGTAAAAGACTGGCAAGTAGAAATTCATATCAACAATAAGAGAACATTATGTGAAGTTGACACCGGCGCCCAGACTAACATATTGTCTGCTCATACAGCGAACTCATTAGACTTATACCTTGGTTATAATGCACGGGGCGAATCGTAACAAATCGCAGCGAATTCGTAAGGATCTATTGATTTTAGATGCTTCCATTTTACGTCGCGTTCAAGTGCATTATAATCATTCGAATTCATTGCCCATACAATAGATAATTAAGTGACAGTTCACTCCGTTCCGTTACTTCTATTATAATCCAATTAACTAGATACATAAGAGATACTGCCTCAAATGTACTTACATTTAGTGGAGAAAAATTACCTGTAGTTGCAAGTGTCAAAGTAGATCTAAAATTTAAAGGAAAAAAGTACAAGAGTAAATTTCATGTATTAGACATGAATTGTAGAAATATTATTGGCTTAAATCCCGCACTAGCATTAGAAGTTGCTTTAATTTATGTGATTACCATGAAGTTTTTGAAGGTCTAGGCAAATTGAAAAATAAATGTAGTTTGACTCTTAAGCCAAGTAGAAACCCCGTTGTCCATCCACCAAGAAGAGTTCCGTTTCAAATGCAAAGCGAGTTGAAACAAGAGCTTCAGAGAATGATTGATTTAAAAGTAATAACCTATGACCGAACCTACTCAGTGGGTTAATTCGATGGTTATAATCAGGAAGCCAAACGGGAAATTGAAACTGTGTCTGGACCCGCGAAATTTAAATAAGGTAATTTTACGCCCTCATTATCCTTTCCCGAACATTGATGAGTGCAAAGCAAAGCCAAGTGCTTCTAAATTATTTAGTATTTTAGATACAAGTCATGGGTTTTTGGATGATTTCCCTTGATGAAAAATCCTCTAAACTTTGCACTTTTAATACACCATTTGGTTGTTATCGATTTCTAAGGTTACCATTCGGCATAAATGCAGCCCCTGAATTTTTTCACGCTGAAATGTTAAAAATATTTGGTGGTTAAGAACATAATATAATTTTAAATGGAGTTCTGAAACGAGGAAAGAGTTGTGGAATTAAATTTAACAAAGAAAAGACAAAATTTTGCCAAAGAGAAATAAAGTGTATACGGCACATTTGCGATGAAAAGGGAATAAGGGCAGATAATAATAAAATAAAGTATATTGTTCAGATATCGGCTCCTAAATACTAGTGGGACAGAGCTGCAAAGGATTTTAGGTATGGTGAATTACCTCGTCAAAATCCGTTCAGTAGTTTTCGAGATTACCGCGTACAAAGGCTCTCGACTTTCCTTTATACTATGTATAGATTTAATACTAAGAAAATAAGAAGAAACTGAATTTATGTTGCCTTGTAAAGTTTTATTTACATATATGTATGTATTTATATCCATGGATTTTTAAAAATAATTTTTAGTATACGAAACTTAATTGTGGTACTCACTTTATTTATGCCTTTGTAAAAGACTGAATACGAATTTTATATTAATACATATCCTTATAAAGACAAAATATGAAAAAAATTTTTTTTTGCTTTTGTATCTTAAAATCTAAAGGGAGTTTGCAATTCGGTTTCTTGTGGTGTGTGCTGCAGCCAAATACTGTGGCGATCTGTAACTTCTGTATTTTCACTTATTTGGATTATCTGCTCTGGTGAGTTTACTTCGTTTATGTCTGTATATTCCTTAAAATGTATTTCTCTTCTGTGCTAACTGACGCCAATCGGAAATGCCAAATGAAGCGAAGTCCTTCTCCAGCTGGTCTTTCCAACGCAGAGGAGGCCTTCCTCTGTTACCAGCATCGCGGCCTGCGTTAAATATTTTCAGAGCAGGGCGTTTCTGCCCATTCGAACGACATGACTAAGCCAGCGGAGCCGCTGAATGCCGCACTATGTCTATATCGTTGTAAAGCTCGTTGTCATACTTTTTCAACTCAATTGAGATTTTAAACAGATGGAAACGCTTTAAATGTAGTTTTGAAATTAAGCCCTTTTAAAATCCTTTTGATTAATTCCCATATTGTAATAATTCACTTAAATTATTGAATAGTTTGAATTTAACCTTTTATACAGTTGTCAACCTTTTTAAACCTCTTTCGTCTAACACTCATATTGGGATACATATTCAAAACCATTTCGATTCATACCAATCTATACCAATATATATTTTGAAACCCGTTTTTTGTGTTCGCAAATCTGGAGAACCGCCGAACCGATTTTTTGAAAATTTCGACACCTGATTCAGACGTCCCAAGGATTATTATAGGCTAAAAAAATGTTCGATATATAGAGCGAGCGTGGGAACTCCCATAAAAACCGAATTTTTCATACCGAGTATCTCTAGAAATGTTCATGGTAGAGTACTGGAACTTGGTGTGGATATATATTAAATCAATTTTATACTCATGAAAAACAGCTCAGCGTTAAATCGTCTGCGATATTCGCCGTCACCAACGCGTAAAGGTGCGTAAATCTTTCGCAGAACATTTCTTTCGAAAACTCCAAGAGCCGCCTCATCAGATGCTTTCATTGTCCATTCCTCTGCGCCATACACCAGCATAGGCATGATTTGTGACTTATAGAGTGTGATCTTTGTACGACGAGAGAGGACTTTACTTCTCAATCGCCTACTCAACCCAAAGTATCACTTGTTGGCAAGACTGATTCTCCGTTGGATTTCAAGGCTGATATTATTATTGGTGTTAATGCTGGTTCCCAAATAAACGAAGTCGTCTACTTTTTCAAAGTTGTTACTGTCAACAGTGACGTGGGTGCCAAGACGCGTATGCTCTGACCGGCTTATTTACTCTATAATATTTCTGAAACCTGTAAAAGTGATAAATTATTTAAAATATATGTACAAATGTTATGTGTTGTTATTTACAGTGACTGCGGTAGTTCAAGTGGATTCGTATTATCGCGCAGGCTCCTTCTTATAGACATCTGTTGAGTTTCTTGTGGCTCCAATTCGCCATATACTTCCTCCCCTACCTTATGAAAGAACATACTATGCGTTCTTTGTAATACTTTCTTAAAACGATGTAATATTCAACAAAAAATTCAAACTTTTGAATTCTCTCACAATGTCTAAATGAAATGCCATTTGACAAAACTCCCTCAATTATTCCTCTCCCTTGCGGAAAATTAAGGAATCCACACACCTATACGATTCTGTCGCAACGAATCAGCAACGTTTTTGATGCTACAGACGTTACTGCTTCAAAAACGCAAGTACGCACTCATCTGTGTGTTTATCGCAGCAATAAGTGTCAATTTATAGACAAACAAAAAGTATTTTTTAATAAGGATAAAATTCTTAACTTTTCTACATCAAATATGGTTTGTTTTCTTACGTTCAATTTAGTTTTAATATTGTAAAATCCTTCTATTGACCTTTTTCGTTCTCAAAACGCGATTTCGGCACGACCAAAAGAAGAACTGTGAATGTTCGAATAAATCGCTGCTGCCAAATCGTACAAGTGCGTAGTTCCTCATTTAGAACTACGGTCGGCATTGTTGTAATTTTTGTCGGAACAGATTCGCACCGACAGAATCGCGTAGGTGTGTGGATACCTTAATAGGAGGATTTTTTTTTGCTCGAGAAAAAAGTGAGAATATAATTCCGCGAGAATATTTAGAATTGAGCTGATTAATAACTTGAAATGAAATAATAAGAAAGATGAGCGCAAAAAAGCAACATATTAGGATGACTGCTATAGAAAGTTCTCC
>NW_023458555.1:87406602-87424005 GCF_013731165.1 Rhagoletis pomonella | reverse complement strand
CCTGACACGCCTAATGAATGTGAATCACCATCCGCTTCATTTGAACTAGAGAACTTTCTATCGCAGAGTCATCCTTATATGTTGCTTTTTTGCGCTCATCTTTCTTACTAATTCATTCCAAGTTATTTATCAGCTTAATTCTAAATATTCTCGCGGAATTATATTCTCACTTTTTTTCTCGAGAAAAAAATCCCCCTATTAAGGTATCCACACACCTACGCGATTCTGTCGATGCGTATCTGTTCCGACAAAAATTACAACAATGCCGACCAAAGTTCTATATGAGGAACTACGCACTTGTACGATTTTGCTGCAGCGATTTTTTCGAACATTCACACTGCCGCGTTTGAGAACGAAAAAGGTCAATAGAAGGATTTTACAACATTAAAACAAAATTGAACGTAAGAAAACAAAACATATTTGATGTAGAAAAGTTAAGAATTTTATCTTTATTAAAAAATGCTTTTTGTTTGTATATAAATTGACACTTTTTGCTGCGATAAACACACAGATGTGTGCGTACTTGCGTTTTCGAAGCAGTAACGTCTGTAGCATCAAAAACGAGGCGGATTCGTTGCGACAGAATCGCATAGGTGTGTGGATGCCTCAATTTTCCGCAAGGGAGAGGAATAATTGAGGAAGTTTTGTCAAATGGCATTTCATTTAGACATTGTGAGAGAATTCAAAAGTTTGAAATTTTTGTAGAAATTTATATCGTTTTAAGAAAGTATTAAAAAGAATGCATAGTATTGCCTTTCATATGGTAGGGGAGGAAGTATGTGGCGAATTGGAGCCACAAGAGACTCAACAGTGGTCTATAAGAAGGAGCCTGCGCGATAATACAAGTTACAAGTTTAAAAAAGTAGACGACTTCGTTTATCTGGGAACCAGCATTAACACCATTAATAATATCAGCCTTGAAATCCAACGGAGAATCAATCATGCCAACAATTGATACTTTGGGTTGAGTAGGCAATTGAGAAGTAAAGTCCTCGTCGTACAAAGATCACACTCCATAAGTCACAAAACATGCCTGCGCTGGTGTATGGCGCAGAGGCATGGACAATGAAAGCATCTGATGAGGCGGCTCTTGGAGTTTTTTAGAGAAATATTCTGCGAAAGATTTACGCACCTTTACGCGTTGGTGATGGCGAATATCGCAGACGATTTAACGATGAGCTGTATGAGGTTTACAACGATATAGACATAGTGCGTCGAATTAAAATTCAGCGGCTCCGCTGGCTTGGCTATATCGTCCGTATGGGCAGAAACGCTGCTGCTCTGAAAATATTTAACGCGGCCGCGATGCTGGTCACAGAGGAAGAGGAAGGCCTCCTCTGCGTTGGAAATACCAGGTGGAGAAGGACTTGGCTTCACTTGGCATTTCCAACTGGCGTCAGTTAGCACAGAAGAGAAATGAATGACGTGCTGGTTTGGACTCGGCCAAAATCGCTTAGGCGGTTACAGCGCCAATAAAGAAGAAGAAGACGTTCCCACGAAAGTCTGTCTACGTAACCGGAACGACCCAGATTTATATCTGGCCAAGGACTGTCACTCCAGCAACACTCCCCAAAAACTCTTTGGGGAATTTGTATGCTGTTACAATAGCAACAAGAAGAAGAAGAAATAAGCCGGCATTTCGATTTTTATAGGAACTTCTTACCTCGCATTCCGAGCAACCTAAAAAACAATTGCAGTTCCTCCTATTGTGAAACTCAGCGCATCTTTACGTTTCTTTGCTGAAGGCGGTTATCAAACGGGAAATGGAAAAGACGTCGACGTTTCTCTAGCCCAGTCCACCTTCAGTAAAGTTCTAAAAGAAGTAACTGAAATTTTTGAAACGTTTTTGTTCTCAAAGTGGATAAATTCATCAATGAACACCGATGAAAGAAGACACATTTCAGTGTTATAAGCACCTATACTACAATAGCAAGGGATACTACTGCCTAAGTGTGATGCTGGTAAGCTAATTTTTTAAATACTAAGTTGAATCTAGACTAACTCATCTAAAAAATGGATATGTATGTGCGTATATTAATAAATCTGATGTTAAAAAATCGTTGGAGGTGTCTCCCTGGAGCAAGCGAACTGCATTATACTCCGAGAAAAGCAGCTCAGATAGTGAATGTATGTTGCGCGTTACATAATATATGCATACATTTTAAGGCATATACAGACATGAGCGAAGTAAACTGACCAGAGCAGATAATCCAAATAAGTGAAAATACAGATGTTACAGATCGCCACAGTATTTGGCTGCAGCACAAACTATAAGAAACCGAATTGCAAACTCCCTTTAGATTTTAAGATACATAAGCAAACAAAAAATTAATTTCATATTTTATTTTTATAAGGATCAGTCTTTTACAAAGGCACAAATAAAGTGAGTACCACAATTAAGTTTCGTATACAAAAAATTATTTTTAAAAATCCATGGATATAAATACATATCTATACTAATTATATAAAGAGAAGTCCTTTTTTTTGTAACAGGTAATCTCGCGAACGGCTGCTCCGATTTTCATGAAATTTTGTATACAAATAGCTTTCGTTAACCACCATGTTTTAGGCTAAAAAAATTTTACTTTCTTCGGGTAGGTGGACCAGGGACCGGTCTATTCGAAAAAATCTTATTATGGTCCGATTTGCTTAAAATTCGGTACGTAAGTAGTTTTTTAGCATATATTAGGATATATGGTCCTATTTTTCCGACAAGTGGACCAGGGACTGATCTATTCGAAAAAATCGTATTTACGGTCCGATTTGCTTAAAATTCGGTACGTAGGTAGCTTTTTAGTATATATTAGCATATATGATCCATCTTGTCCGAGAAGTGGACCTGGGACCGATCTGTTCGAAGAAATCGTATTTATGGTCCGATTTTCTTAAAATTCGGTACGTAGGTAGCTTTTTGCCTGGATAAGCTTATAGATTCCTGTTTTCCAATTTTCATGCAATTTCGAATATAAATAGCTTTAAGTAACGACCACATCAAGGGGCGAATTCGTCACTAGGCAAGATTTTTTTGCGCCAATCACAAACAACGGACACTGTCAAAATATAATTATAATATATAATATATCTCAACTAATATATATTTAGAAAGCCGTTTGTTGGTTTTCGCAAGGCTCGAGAGCTGCTGAACCGTGTCCCAAGGATGGTTTTAAGCTGAAAAAAATCTATATGTAAAAGGGTCGTGGCACTTCCCATACAAACCGAATTTCTCATGCTACATATCTCTGAAAGTGTGCATGGTAGAGTTTTGGAAGTTGGTATGGAGATATACGAAATCAATCGCATACCCTTGGAGAAAATTTTTAGCTATTGTAAAAAGGGGTGTGACATCTCCCATACACGGTGGGCAGGAAGCAAAGATAGGTTGCATAAAAATGTCGACAAAAACTGAAAGCAGGGTTGTATTTGTTGATATTTTTAGGTTAAGAATCCCTTTGAATTGAAATCCTAGCTGCTCCTGTTTTAAAGATATCAACATTTTACATAGTTATGATAGGACCGACTTTTGCGAAAGAGAAAAACATCCTTGTGCATTAAATATTCAACAATGTATGTGTGAGTAAATGTGTGTATATATATTATGTGAAAATATAAGTTTATGTAAGTTTTTAGCCGGTTTCAATCGTTTCCAAGGCGCACCACGTAGAGGCAACTTACTTTGCACCTCTTTGTTCTTTTTTTGGTTTTATTTTTTTATATTTTTTTCTTGCTTTATTTTTTTATATTTGTTTTTTGTTTCCCTTTATTTTTTTTGTTGGCTTACCATATAATATAGTCACACATTTTAGTATTTAAATATTTTATTATTTAGTTAAGTTTTTATATATGCTGGAATGAAAATGTCATTACAGTTTTCTTCAGGCGACTCACAAAAGTTGGTTTATCAATCATATTTATTTTGAATCTATCCCAGAATTTAATGAATTCCCTATGAACTGACTTCCCGGCCTGCTCGGACCATAATCCTAAACCATCGTTATTCAAGAATGAAATAGATTGCTTTAAATGTTTAAGGATAAAATGGATTTTGACAGTTTGAGAAATTCCAGTACTTTTCAAAGCTGTGCGGAGTTCGTTAAGATTTTTATCAAAATTACTAAGATCCGCTTGTTTTGCGGAAAACCATGTATTCACGATTTTGCTCATGGCTTTGAACGAGGCAATATATTTGGTATTGTTTTTACTGAGAGTTTCTTGTGGAAGACACTGTCAGCAAAAAATAAATAATTGCAAAAATCAACGAAATTTTCTGGTAACTTCAGACTTGCGCTTTACTAATTGGCTCAAAAGCTACATTTTAAACATTTTTCTAAAAGACCTGATTAGAAATTGTGATCAGATGAAAGTGTCTCCGAGCCAATAATTTTGTACGGCACGGTACTTATAAGTAATCTAGGTTTCACGAAAAAAAAAAAAAAAAATAAATACAAGGTAACATTAAAATACCAGTCATTTGTTTCGTTGCTGTGAGCTTGTTTCAAAACTTCTGGCTTTTGCTATAATTGTAAAACTCTGTGCATGTCATTTTAACGTATTTAGGTACATACTTATATTAATCATCAACTATTGCTTATGCAAAACGTGCTACATTTAAAAAAAAAATCGCATATGAAAGAGCACCAACCCAACTCGTAATAATTTAAGTATACAAATTTTAGTATTTAGTATAGAAATATTCAATTGAAATACGCCAATATTAAAATGAAGCGCTTTGCACTTAACGGATGCTTTTTCATAATTAAGTTAAAAAAAAATTTTATTTAAATTCCATGCTGTCTGTAATGGGATTTGAACCCTGACGCTCTGGAAATTAGCAAATTGTGGCAAGCATCTTCGTGCACTCAGCTACAGCCAGACATGTAAATGTGCATTCAAATGTTCAGTTTGATTCAACACCACGTGTGCGTGGTATGAAAGTATTGTTTTTAAGTACGAACATTTCAAAACGATAATCAAATAAAAAATATTCATGTTTACTATGCGTTATTTCCCCTAGTAAATTCATAAAATTTTTCTTAATATTACAACGCGTTTTTTCTCTCAGCGTAGTCATTTTTAAGCAAAATTTGTGCAATCAAATCGAAAACCGGGACACTTAAATGAAACCCGGGACATGTCCGGGAAAACCGGGACGTCTGGCAGCCCTACACACAAATCACATACTTTCATGCGATTTTCTTTATGATCGCATTTGTGTTCTGGATGTACAATAGTCATTATTTCCTGACAGAAGAGTACATAAATACCAAAATAAATCTCATACAAACTTTGAATTTATTTACTTATTATGAGGAGTACCGTTGGCCTAAGTTAGAGCATTTTTATTTCTTGCACAAGCGCAGTGCGACTTGCCTGCGCTACTTGCTTATAGCAACAAACCTTTAATAAGAAATAACTACCGTATTATATAGCATACAATATTGTATACATACATACATATATTGCGATATTGAAAGTGTTTGTAATGAGAAAGTTCACGCTACAGAAAAAGGTAATTGTGGTGTTTTATCTAAGTTGTATACCGGTAGCGCCCAATATATCTCGATCAATTATTCTTTCGGTAGGAAAAAATGAAAATGTTTCACATTGATTTGATCCATTTTAGTGAGTTAAAAAAGGGTAACAGATTTGTATGAGATTTCTTTTCGTATAAATATGCTCTAATTATCGAGAAGTACGCCTTCCTCTTTTGCAAATATATCCTATCAGAAGTATATAACATGTGGATATCTTTAAAACAGGAGCAGCTAGGATTTCAATTTAAGCGGATTCTTAACCTTAAGATATCAACAAATACAACCCTGCTTTCAGAGTTTGTCGACATTTTTATGCAACCTATCTTCGCTTCCTGCCCACCGTGCATACAAACCGAATTTTTCATACTGCTTATCCCTGGCAATTTTTAGGTGGAGTTCTAGAGTTTTGTATGGATATGTACGAAAAAAATCGCATACTCTTGGAGAAAAATTGGAACTATTGGAAAAGGGGGCGTGGCATCTTCCATACAAACCGAATTTTTCATACTGCCTATCTTTGGAAGTGTTCATGGTAGAGCTCTGGAACTTGGTATGGAGATATACGAAATCAATCGCATACTCATGAAGAAAGAGGGCAGCTGTTGGAAAGGGGGGCGTGGCACCTGCCATATAAATCGAATTTTTATACTGCATAACTCTGAAAGTATTCGTGGTACAGTACTGGAACTTCGTATGGAGATATGTATATAGTTGAAATCAAGCCCATACTCATGGAGAAAATTTGGGCTATTTGAAAAGGGGTGTGAGGCCTACAAGCCTACCGACCTTTAGCTATCTTTGAATGATTTTTTTTGTTCTTCTGTAGGTGTGTTTGTGAGTGAAATCCTCCTATATGGTTGTACGGATTTTAACGAAACTTTTTGTGTATTTGAGTGGGTCTCTGGATGGTTTAGTTTCACAATTTAATCCTACAGTTGGCGCTGTAGTTGAGTTATTACTAAAAATCTTATATATGATCCGATTTGGCTAATTTTTTAAATATGTATGCAATACTATTGCAAAAACGTGCTGCCAAGTGGTGCTGAAGTCGAGCTATTACTAAAAATAGCCAAGTGAGAAAGGGGGCCGTGAAGGTCAGATTAAATCGACCTGTTGCACCATTGAGTATATCGAACGCTCCTGCGTTGCAATTGGCCCAATGGATGTGATTTTCCAATATTATTATGCGTTCAAACTTTTAAGGTATTTCGTCTGAAATAAGTATATGTATATTGCACTTCTGTAGACCAATTATTCGCACCCATTTTGAAATTGCCACCTACTATACTGTAAAGCTTCTAGGACATTCACTATAGAACCAGGTCATTGTTGCCGCCAGGGAGTGAAGAGGAAAAAATTTATTTCGCTTTGCGAATAACAGTGCTATGAAATGCCGCACAACTGGAGAATTTCAAGAACGGATATAACACTTTCCTTAGGTTATTTAAAGCGGCAAATGACCACCAAACCTTAATCTTAGCAGACAAATGTGCCAATGAAAATCGTAAACGTGAATTGTTGGTGAAAATGTTGGACCAAA
Source organism: Rhagoletis pomonella (assembly GCF_013731165.1). Lineage (NCBI taxonomy): Eukaryota > Metazoa > Arthropoda > Insecta > Diptera > Tephritidae > Rhagoletis > Rhagoletis pomonella. The sequence goes on along the minus strand of NW_023458555.1, from coordinate 87,416,934 downwards.
AAGTTTCAATAAAATATATAAAAATTTTGGGTGGGACGAAGTTCGCCGGGTCTGCTAGTATGTAAATAAAACGTTATAAGGCAACATAAATTCTGTTTCTTCTTATTTTCTTAGTATTAAATCTATACATAGTACAAAGGAAATTCGAGATTTTTTGTACGCGGTAATCTCGAAAACTACTGAACGAATTTTAACGAGATTTTCTCTAATACACTCTGTATCGATAGGAGATGGATCTTTTTTTACTTAGAATTTTAATAGGTTTGCCACCTGTCTAAAAAGACTATAAGATCCGTGTCGTTCGTTGGATTACAAAAGATGAGGTGTCATATGAAAGGGATTGGCCTTTAGAAAAGCACTAATATTTTTTTCAATAAGGTTGCCACCCGTTAAGAAAATTACAATACTGAATCATAATAAGCGTAGGCATCAGTTCTGTACCGTCACTGTCAAACGAAAAGACTTAGCCTATACATGAGCAACTATGTATTATTTTTCTGAGTAGGGTTGCCACCTATTAAAAAGTTAAAATATTTTCGTCGTTCGTTGGATTGCAAAATGAGATAACAAATGAAAGTGCATGGCCCTCGCATGTAAAAAACCTTTGTTATTTTTTAAGTAGGGTTGCCACCTATTTAAACTTACTATCTTCTATACATAGTAGAAAAGGAAAGTTGAGATATTTTGACTACGCCACTGAAAGGATTTAGACGAAATTTTTTAAGTATAATCTGTATCGATAGGAATATTACCTTTAGTACTTTGAGCTCCTATAGGGTTACCACCTGCCTAAAAATTGTAAGACCCGCACTGTTCGTTGGATTGCCAGAAATGAGGTGTCAAGTAAAATAGCTCGGCTCTTAGATGTTCAATAATGTATCACTTTTGCAGTAGGGTTGCCACCTATTTAAAAATTACTATTTCATTCGAACATGGTATGAATATAAATAGTGAGAAGTGAAGTGCAAAAGCTTGGCCTCCAGATGTTCAATGATCTATTATTTTTTGAGTAGGGTTGCCACCATTCTAAAAATAGTAAGGTTTTCAAGGTTCGTTGGTTTTTAGTCCAGGTATCAAGTGAAAGAATATGGTCTCCGGAGAAGCTTTTTTTTAATGGGACTGCCGCCTTTTTACAAAATTAATACCTAACGTAATACGTGAAGGCGCTCTTTCTTCAAAATAGTTTTGTTTTGTTAGGTGCTGTATTCAAAAAAGTGTAAGGAGCTGATGCTTTTTTGTTTGCATATGTGAGCATGTATGTACATGGGATTTCAGTGAGAGACAGAATTTATAAATCAGCTGCGCCTACTTCGATGTTTTTTTTTCATTAAGTTCACGTACATATGTACAAATACTTTAGTATCTACATATGTATGTACTAGATCGTCCTCACCCGCTTCATTCATACATTGAATAAAATTTATTTCAAGAAAACTCAATTCAAAAACAGGAGGTCTAAAATTTGGTTAACCATCTTCAAACTAAAACTTTCTTAAACTTCTCACTTTTCATACTTTTTCAACTCAATTGAGATTTTAAACAGATGGAAACCCTTTACATGTAGTTTTGAAATTAAGCCCTTTTAATATCATTTTGATTGATATTGTAATAATTCATTTAAATTATTGAATAGTAGTAGTTTAACCTTTTAAACAGTTGGAAACCTTTTTAAACCTCTTTCGTCTAACACTCATATTGTGACACATGCTTAAAACCATTTCGATTCATACCAATCTATACCAATATATATTCTGAAAGCCGTGTTTTTGTGTTCGCAAACCTCGAGAACGGCCGAACCGATTTTTTTTTTAATTTCCGACACCTGATTCAGCCGTCCCAAGGATTATTATAGGCTAAAAAAATGTTTGATATATAGAGGGGGCGTGGAACCTCCCATAAAAACCGAATTTTTCATTCCGACTATCTCTGGAAATGTTCATGGTAGAGTACTGGAACTTGGTGTGGAGATATTTGAAATCAATCTTATACTCATGCTCGGACGGATTTTTAACTAAGCTTTTTGTGTATTTTTGAGTAACTCTCTGGATGGTGTAGATTCACAAATTCACCCGCCCGTTGGCACTGGAGTTAAGTTATTACTAAAAATCTTATTGATGATCCACTTTGGCCAATATTCAAAATATCGAATACCTTGAGGGATTTCCCAAATATCTTACTGCAGTACAATTAACTTTATTGTACAGCAAACACTTTACAATACTTGTTTACACAACTGAACTTATAGCTTGCTTATTCGCAACTCACTTTACTTGTCGCTTGTCGACTACTAACTCACTGCTGCAGATAACTAACTCACTCCGGTGTCTGGTGGCGCCTTTATATACCTGCGCTCGCACTCATGGCAACTCTAGAATGTTCTGAAGTTCATCGCTCATTCTCTTTCTCTTGCTGTTCGCAGTGTTCATCCACTTGACGTTTCTGATTGTGGAACATTCTACTTCATTCCTCGAACATTCTGCCTGTTCCTCGTTGTTCGCTTCGCGTTGCCGCAGTATTCGTCACAATATGTGTTGGTAACGGTGAAGGCAATACTATTGCAAAAAGGAGCTGCCACGTGGCACTGGAGTGATTACGAGTAATCGCCAAGTTAGAAAAGGTGCCAGAAAGGATGTCAGAATAAATAAACCTGTTGCACCATTGAGTATATCGAATTTTTATGTGTTACGATTGGCCCAATGTATGTGATTTTTGCCAGTATTGTTATGCCTTAAAGCTTCATTCGGAGGCCCCAGGGTTGAGTTGTGCAGGGTTAAATCTCAAATCACCACCGATAAGTCAACTGCCAAAACCATCGCGCGCCTTTACTGTAATAAATTCAAGTAAAAAACAATTTATTTTGACTTAAATTGCTTTCGTGAAACTTACTTTTAAGGTCTTTCGTCTGAAATAAGTCTATGTATATTAGGGCTGTGCGATTAATAGATTACTCAAAATTTTAATTAATCATAAAGCAAATAACTCAATTATTCGATTAATTGGAAATTATGATTACTCAAAAGTTCAGTTACTCGAGTAATCAGAATTTTTGATTAACCAAAAAAAATATTATCTGAGTAATTTGCTTTATGATTAATCAACATTTCGAGTAAAATGAGTAATCAACATTTCAACTCTTTACATATGTATAAAGTAGTTAAAGTTCCTTGATACTTTGAAAACAACGTTTCTGTTTTCAAAAATTAAAATGAAAAATTTGTTTCATATACAGAATGTAAAAAAGAAAATAAGCATTTTCCAAAGCAAACTCTTTTAACGAGCAAAATTATTTTTTTTGAGTAATCATATTTCAAGTAACTCGATTAATCATTGTTTTGAGTAATCAAAATCTTGATTACTCGAGTAATTGATTAACCGAATAATTGATTAACCAACTTGCTCGAGTAATCGAATAATCGCACAGCCCTAATGTATATTGGATTTCTGTAGAACAATTATACGCATCCGTTTTGAAATTGCCACCAACTATACGATAAAGTTTCTTGGACAGATTTACTATAAAACCGGATCATTGTTGCCGCCAGGGAGTGAAGAGGAAATGTTATTCAAATTTATTTCGTTGTGAGATTAACCATTCTATGAAGTAATACACAATTAGAGAATTTCGAGAACTTCATCACGGATATGGCGCTTTCGTTGGGTTATTTAAGGCGACCAACAAACCATAATCTTAGCCGATGAGCGTGCCAATGGAAATCGTAAACGTGATTTGTTGGTGAAAATGGTGGACCAAAAAGTTAAAAAAAAAAATTATTTTGTGCGGGACAAAGTTCGCTGGGTCTGTAGTATTATAATATTTCATTTAAACTAATTAAGTTGATTCTTAAAAAGGTGGCAACCCTTGTGAAAGACTTCAATATTATTCAAAACTTTAAAACTAAAGGTTTCTTAACAATATTTTGTTTGACAACCATATTTTAATTCTTCAGATGGCTTGCGTATGATTAATTTAAATTTTGGTTTTCAAACAGATGGCAAGCCTTTTCAAAATATATTAAACTTCAGCTTTTTTAAGCCTCTCGACACTCATTTTTTAAATATAATTTTCAAATAAATAACTCCCTTAATTGAAGTTGAATTAGATTTTTTTAAAAGGCGGCAGCCCTCATCCATGAGTAGAGAATGATTTTATATTTACCCCATACCAAGTTCCAGTAATCAACCAAAAATATTTCCTGAGAAATGCACTATGAAAAATTCCGTTTGTATGGGAGGTGCCACGCCCTATTGCCCAATCGAGATTAAATGTATCCTATATTTTAAGGTGGGCTAAATAACAGCAGTGTACACAATTTTATGATGATCGGTTGAATAGTTAAAGCGTGAAAGCTTAGCAAACAAACAAACTCACTTTCGGATTTATAATATTATTAGGTAAGGAAGTAAGGATGTACATACACCCACTATAAGTGTTCTTAAGTGTTCAGTCAAAAATATTTGAAACACAAAATGTAAATAAAATACACTTACTTGGATGTTTTTGTTTAGTTTCTTCGCGTATTTCTTTCCTCTTCTCTCCCTCGCTAATTTGAATTATATATTCTGTATCGACAGGAGAGTGACCTTTTTAATTTAGAATTTTAATAGGGTTGCCACCTGCTAAGAAAATTACTATATTCATTCTAATAAGCTTAGGCGTCAGTTCTGTACCGTCACTGTCAAATGAAAAGACTTAGCCTTAGGATTGCCACTTGTTTAAAAACTATAAGATCTTCTTCGCTCTTTAATTTTTCCATTTCTTTAAAATGCTTTTTCTGGACCGCCTGCATACTGTCGATCGCTCTATATTTTTTTTTACGTTTTCTTGCTGTTCTTTGTATTCAGAAACTATACCCTTAAGGGTGTCGCATAGCTCGCACTGAATTGCAACCTCTTCCACGAGAATGTCAGGAGGCGAATGTTTTGTCAACACTTTTTTTGAGAAAGTAAACTTAACAGCTTTTGAATATGGCTGGTAAGTAGGCTTCTCTCCGTCAACCAGAAACACACAATCCGTTGGATCCTCATTCATCCCGACACACTCAGTCTCCAATACAATTTCATTCACTACACCACTCCCATTCATCAAGAAATCAAGGTTTTCTTCCACTCGTTCAACATTAATCCAAGATGTCAGCCCAAATGTCTTCGCCAAACCTTCCACGGATTCCTTTATCCCTATCAACTTGAATATTGCCCTTTCTGTTGCAGAAAACTTGTATTCGATGTTAGGACCTCCTCCATTTCCCTTACTAATTACGTCTAAAGTTACTGGCTGATTTGTGCCGCACGTTCTTCTTTTGATCATCCTACAGCTGGATTGAAGCAATTTTATTAAATTGATGTAGGTAAAATTTATTTATTGATGTACCTTCTTCTATTCGGCAATACATTTTGATGGTGGCCCCGCTGAATTGAGTTCTTCCTCAGCTTTGCTTATTTTTCTTTTCGACCTAAAATAAGAATGATTGTAGTCCTTTTTCTTTGTTTTTTTATTATTAATTAGTATTTTTCCATTAAAAAGTTAATAAACTTACATTTTTCCTCAGCATTCCTTTCAAAATAGTTGGTGAAAAATCCTTTAAAAATGGCAGCAAAATCTCCCTTTTACTTGCATTCGTGATACCTACTTTCCTCTCTAAATTGTTCCCCCTTTTTCGAACATTGTTCAGAATAAGAGGAAAGGGAGAAGAGAACAATTTCCTAAGGAATTTTTGTTTAGAATAAGAGGATAGGGAGAAGTGAAAATTTACTAAGGAATTTGTATTCAGAATCGGGCAGAATAAAAGTTATATCGGAATGTGTACAAAGCTAATCCATTTTTTATCTAGAAATATCCCCTGAAAAATTTCAGATCGCTAGCTCAAGTCCAACTACTATTATACTTCAAAAACTGAATTTTGAACCATAGTGCATTGGCTAAGATTTTTGGGGTATATTTGGAATTTCAAGTATGCAGTTTTTTTCAATTTTATTGTGGCTATAAAGATATTAATTATTTTAATATTTTTGTTGAGCTTTGTACCACGATTTTTCTTATTAGGAAAAATTGAAAAAGCAACAAAGTCTAAGCGGTAGAAGTTATAGCAGCTGTTTTGGAGATCACCATATCTGCTCATCAGGGAATGAATTGGCAACAAGAGCTTACGGGGTGTGCATAGCTCAGTGGCTAGCGCTTCTGACTTTGCACATCGATGATGCGTGTTCGATCGCTGCTGAAGTGTAGAAAAAATCAGCTTTTCTTTACTCGACCAGGCCCACAACATGTGCTATATGGCATTCCAATTGTTTTAGCTCTTTTCAATTCTGTTGCGTTAAACTGTAATATGTACAGTTAAATGGGGGTATTAAAAAGAAAACCTAGACCACTGTGTGCGGTGATATTTGTGGCGGGACACATAAAATTAAATATATGAGAATAAACTTTAACAATTAAATTTATTCCAAAATATTAGGGTTAAATAATACACAAGATACTATCTATATTTCTAAATAACAAACAATTAGTTGAAGCGTGTAATGGTTAAAGATCTCTTACCATATTTGAGACATTTACATTTGGTAAGGACTTATGATGCTCTTTAAAAACAGTCCTCTGCTATATAATCCTTTTAATTTTAAATCGACTTTAATTCTGCACACATATGATACTTATGATATGTATTTACAAAAATAATAATGAGGAAAGTAATTATTTGAGTAACTGATGAGCACGTTGATTCGCCACTGCTATTCGCGCTTCGTTAGATTCTCCCTGCAAAAGAAGAAACATTTTATAAAATAAATCGAAATTAATACGTGTTTCCGTATTATTAATATTTTATAATACAAGACATAATAATATATATAAAACAAAGTCGTGTTAGTTACACCACTTATAACTCAAGAACGGCTGGACCGATTTTTATGATATTTGCTTTTTGAATTTGTCTACCTTCCGAATAGCAGAATAACTATAAAAATAAGCGCTAGGTGGCGCTGGAGTCGAGTTATTATAAAACCCGTATTTATGGTCCGATTCGCCTCATATTTGAGATATATGTATTGACAATAGGAAAAACAATACCATAGAAAAAAAGAGCCGCCAGGTGGCGTTGGAGTCGAGTTATGACTAAAAATCGTGTTTATGGTCCGAATGTCCTGATTCAAAATATGTATTGATAACAGGAAAATGAATTGAATTTCGAAAAAAATAGCCGCCAGGTGGTGCTGATATTGAGTTACATATGTACATATATGTAACTAAAATCGTATTTATGCTCGAATTTATTTCATTATTTAAATATATGAATTTACAAATCGATGGTCCTCTGCAATAACGACACAATTCAAAATTCACAAAGTCAAATCCCTTATTACTGTTAAGAGGCTCATGTCTATAATCCTTGGCTAACCCATGCATATCTCTGAAAGTGTTCATGGTAGAGTACTGGAGCTTGGTATGGAGATATAAAAAAAACGCATACTCATGGAGAAAAAATATGGCTTTAGGAAAAGGGGGCGTGGCATCTCCCACACAAACCGAATTTTTCATTCTCCATATCTCTGGAAGTGTTCATGGCAGAGTAATCGAACATGGTATAGAGATATATGAAAACAATCGCATACACATGGAGAAAAATTGTCATTATAGGAAAAGGCAGCGTGGCACCTCCCATACAAACCGAATTTTTCAAAATATGGCTTTTGGAAAAGGGGGCGTGGCACCTCCCACACAAACCGAATTTTTCATACTTCATATCTCTGGAAGTGTTCACGGTAGAGTACTCGAACATATTATGGAGATATATGAAAACAATCGCATACTCATGGAGAAAAAGTGCCGTTATTTGAAAAGGGGGCGTGGCACCTTCCATACAAACCAAAATTTTCACACTTTATATCTCTGCAAGTGTTCATGGTAGAGTACTGGAACTTGGTATGTACAACACATATAAAATAATTCGCAGTCATGAAGAAAAATTGGGGCTATTGGAAAAAGGGGCGGGGCACCTCCCATACAAACCGAGTTTTTCACACTGAATATCTCTGGAAGTGTACATGTTAGAGCACTCGCACATTGTATGGAGATATATGAAATCAATCTCATAATTTTAAAGAAAATTGGGGCAATTTTATAAGCGGGCGTGCATATACACTTCTTCTATGTTATTTAAGATAGCAATGGAAATATGCTTTCTGACAAACACCAAACCGTAATATTAGAAGATAAATGCTTCACTGAAAATCAGGAACGTGAACTGTTGGTGAAAATTTCGGACCAAAATGTTTTAATACAAAAAATCAATTTTGTGCGTGAGGAAGTTCGCCGGATCTGCTAGTATTTATATATAAAACAAAGTCGTGTTAGTTACACCATTTATAACTCAAGAACGGCTGGACCAATTTTTATGATATTTGTTTTTTGAATTTGTCTACCTTCCGAATAGAAGAATAAATATTAAAACAACCGCTAGGTGGCGCTGTAGTCGAGTTAATAGTAAAACACGTATTTATTTTCCGATTCGCCTCATATTTGAGTTATGTATTGACAATAGGAGAAAAAATACCATTGCAAAAAAGAACCGCCAGGTGGCGTTAGAGTCGAGTTATTACAGAAAATCGTGTTTATGGTCCGATTCGTCTCATATTCGAGATGTGTATTGACAATAGGAAAAACAATACCATTGCAAAAAAAGAGCCGCCAGGTGGCGTTGGAGTCGCGTTATTACTAAAAATCGTGTTTATGGTCCGATTATCCTCAGATTCAAAATATATATTGATAACAGGAAAAAGAATCCTTTCGGAAAAAATTTGCTGCCAGGTGGCGCTGAAATTTAGTTACATATGTATATGTAACTAAAAATCGTATTTATGCCCGAATTTATTTCATTATCGAAATATATGGATTCGCATATCGATGGTCCTCTGCAATAACGAAAATTCGGAAAATTGGAAAAATCGGAATATTGATTTTTTTATATGGAATTTTGTGTGCAATTCCTTCGGAATGGCATTCGAATGGAAAAAGAGAAAATTCTAAGTTGAAAACTCGGAAAACTGCGGAAGAACGCGAAAAATTTGATTTTTTTTCGACGAAAGCTTGGAAAATTTCGGATAATTGTGAAATTCGTTGGGAGCTTGAATCAATTGGGACTAATTTTTTCCTATGTTTCATAACCGACTCGAATGGGACCTGCTTTTTTTGGAAAGATGTTTAGAACAAGGAGTGCTCAAAATTTTAATTTTTCCGATAGGTGGCGCAGGGGTCGAGCTACGCTAAAAAAAATGCAACGAACCAGTTGATAGCCTTTTGCCTAGATTAGCATATAATAATAATAATAATAGATTGGCGCTTACACATATGTTAGTGTTTGGCCGAGCTTCTCCTCTGATTTGCGGCGTGCGCCTTGATGTTGTCACACAAAGCGGAGGGACCTACAGTTTTACGCCAACTCCGAACGGCGACTGTATTTTTATGAGATGCTGTTTTTCATGGCAGAAATACACTCGGAGGTTTGCCATTGCCTGCCGACGGACGACCGCTGTTAAGAAAAAACCTTTTTTCTATACCAGGCTTTGAACCCAGGCGTTGCGGAGTGGAAGCGCGCACTGCTTACCACTACACCACAGCGGCCGACGATTAGCATTTTTTCCGTTAAGTGGGCCAGGGACCGATCTATTTGAAAATAACTTATTTATGATCCGATTTTCTTGAAATTTGGCACGTAGGTAGCTTATTAGCTGGGTTAACATATAGGATATTTTTTCTGAAAGGTGGACCAGATACCGATCGATTCCAAAAAATCTTATTTATGGCCCGATTTGCTTGAAATTCGATACCCGTCTTATAGATACGCGAAGAATAGAATCGAGTCATTGTTTTAAAGTTCGAAAGGTGTTTGAAGGCGGCGCAAACATGGGGTATTGTCTGTTTAACAATACTAATTCACGCACCTTTGCTTGATGGTCACTTATAGTCATTTGTTAAACAGGAATAACTGATTTTGGGAAGTTTGAGTTCCTACCGCTATTAAGCAAAGGGTGATAGAACCTTCCACGTAGGCTTAAGTTAAAGCTAGAACTACAGACTACCATCCCTCAAAGTACTATTCCTGAATTTTTTCCTAATGGTCACCTATACTCATTTCCTTTTTGTCGTCAAAAATGGTGTAAAAATCAGTGTTAGCTGTTCAATAAATGACTACAGGGAACCTTAGGGTCAAGGTGCAGGAATGGTATTTTCAGGGATTGAAGTCACAAGTCCGAACCTTAATTTAAGCCTAAGTGAAAGATTCTTCCACCTTTTGTTTCATTGATGGAGCTTATCAAATATTCCAAAAGACGCGATTTTTT
>NW_023458555.1:87395846-87406592 GCF_013731165.1 Rhagoletis pomonella | reverse complement strand
AAATTGTTGGGCATAAAACAACACAACAAGTCTGACGGCGATTTCGCCAAAGAAATTGAATCCCTTGCACAACAACTAGAGCTTGCTTACATCTCCGATGGAATGTCGTCAGCGTTGGCAAGAAACTATTCAGCACATTCGGCAGCAAAAGCGATAGAACCAATGCAAGGTCTGATGAAGTAAAAATGTTAATGAGGGCAGGGCAGTTCTCAACAGTTAGTGACGCGGTCACCAAATTCATTGAGTTAGGGGCCGAAAGCTCAGGCACCCTTCAGGTAAACTATATAAATAATTCATTCAGAGGGAACAATTCTAACAGGAGAAATAATTCATTTAGAGGAAATAATTCTTACAGAGGTAATAGAAACTATAGAAACCATTACCGAAATAATCGGGGTAGAAACCACAGTAACTATAATAACAGCAACGGCAACCCAAACAGAAACAATGATAACAATAATAGCTATAGGGGCCGTAATAACCATAACAGGAATGTACGCTACACGGAAGCATCGGAAAACACAGAGCACCCCCAGAGTGCCCAACTGGGGAGTGCGCAAAATTAAACACTGCGAACTTATTAAACATCAATTTGTCATTTAGTAACTTCGTCACCGTAAATTCCTCGCTAAATGACTACGAGTCCACCTTTTTAATAGACACAGGCTCGGAAATTAGTATATACAAAACATCGGAAAATGATCAAATTCAAATAAGTACAAATCATATCTACAATTTAAAAGGCATAGGAAATGGTTCCATAAAAACCTTAGGTGCCACTACAGCTACACTTTATATAAATAACTCAGAAATCATTCACAACTTCCAAATAGTAGACGAAAATTTTCCAATCCCTTGCGATGGTATTATAGGGTTAGACTTCATAAAACAATTCAATTGTCTATTAGATTACATGTATAATGGTCCAAGTCTATTGATAATACGACCTAACTCTCTGAAAAGTCACTTGGAGCTAGAAATTTTAGAATCGCCCACAAAGGGAATAATTAGTTTACCGGCAAGAGCGGAAGTTATTAGGAAAATCCACATAGTTGCAACCGCAGAAAATATGCTAATCCCAAACCAAGAGTTAGAAGAAGGCATAATAATAGCAAATACAATAGTTAACACGAGGAATCCATATGTCAGAATAATAAATACAACAGATAATAATGTTTTTCTTAAACAAAATAAGATCAGAACAGAATCCTTGGATGACTACAAGGTGGTTAACATCAGCAAAACAAACGATACTGAAGAGAGAGAGAACACTATATTAAATAAACTAACCCAAAACTGTCCTTTACACCACCGCGATAAATTACTAAAATTATGCTCAGACTATACAGATGTATTCGCTTTAGAGACTGATCCCTGCACTGTCAACAATTTTTATAAACAAAAATTGCGTTTAAAAGACGAGACACCGGTCTACATTAAAAACTATAGATTGCCTCATAATCATAAACCCGAAATCAGAAAACATATTGACAAATTAATTAAAGATGACTAGTTGAACCTTCGGTATCAGAATATAATAGCCCAATTCTTCTTGTACCTAAAAAATCCTTACCAAATTCCTCAGAGAAAAAATGGAGATTAGTAATAGACTATAGACAGGTCAACAAAAAATTAGCGTCAGACAAATACCCACTACCTAGAATCGATGATATTCTCGATCAATTGGGTCGTGCCAAATATTTTTCCTGTCTTGATTTAATCTCTGGCTTTCATCAAATAGAATTAGAGGAGAATTGAAGAAACATAACGTCTTTCTCATCCGACCAAGGATCATTTAGATTCAAGCGATTACCATTTGGATTAAAAATTGCACCCAACTCATTCCAACGAATGATGAATATTGCATTTTCCGGCCTTAAGCCGAATAAAACCTTCATTTATATGGATGACTTAATAGTTGTAGGCTGCTCGGAAAATCACATGCTCAAGAATTTAAAATCAGTTTTTGATGTTTGTAGAGCCACAAATCTTAAACTTCACCCAGATAAATGCAAATTCTTTGACTCCCAAGTAACATTTCTGGGACACAAATGCACAGATCAAAGAATCTTGCCAGACGAATCAAAATTCGACAAAATTCTTACCTACCCAAAACCAACAAATGCTGATGAATGCAAAAGATTTGTAGCATTAATTAATTACTATAGAAGATTCATACCGAATTTTTCTATTCATGCAACACATATTACCAAATTAACGAGAAAGAAAACTCCATTCATCTGGACAACCGATTGTGATAATGGATTTGAATACCTCAAAAATTCTTTATTATCACCTAACATACTTCAATATCCCGATTTTGAAAAACCTTTCTGTATAACCACCGATGCAAGCAAAATAGCTTGTGGTGCCGTATTGAGTCAGGATTATAATGGTACACAATTACCTATTGCCTTCGCGTCAAAAACATTCACTAAAGGGGAAGCCAACAAGTCAGTTATAGAGCAAGAACTTACGGCAATCCATTGCGCCATAAATTTTTTCAAGCCGTATATTTATGGTACTAAATTTTTAATAAAAAGTGATCACAAGCCGCTAACATACCTCTTTGCACTAAAGAATCCTTCCTCCAAATTAACAAGAATAAGGCTCGACCTCGAGGAACTCGATTTTGAAATTGGATATATTAAAGGTAAGGACAATTGCGGCGCGGATGCTCTATCTCGCATTGATTTTGGGCAAATTAAGCGACTCAAAGAAGAAAACTTTGCCATAATACAAGTAATCACAAGGTCCAAATCCAAGGATACACCACCTAACACCAAAACCATGGAAAAAGAAAAAGACAACATACAACACGTATACAATACTATTACAAATCATGAAGTTAAAAACTTACCTCGCCTAACACTTAGGTGCACAACTAATGGAAAATTAAAAGAATCCTCGAAATTATTATTACTCCATGGAAAGAAAGAAATATTTAAATATGATGCTAAAGATATTATTGCTTATGAGAAAATTGCGCTAGAGCAATTCTTTCTCAAACTTGAAAAAGCAGTTTGTAATAATAACTTTACAGGCATAAAGATAGCTATCAATGACAATTTGTTTAAACATATAGATACAGAGGAATTCAAAAATGTAGGCAATAAAACTTTAAAGAAGGTAATAATTGGAATAACACCACAAATAACCAAAATAACTTCACAAACGCAAAAAGTAGAAATTCTGAAAAAATATCATGATGACCCTGCATTTGGAGGCCACCCAGGGGTCACACGATTGTTATCAAAAATTAGACGACAGTATACATGGAAAAACATGGCTTCAGACGTGAAGTCTTATGTTAAAAATTGTGAAAGCTGTAATAAAAACAAATCTGGTAAAAATAAAATAGAACCTTTAGTCATAACAGACACACCAGCAACCGCTTTTGACATCGTTCAAATCGATACTGTAGGCCCTCTTCCCAGATCATTCAACGGGAACGAATACGCCCTTACAATAATTTGCGATTTATCAAAGTTTCTCATAACTGTAGCAATACCTAGCAAAGCAGCTAATATAGTAGCCAAAGCTATAGTAGTAAACTGCATTTAAGTTCACGGACCCATTAAACGCATACTAACAGATAGGGGTACCGAATACAAGAATCAACTTTTCGAAGAAATATGTAAGCTACTGAAGATAGAAAATAAAACAAGCACTCCATATCACCACCAAACACTAGGTACGGTAGAACGTTCACACAGAAAATTTAATGAATACATAAGGTCCTATATTTCAATAAATAAACTGGACTGGGACCACTGGCTCAAATATTTCACGTATTGCTATAATACGACGCCCTCAACAACCCATGGTTATACACCATTTGAGCTAGTTTACGGTAAAACTACCACACCTTACGACTTCACATTAAACGGTAAAGTTGATCCAATCTACAATATAGATGACTACAAATCAGAGTTAAAATTCAAACAACAGACTGCTCAAAAACGAGCGACAGATTTACTAGAGAAAGCAAACGTGAAAATAAAGGAAAATTACGATAAAAAAGCAAATCCACAAAGTATTCTAGCAAACAACATGGTCTACCTAAAGGATGAAACCGGCCAAAGCTGGACGGCATCTTTAAAGGCCCATATAAAGTTATAGAAACAGACACTCAGGGTAATTGCAAAATCGATATGAACTCAAAAACAACCATTGTGCATAAAAACAGATTAATATTAGCATAATAAAATTTTAAAACGTATTTTAAGACTATCCTGGCCAGGACTAACACATAAATACATAGATTAAAATTATAAATTGTTGAAGGCACATACATAAATATTATATATATACATTATATACAATTAAAAGGAAAAAAGTAAAAAAAAAAAATAAATAAATAAAATAAAAAAAAAAACCCTAAACATTCAAACACATAAAATTCACAAATACAAACTATGTAAATGTTCCAAATTCAATCTTTTACAATAAGGTCAAAATATAAATAAGTATACCTAAGAAAACAAAAATCTTTTTACAAACTACATATGCAAGTAAACTAAACAATAAAATACATTTGACACCCCGAACAAAATTCCATTGTACAGCATGATTATTCAAATCGTCTCTATTTGTATGATCACGCTTTTCAAACGAGGAAGGTGTAGTGACTTTCGTCAAAAGTAGGTAAACGTGGAAACAATAACCAAACGATAAGCCAAACAGACATATGACCGTTCTGCGGTCATAAACCCTTTAACGTTCATTCTTTTATTGCATTTCATTGCAGCGTATGCGATGACATATGATCACAAGACAAACCCAAGTGGAAGGTCCAAAAGCAATTGAAACCAAAATAGTTTGACACATTTACAAAATGTGTTAGTCATCGATTGGATATTGTTTTCAACGCTATATAAGTAGAAGTAAGTTCATAAGTAGTTCAGTTACTGAAAATCATTCAATAAACACTGTTGATTTTAAAACCTAATAAAACATAAACACTTTTCATTTTAATAAATCTAACTTGCTCTTTGGCACTCACCCATAGTGACAAGACAAGATTAGATTGGATAGGCGGCTTTCTTGAGAGCTCTGTCCACAGCACAATCTATATAAGGCTAAGCACTTGATGGCAAAGTAAGGCCATCTATTTCATGGCGATCCTGCCCATACGTATCAGGAAAATAGGTGACACTTCAGCACCAACTCCACAACCCAGGCCGATAACCGTAGAGGAGTATAAAGGCCGGTCCACATAGAACTTTCGCGTTGGCTTTGGCGTTGGCGTTGGCTTGACAGAACGCACGTTAAAAGTATGCTTGCTACAATGAACGCTTGGCAGCGAATGCTTGGGACACTAAATAAACATACTAAGGACAGATAAATTAATATTTCATATCAATAATTGCATTAAAAACGATATTTCTTGCCCGAACTTATTAAAAAGGAAAAATTGTTCACATAATTTTATTTATTTGCAACAGCTGACGAGCTACGCACGCGAAAAGTTGAGAGTTGGCCATCTTTTTGCTTCGTGTTGGCGTGAGCGTTGTCGAATTTTGGCTATGTGGACGGCTGCATTTGAACTCATGTATTCATAGTCAGCTGTTGAAGCGACGCCAACGCCAACGCCACGCCAAAGTTCTATGTGGACGGGCCTTAAGAGACGCCAGGCCCGTGCACAGGAAGAAAAACTAACGAGGATACCTGTGCTACCAAAACCAAAACACAAGCGTGCCGGCAAGGTGGTTGCACTGAGGAAGAAGCTGGTGGTACTCCACGCCAAGGTCTCCCAAGCAGAAGAAGCAGTTAATCCTCCGCCATGGGACGTGGTCCAAGATTGGCAAAACCAAATAACGAGTATTAAGGCAAAACTCAAATAAAAATAAAAAAAATGCAAAATTGTAAATAAAAAAACACAAGAATGTACACTCACACACACAAATAAAACTTAAAATGAAATAATAAAAATTAAGCATTAAGTTTTATCATATTTTGCATATCCCTTGAAAGTTGTATTAAACAACAAAATAACTGTTATAACAAAGACATTATTTAAAAACATTAAACTATGGCAAAAAAAAAATTTTAACTAAGAAAATATCATGATTAGTCTATGACTACCTTGAAAAAATATATACATAATGTCTTGGTGGAAGAAAGCATTTAGTGCAATACTAATAGCCGTGTCTGGTTACGAGCTTGGAAAAGACAGACAAGGTGAAAAAATAGAAAAGTTAGCCGAAAAAATTAACCAGCATAATGAACCAATTTTAAACCACAACGAATCAGGAGTGAATATTACACACATTATTATTATTGTCATGTTGTTAACAATCACAGTTCTGTACTCATTAATAAAAAGTTATTTTAAATACAAACACAATAAAATAACGGCTACAACGCCAAGGATTTAAAAAGTAGCAAACTTTATGTCGATTTTGCAAAACCCATAAATGACAAGTCCTGTCACGTGGAGGGACATAACAGATAAACTCAGAAACATTAAGGCAGAATTTGATAGATCGTACAAATGCCTGAATAGGACACCAGTACCCTCCAACCACACTCAAATGAAACATTTAAGAACGCTGGTTTATCAGCATAATACGATCACAGGCCTCAGCAAGACAGTCTACCCATTCCTAAGCACCAATCACCAGGAAGAATTCATAAAATTTTTTTCCTCAATCAAAACAAAACTGGAAGCAATTTTCAAACATTTAGAATATAGGGACAAAGTACCGGAAGAGATAAACAAATTCCTAATAATCAAGTTCCAAGATACAGGGGGAGAAACATCAGACGAAGAGGTAGGAAAAACTAACACAATGACCACTATGACTCCTGTAGAATTTATAAATTTGGCTGTTGCCAGAGTTTGATGGCAAAGCTGAAAATTGACCAAATTCATTAATGCACTCGACATACTAGATTCGATCAAAGGAGATAACGGAAGCATTGCAGTTTCATTAATCAAGACCAAACTCAACCAAACAGCGAGCAGGTTATTGACGAATGAAGCAAAAATCGGGGCAATAAAAAGCACACTGACCGCTAACGTGAAACACGAGTCCTCACAAAGTATTGCAGTGAAATTGTTGGGCATAAAACAACACAACAAGTCTGACGGCGATTTCGCATTTCATGTCACCGCGGCCACCTCTGTGTGCGACCTCCCAGGATTCGGATGAAAGTTGAAGAGGTTGAAGGCCTAGGTGACATGGATATACGTGCGGCATATTTTGCCGATATGACGTAGGGTTGCCTATTTACACGGAACTTAAATTTTAAGAAAACGTCATACATACCTTTCTTTAAAGTGCTGTGTCTTGGCACGTAGGTAGCTTATTAGCTGGGTTAACATATAGGATATTTTTTCTGAAAGGTGGACCAGATACCGATCGATTCCAAAAAATCTTATTTATGGCCCGATTTGCTTGAAATTCGATACCCGTCTTATAGATACGCGAAGAATAGAATCGAGTCATTGTTTTAAAGTTCGAAAGTTGTTTGAAGGCGGCGCAAACATGGGGTATTGTCTGTTTAACAATACTAATTCACGCACCTTTGCTTGATGGTCACTTATAATCATTTGTTAAACAGGAATAACTGATTTTGGGAAGTTTGAGTTCCTACCGCAATTAAGCAAAGGGTGATAGAACCTTCCACGTAGGCTTAAGTTAAAGCTAGAACTACAGACTACCATCCCTCAAAGTACTATTCCTGAATTTTTTCCTAATGGTCACCTATACTCATTTCCTTTTTGTCGTCAAAAATGGTGTAAAAATCAGTGTTAGCTGTTCAATAAATGACTACAGGTAACCTTAGGGTCAAGGTGCAGGAATGGTATTTTCAGGGATTGAAGTCACAAGTCCGAACCTTAATTTAAGCCTAAGTGAAAGATTCTTCCACCTTTTGTTTCATTGATGGAGCTTATCAAATATTCCAAAAGACGCGATTTTTTGACACTTTCACCAAATTTTTCTCAAATCTGGAGCTGATGAAATCTTTATACTGACGGATTCTTAATCAGCACAAAAAAGCCCATCAAAAACAGCTTTAACATTTGCCGCATTAAAATCGGTGTTGCCCTGTGTTACTTACACTAATTATATAAAGAAAAGCTCCTTCTTTTTATAAGGGGTGATCTCGCGAACGGCTTTACCGATTTTTTGAAATTTTTGACACCTACTGCAGACTTTCGATATATTAAGGGAGCGCGGCATCACCCATACATATCGAATTTTTCATACCGTATATCTCTGGACGTATCTGTGGTAGTGTCCTGGAAATTGGTATAGACATTTTGGGGCTACTGGAAAAGGGGACGTGGCACTTTTCAAACATATTAAAACTTTTACCTATCTGTACAGTGTTTTTTTTCTTTTTCATAATAAATTTTTTTGTTAATTTTTTATAGAAATATAGTTTTTTTCCCATCAAATGGCACCAAATTTTGAGTATGCAGTTTTGTAGTTCACTCAATTTCAGTATCATAAAGTTCAAGTTTTTAATTGCTATAAGATGCCGTTGAATTTTGAAATTTGTTTTCGCTGATAATGTTGCGCATTTTCTCAGTAACGTATGCGCGAGAGTTGTTTTGTATGGGAAAAAATGCCGAAGAGTGTCAGTATGTAAAAGACTTATTCTGGTGACTTGACTCCTCCTAAACGACCGAAACGATTTTAATGATAATTTTTAGTGGCGCTGGAGCCGAGTTATTCGGAGGCACCAGGGATCAAAGTCAAATTACTCCCGTTAAATCAACCATCAGAACCATTGCGGTCCTTGCTTTACAGTGACTAAACAGAATGTGGACCAATGATACTCACCAGTTAGAAATTGCCACCAACTATACTATACAGATTCAAGGAGGATTCACCATCGAGCCGCAAGGACTTCTTCCAAGTATAACGCTTTCGTCAGGTTATTTAAGACGGCAGTGGACGATATGCCTTCTGTCGACCACTAAACCAAACGTGAACGCGAATGTTTCAATAAAAAAATTAATTTTGGGCGGGATGAAGTTCGCCGGGTCTGCTAGTATTAAATAAATAATAATAATAATATTAATAATACAGTAGATTCGCGGAAAAGATAACTCGCGAAAGAGTTATTCGCTCGGCTAAGTTAACAACTTCAGTGTTCACGTACCTCTCTAAAAAGTTAACTTTTGGGTTACCTTTCCGAGCATATACATTTTTATAACCAACCATATGTTTGGCAACAAAAACAAGCCTGAGCTCAATTTGTTTACGGGTATTCCCCGAATTTCTTTTTGTCGTGAGCGTTTGAATTTGTGAGTTGCGTATTGTTTTTGTGTTTAAAAAATGTCAACAAAGAGGAAAAAGTTATCGCAAATCAGATTAAATCTCCATCAAAAAGCTGAGATTTATCGAGGATATTTGGCGCGTAAAATGGTAAAATTAAGCAATTATTCAGCAAAAATATGAATAATATTTAAAATACTTTAAAAACGTACCTAATTTACATGATTCAATACACACACCAATTACAAATTTTAGTTGGGTTTTTGTTCTCCAGACGCCACTATCCAATTTCTATGTAGAATTGCTCGGTATTTGCAATTTACCGTTATACAGCTTAAAACAAAAAAAAAGGTTCTACTTAATCACGTATATCCTGCGGACCAATTTAACAATTTTTAAATGAGATACGTCGAATCAAAGCTAATAAAATTCGACATAAAACATTTGTACACCACTTTCCGATAGGACTGATAGTTTCTGACCAATTAATTAATCATTCCAGTTTTTTTTATTTTTAAATTAAAAAATTAAAAGAAAATCAAACTTCAACAGAAGAAATATTTAAAAAATAACAGGTTCCGTGCCAAATTTTTACATTTGTGCAAAAGTCTGTTCTGTTAAACTCAAGTTACTAATGAAGGAAAGCGAGGGATAAATAAAGAAGCAATGAGCGGTCAAATGAAAATGCACAAAGATTTTTTTATTTTTTTTTCATTTTATTAGCTTCGATTTAACTTATCTCCTTTTAATATTGTTAAATTGGTTCGTAAGATATACGTGATTAAGTAGAACTACTATTTGTTTTAAACTCGAAAACGTATCCATAGAAAAAAAAAATTAACTCGATTTTCGGAATCACCGACCAATTCTACATAGAAATTGGATAGTGGCATCCATTGAAAATTTTTTGCTGTAAACCTGTGTAATTAAAGATTTGATCACTATTGACATTCGAGTTTTGACACCCCCTTACAACATGTTACACACACATACATGGTGCCTTGCTAAAGGAGCCGATTTTGTCAAGAGGGAGCGATAAAACTGTTTTCTGAGCAAACCTTTTATTATTGAATCATGCGTATTTTATACATATATTTTTGGTATCGAGCCCTTGATAAGACAAAAGCTTTAAACGTAATTTATTATATTCAAATTAATTACTCATGTTTCAGCGAAAAGCCTTTAAAAACGTGCCTTATTTATATACATATGTACATTAGTGTTGCCAGATTTTTTTCCAGCCATACGGGAAAAACGCATAATTTGTCCCAAATATACGGGATTTACAAAAATTTATCGGGACAAATGAGAAATAAAGGATTGGCTTTAAAAGACCAACTACGAACCATATATCTACAAAGGTGATCAATTTCATCGAAGTAATGTTCAGATTAGTTTTAAGCTTATGATGAACTTCGTTTATTTCATGGCAACACTTTTTAATTTATACAAAAATATGTAGAACATAGACATATAAATGACCAAACCATAAAAAGAAATAAAAAGATAC
>NW_023458555.1:87391684-87395746 GCF_013731165.1 Rhagoletis pomonella | reverse complement strand
TAACTGGAATAATTGCATTTTGCAAAACTTCGATGCTATTTTGCACCATCTGCAGTTGGTCTTTTACCTCGTCGCTCATTACGCTGTCGTGAAACAAATCCTCTTCGCTAGAATCTGACTTTTTTGAATTTCGTAAGTCGTAACGGTCGTTCGGCATGCCGTGGATGCGAAGCGATTCGAAGAAAATGCAAGCGTCGTTGATTCCACGAATGTTCGCCGAATTTCGTTGCAACAATTTATACGTAAGACTTTGCAACAGCAAATGTAGCAAGCAAATACACGAAATTACGTAAATTCCTTTGTTGCCGTGAACGGGGTCACCACTTTAGTGTTTATAATGTCTAACAAATGACTTTATTCACTATTATTTAATACAGCAAAAAGGAAAACTAATATCTAATATGATTTCACAAAAAACTTGTAGGTTGCTACTTCAACGAATCGAACGCCAGGAATGACAACATGGCAAAAATGTCAAAACCGCGAAGTTGACAGCTGATGTTTTGTTTACTTGACACCTAGGTGGCGTGCAGTGCTGCCACAAGTTCTTCGAAATTGCCGAACTGGTAGGCACATACTACTTAATGAACTAGTATTTTTTCTAACTGGTTTGGCTTTTCATTGCAGGGTTATTATTCATTTTTGACATACATAATTAATTCAAGCAAAGTTGCCACACTTTAAGAGACAATTTAATTGCTACAAGTGAAAAGGTCAACACTCCCTCTCGCTTTTACAATTGACTTTCTTTTAGGATCTAACAAACTTATCTACAAGATGAAAAAACTTCTCTTTGCCTAGTGGCTTAGTGAGTATGAAAGCTAGCTGCTCCTTGGTCTCCATATACTGAACATCAATTTCGTCTTGAGCCTGCATGTCACAAGTATAAAAGTATTGGATGTCAATATGCTTGGTTCGCTTTGCCGACATCGGACTTTTGACGATTGTTATCGCACGTTGTTTGTCCGAATATAATGTTGCTGGCGATCGCTGCTTATAGCCACATTCACATATAACTTCTCTAAGGCATTTCGCGGCTTTTGCTTCTGCACAGAGTGCCACAAATTCTGCCTCTGTGGTTGACGTCGCAGTGACTGTTTGTTTTCGTGAGCTCCACGCAATAGGGCCACCATTTAAGAAAGCAACAAAACCAGAAATACTTCGCCTAGTATCTAGCTCACCACCCCAATCAGCATCAGAATACAACGTCAACTGCAAATGCTCAGAATACAAATTAAAACGTATGCCATGATCTACTGTACCTTTCAAATATTTTACGCCTTGCCAATGTGTTTCTGAAGGATTCTCTACATATCTGCTCAAAACGCCAACGCTGTGGGCAATATCTGGTCTGGTACACACCATTAAGTACATGAGTGATCCAATGGCCTCACGATATGGGATTCTGGGGTTGTTTGTGGTTGTATAATCTTTAGAAAATACCTTCCAACTTCAGCTGGTGTTGACACAGGAAAGCAGTTCAAATGATTAAATCGTTCTAACACCTTTTCCGCATACACATTTTGAAATAAATTTAGCGTGTTATTGTGTTTATCTATTTGAATTTGCAGACCAACCAAAAACTCTGCGTCACTGTAGGTAATCTCGAATTCCATGTGTAAGGTATATAGCAATTTTTTCTCCACTATTTTGGTATTGTTGCCACATATAAGCCCATCATCAACGTAAAGTGGTAAGTATATAATGTCGCTGTCCATTTCGTATGTGAACACACATGAATCAACCCACAACTGCTTAAAACCAAAATGTATTAGAAACTCCACGATGCGCTTGTTCCATTGTCTTGAAGCTTATTTGAGGCGATCATCTTTGACAAATCCACTTGGCTGTTCCATATATATGACTTCGTCTATATTGCCATGTAAGAACGCAGTTTTGACATCAAATTGTACGATATTCATACCACGAGCCGCTGCAATTGCAAGAACAATTCTCACCGATTCATGTCTGACTACGGGTGCATAAACTTCGTCATAGTCGATTCCTCGTTTTTGAGAGCATCCTATTACGACCAATCGAGCTTTAGATTTTTTCTATGTCACCGTTAGCTTTAAAATCTTTTCTTAAAAATCCAACGGTTTGTTATTACATGCACGTCACTTGTGCGTGGTACCAAAATCCATGTTTCATTCGCCATCAAAAATTCAATTTCACTTTTGATCGCTTCAGTCCATTTATCGCAATCTTCACTTGACATTGCCTCTTCTATTGTTGAAGGCTCAATGGATGCAATGCATAATTCAGCAACCAATGTATCCGTCGTTGGATTTTGAGTTTTTGTTGCACTTCTTGTTTTATAGGGACTTCTCGTTACTGCTGGTGCTTTTTCGTATTCTGCGCATTTTGTACGGTCCGGAGATTTTTTCACACATGCGTGAGCATAGCGGTTTTGTGCTAACTCCCTCAAACATAACACTGTCATCCTTTTGTTTTTCACATACCTCGTTGATTGTTGTGGGCTTTTCGTTAAAAATTACATCACGGCGGATCAATACTCGTCTATTTTCGGAATCAAACACTCTCTATGCTTTGCTCTCTTCATTGTAGCCAACCAAAATGCCCTTAAAAGCATTCCTCTCCCATTTTGTCCGTTGCTCTTTAGGTATGTGAACGTATGCGTCGCAACGCGGTGATGTGCAACAGACGGGTTCTTCCCAAACCACAATTCATATGGGGTGCACTTATCAATAACATCTGAAGCTATCCTGTTTTTCAGATAGACTGCTATATGTATAGCGTCCGCCCATAAATACAGTGGTAACTGCCTGCTATGAAGCATTGCTTTTGCACTTTTAACGATAGTCCTATTTTGCCGCTCAATAAAACCGTTTTGTTCAGGTGCTCTGGGCGTTTTTACTTCGTGCTTGATATTACTCTTCAGTAATAATGTATCCACTTTCGGGTGTTTCTTGGGATCTAATAGATGGTATTCTAGTACCAAATTCCTCTCGTGATCTCTTCAATCAATTTTTGAACGATCTGTCAGATCTTAGTCTTTACCAGATCAACTCTGTTAGTAATAACTTAGGTAAATGTCTGGATTTAGTTTTTGTGGACGATGTTTCCAACGTCACAATAGCCCCTAGCTATGTTTTGATTACCCCTGTTGATTCTCACCACCCACCACTAGAATTGTCCTTGATAAATTCACGCAACTCATGTTGCTTTATCAGTAAAAAATCAAGGGCGGAGCGTTACTCATTTAAAACAGCAGATTATAATAAACTTAGGTTAGAGATATCGAAGATAACTTGGCCCCAGTATGATGGGAATGCTGAAGATAGTGCCTTACATTTTAGCAATTCCTTACGCCACATTTTCAGTAAAATCATTCCTCTTGTTAAGGAAGCTAACGTAACGTCTAACGCTCAGTGGTTTACTGGCGAATTGAAACGCTTAAAAAATCAAAAAATCCAAAGCATTTAAGCTTTTTAAAAAATCTGGCTTGCCTTCTCACTACTCCGCGTACTCCATTCTTAGGCATAAATACAATGTATTGAACAAAAAGTGTTACAATAATTATATTAACAGGGTTCGACTCAATATAGTTTCTAATCCCAAATCGTTTTACGCATTTGTGAACACAAAGCGTAAGACTAACGGTTATCCCTCAACATTGAAGTTAAATGACTTAGTTTCCAGTGACGAAAATATTATTGCCGATATGTTTGCTGGTTTCTTCGAGTCAAACTACTCTGCCAGTTCTACATCTTCCCAACTGAATTCGAATCTATCTAGCTACCCATTCGATCTGCCATCATTTGATTGTATCCGAATTCCATCGATATCTGCTGCGGACGTCCTCATTCATTTGAATTGTTTGAAAATTTCATATACAGCTGGCCCAGACGGTATACCCACAAGTGTTCTTAAAAGTTGTGCTGAGTATTTGTATAAGCCTCTAGCAAATATTTTTAATGCTTCCCTAAAACAGGGTGTCTTCCCATCTTCCTGGAAGGATTCGTTTATCTTGCCACTTTATAAAAATGGAAGTAGGACTAACATCGTAAACTATAGAGGAATTGCGAAGCTTTGTGCTAT
>NW_023458555.1:87386064-87391584 GCF_013731165.1 Rhagoletis pomonella | reverse complement strand
GGTTTGCATTTTAGTGCCTTTACATTTGTAGATTCTTGTAAATTCAGAAATTTTAGTTCAGAAAAAAGCACTAAAAAGGGCACTAGGCACTAAACCTTTTTTTTGGCGTTTTAATTTTCAAAAAGCACTAAATCTAGTGATTAAAGCACTAAGTTGGCAACTATGTCCATAACATATAACAGGGAGTGGATAACGTCGATAACGATGTTTAACCTGTAGTTTGTGTTAACCAGACATTGAGAAACTGGACCTTAAAGTTTCAAATAGGCAATGTTTTATTTGAAAGCGTTTCGTAGGCTTTTGACAAAAAGGTACGTTCCCGTTCTAAATCAGTTCAAACAAGCTGCTGCACACTTTTATGAACAAAAATTTTCTTACGTAATTTAAAAAAAATTTATGTATAATATTAGTAATTCAAAGTTAAAAAAAGTAATCTATGTTTGCATATTTATATTTAACATGTCGCTGGCTTAAATTGAAAAGTTGCCATGTCCATTTTTGCAAATTTTACACGAATTTTGAATACAACATTTTGTGTATGCAAAGCAAAACTCCATACGAATCAGAAGGATTCGATCTCTGTTAAAAAATTTTGTATTATTTTGGTCTCATAGGCGGGGCCTCTTTTGGACTTATAAAATTTATCTTTAAAATCATAAAATGTAGACTTATCAACTTTTCACACAAAGTTAGCGATATTTGCGATGTCAAGCTACTGGTAAGTCGTCTTTTGAAAAATCGATTTTTTTTTTTTGTTTGTTGTTTTTAATAAATGTACATATAGTTATATATGTATGTATAATTATTATCACTCCTTTGAAATGCAAAAATTAATTCACATTCATTTAAATATAAATCTGAAAAGATGGTTTTGTATTTTTTTTGGAATTTTATGGCAAAATTAATTTTATTGTAAGGAAACAGACCTTGACTTTTTAACTACACAGCTGGTTGCTTTGACAGCGTTCCAATCCGCCATTTGGCCAAACGAGTTTTTGAAGTAAATCAAAGCAAAATAAAGTAAGCAAGGCGTGCAAAGCAAGCCTGCGTTGTATCAGCACCTTTAGGCATAGTTGCCAACTTGGTGCTTTAAGCACTAGATTTAGTGCTTTTTGAAAACTAAAACGCCAAAAAAAATTACTTAGTGCCTAGTGCCTTTTTTAGTGCTTTTTTTTGAACTAATATTACTCCGAGATAGTTAAAATCTGAAATAATTTGAAATGTTATAAGCTGCGATGTCTCATTAAGATGCGGAATTTACAAGAATATACAAATTTAAATGCACTAAAATACAACCATGATTGATGAAAAGCTAAAGTTGCAAACCCACCTTGTTGAATTCAAGTCGCGTTGAAAATGGTAGTACGCAGGTAAGTTAAGTATTTCTTTTTTTCTTTTCTAATTGTTTGTACAAATTTTATTTTTTTACCACCTGAGTAAAACACATCGTTTCTTGGTGCTGAATCCAAATCTGCCCGTACAATTGCTCTAGTACTAGTACAGATTGCCAACAACACAGGTTTTAGCGATATTTGAGGTTATATAATGAAAATATAAAATTTTTTGCTCATTTCTACTTAGGGCATTATTTTCGTGTGTTGCGATTCGATTTTTTTTCTCGAGGTATAGTAGTTTTAATAGTACTTCGGTATTACGTCGTAAGCATGAGTGATAACTCATGATAATAGCATGTGTAGAGGCTATACAATCGTTATGAGCGAAAGCGTTTTGTGTATTGATTTATGTATGTATTCTTGTAAATATTGTTAATTTTTTGCTTTTATTAAATACAAACTGTTATGAAAAAAGCATCCTTTGATTAAAAAAAATTTGGTGCTTTTAGTTTGGTAAAACGCCTTTTTTCCAAGTTTTTGGTGCTTTTTGAAAATCAAAAGTTGGCAACACTGCCTAAGGCCTTAAATTTTTAAGATTACAATTATTATAATCATAATGGTAACACTTACGATTATAATTAAAGCAAGGGTTTCAAACTCGCTGCCCGCGGCCGCATGCGGCCCAACTCGATTTTTTACGCGGCCCATGCCAAAAAGTATGTTTACATAGATCCAGAAATTATTGCCATCAATAAATTTGTAAAAAATTTAATTTTTTTAAGTAAATACATACATAAATTTCGACTCATGAAATTTATAGAGCAATTTTTGTATTTTAAAGTTATCTTAAAATTTAGAGTTAACCTCAAGTAGCTTTTTGGCGATTTATATACACACAACTGTAAGGGAGCACGAAACATTCGGTAACTTATACTACATATGTATATTTGTGCAATATGTAGTTGTAAGTAGGGACGTTCCGATACCATCAAAGTATCGATACCTACTTAAATGAGTTTACTCAAATCGTTATTTCGATACTACTTATATGAGTAAACCGAAAATAACGATACCTACTTATATCGATAATTTTTCATTCTTGCATATGCAACAAAGTGAAAGGGATTTTCCGACGTTTATCTGTGATATACCTTTTGCGTTATGCATTTTTCACACAAAGTCCGAAAGATCACGACACATAGCGACAAATTTTATATGACACGGCGTAAATAACTAAAAACATGACTTTAAACACTTTTAATTTTTTATTTGTATTATTTTGTCGAACATGAAAAATAAACAGCAATTTGTATTGTATTTGCAATACAGCGAGTGGAAGACCGACCTATCCCGGCAGCCAGTTCGAAAACGTCCTATCTCAGAACACTTTTCAAAAACGTCCTATTTCAGAAATATATTGAAAAACGCCCTATCTCTGAAAACGTTTCAAGAGCACCCTATTTCATAACTCGGTTCAAAAACGCCCTATCTCAACATATTTTCAATATATTTTCAGTTGAGATAGGACGTTTCGGAAATAGGGCATTCTTGAATAGTTTTCTGAGATACGGCGTTTTCGAACTGACTGCTGAGATAGATCGATCTTCCACTAAGGTGTCGATATGTGTATTTCGTCATTAGTAACGATATGTATATTTATTCATTAATTAGAGAACAATTTCAGCCTTTGAAAGGTTCCCACAAAACTTTACGGTTTTAAAGCATTCCTGGCACTTTGCTGTGGTATCAGTAATTTTGTAAAAATAAATCCATACTTTAGATTTTGGCGGTGTCATTGCTTAAAGCAATTATTTTTCATAAAAACGACGCTGCCAAGATATGGCACTTGCTCAAATCGATTCGATACAAGTACTTTTCTTTCGATACCAAGTACGAATCGATACAACGACTCGAGTAAAAAAAGTAGTTGGTATCGAAACAAAAGTATCGAGTACGTACTCGTATTTACTTGTATCGGGACATCCCAAGTTGTAAGTATTTAGTAAATAGGAACACGATTAATAGCGATACAGTGCGATTCAGGTCTGAGGACTATATTTAGTGAAGAAGGCATGCCAGATTTTTAAAATGGTTGCCTGCACTATTTGCAAATTCCCGAAAATTGGCGTATGAAAATATTTTTAGGGAACTGCAATTATTCGTGTTTTTAAGTAATTGGTTGAATAACACAAGAAATAGTGTTAGTGGATATTATTCATTGCAGAATATTCACACATATGCACTAACACTATTTTACGCTCGGCACACAAAGCGAGAACACGTACAATGACTAAGTTCTCTGTCAAGAATGATAGAATACAAGATTGCGCCAACCGAGCTGAGAGCAACTGGCCGTGACGTCAAAAAACACCAGAATGAGAGAGCAAGACGAACTCGACAAGAAAAAGAGGAAGCATCGACCAAAAGGCAGTGTTGCCAAGTTTTGACTTTGAAAAAGCACCAAATTTTTATTGGTGTATTTTATGGACTTTATATGAATACATAATTTTATTGTAAGGATGCCGATTCAAAAATCAATGTTTCTTGCAAAACGGTCGATTTGTTCTGGCATGATTGAAGGTGCTGCCACATATTTCTTTGTCGCTTATGATTGTCACTGTGCCATGATTTTGTTTAAATTTTTGTAAAATTGCTTACCACACTTACGATTGCTATAAATTTTGCTTCCATTTTTTAAGATTTTCTAATTTGGTGTTTTCAAACTAAAAACAAAAGCACCAAAAACGCACCAAGCACAAAACTCAAAAATTTTCGCGTTTTGAATACCCACTAAATTTGGTGCGAAAAGCATCAAGTTGGCAACAGTGAATGTAAACAAAAGTATTTTATGACGTCAGCGATTGGGTGGAGGCTGTCAAATCGACGAAGAGAGGGTTAGCGGTCCGCGAATGGCGCGACCTTTATTTTCTGGATCGTGGTTCTCTGTTGATATGCATTCAGTGTTGCCAACTTTTCAGTTTCAAAAAGCACCAAACCTTGGAAAAAGAGCGTTTTACCGCACTAAAAGCACTAAATTTTTTTTATCAAAGGATACTCTTTTTCAAAACAGTTTGTGGTAAACAAAAGTAAAAAATAAGCAATATTTACATGTATAAATAAATACACATTCATGCTTGTGAAACTGGTACATCTGGAGAAGGAACAATCGGATCGCAACAAACGAAATTGAATTTTAAAGGGGAAGAGTAATACTTAATGATACCCTAAGCAGAAATGAGCGAACAAAAAATTTGTTGTTTTATAATACAACCTCAAATATTGCGAAAACCGTGTTCTTAACTTAGAGGCTAGGATATCTTTAAATTCTGACATGGTAGAGAAATTCTGCAGCTAGATTTGGATTCAGCACCGAAAAATCTACACAAAACGGTTCCACTCAGGTGGCAAAAAAAGTTAAAATTTTTCGAACTGTGTAATCAATCAATAACACAGGTTTACAAAAAAAAAGTGTATGTATATTAACCAAACCTCTATATCCCTATGTTATTCGACATGCTGAATACGAATCCGAGGTCCGTTAGCCTCCATCACGTCAGGTTCGTGGTCATTTGAAGGTCAAGTAAGGAAAAATTCATTGAGTAAACCTGAAAATTCAATAAAATTCATCGGAATTTGACCTTGGGATGACCTTGGCATGACCTCCAGATGACCTTGAGGAATCAAGGGAACTCCATACTCGGTTTCAGTGACAACAAAAAAAAATTTTTTTTTTAATTTTTATTGAATAAATTTTATGTCCTTTTGACCTTCAAATGACCTCGAAGCTGACATCGTGGAGATTAACGGACCTCGGATTCGGGTTCAGAGAATGTAAAACCTTATGTATATGAATTTTCAGGTTTATTCAATGAATTTTTCCCTACTTGACCTTCAATTGACCACGAACCTGACGTGGTGGAGACTAACGAACTTCGGATTCGCATTCAGCGTGTCGAATAGCATAGGGATATATAGGTTTGGTTTAATATGCATAAGCTTTTTTTTTTGTAAACCTGTGTAATCAAGAAAATAAAAAAAATAAATACTTAACTTATCTGCGTGCTAGCATTTTCAACGCGAATGCAATTTAACAAAAACGCAAAAACGTGGGTTTGCAACTTCATCTTTTTATCAATCATGGTTTGCATTTTAGTGCCTTTACATTTGTAGATTCTTGTAAATTCAG
>NW_023458555.1:87383318-87385964 GCF_013731165.1 Rhagoletis pomonella | reverse complement strand
GGTTTGCATTTTAGTGCCTTTACATTTGTAGATTCTTGTAAATTCAGTAATTTTAGTTCAGAAAAAAGCACCAAAAAGGGCACTAGACACTAAACCATTTTTTTGGCGTTTTAATTTTCAAAAAGCACTAAATCTAGTGCTTAAAGCACTAAGTTGGCAACTATGTATGCATTGGTGTAGTGCTCAATTCTCTCATTGAGCCATTAAACAAATTAGTTATACCGAAATGAGTAGGAGCACTAAGAAGCACCAATAGTTCAGTTGAGTGATTTTAGTGAATTTAGTAATTTTCGTCGTTTATAGCAACAAAACATGTACAAACGACGAGAAAGCGACAGCATGCGAAGGCACACTAACACACTCTCACTTTTAGCTCACACTTGTTTATGGTGGCGCCCGCATGTCGCACAGTGTTGGGAAATGAAATTGTTCCTTCAGTACGAAATCTGTACAAAAACTATACTTTTCGATTGTAAATTGCATCGACTATTTAATTTGCTCATATATTTTCTTAGTACATGCATACATAGATTCCCTTCAAGATCAATGATTTGATGGTATTCATGGGAAAGTTTATGTAGGTACATTTTACACTTTGAACATAAATGTGTATGCACATATTAAAAAAACAAATTTTTTAAAGTTATTATTTGTGGATAAAGGAGACATCTTCTTCGAACTCAGTACTAAAGTTTGACATTTTATTTTTAGTATTTCCAGTGCTTATCAAAACTTTACGACACTCACATATTGACAAGATTGGCCATTTATCTTAAAATTATTTAATTTGAATTATTTGTTTATAAAAATGCAGTTTATACTTTAATAAAACCCCAAGGTTCAATTTTTGCGCAACATTAAAAAAATCAACAAACGTTCGTAAAAATTTCAGGCTTTTAACTCGATTTCCTAGAAATACATGTTTTGAGAATGCCGTTTGTAGTCCGATCATTTTAAATGAAGTGCAAGTTTAAAATAGCTGCGACTTATCGTTGATTTTTAATATATATATATACAGTATCGGTCATATCTATAGCACGCCATTTCAAAGTGATATTGTGTGCCACTTATGTTTATTTATTTATTTTTAAAAATTTTCAATTAAAATACAGTTCATTCTCAGACAAACCCCATATAAACCCAAGTGTAACAATTTGTAAAAAACTACAAAAAAGTAAATCAAATTTCCACCTAAATTTCAAACTTTTTTCTCGGAAGTGTAAGAATTTTTTTGAGTACACAGTTTTTTAGCCCCTTCAATTTTAGTCTGATAATGTGCAAGTTTCAAGTGGCTAAAAGTTACCGTTGATTTTTTAGAATTTTTTTCGCCAAAGGTGTTGCGGATTTCTTCCATGTACAAATAAATTGAGTTTATTCATTATATGGAAGCCAATGCGACAAAAAAAATTCTAAAAAATAAACGGTAATTCGTAGCTTTCTACAAATTATTAAGCTTGGGTTTGTATCGGGTTTGTCTGAGAATGAACTATATTTTAATTGAAAATTCTTAAAAATTTATAAATATGTAAACATAAGTGGCACACTATATTACTTTGAAATGGCGTGCTATAGATATGACCGATACTTTATGTTTTTTTTATGAAGTTGTTGCTCATTTTCTTCGTTAAAAAAAAACGCGTTTATATAATATGACATTGACGGAAAATTCCAGCTGCTTTAAACTTGCACTTTATTATTCTAAAATTGAAATAGAAAGCTCGAAATGTTTACGAAAGTTTGTCGATTTTTTTAATGTTGTTCAAAGATTTAATTTAAACTTATTTTCATACAATTTTGTTAAGAAATTAACTATATTTTTATAAACAAATAATTAGATTTACAAAATAATAAAATAAATAGTCAACTCTAGTCAATATATGAGTGTCGTGAAGTTATGATATTTAAGAACATAAAGAATTAACGATGACACTGTTTCTAACTATATGAAGCTGATTTCGACATTTTGTTTTAATAAGATTTAGTATCGAAAATATTCTTTCAAAACTTGCCTAGGAATGTGAGGTTGATAGCACACCTTTTGCTATGTTATAATGGTTATTTCAAAACCTTTTTTCAAAACTTACAAAGGCAAAAACGAGAAGGCGAAGACAAAAAGATAAAACGAATTCCCGCAGTGAATTTTCAGAGCTACGCATATATTTCTAGTATTCATCACAAAGTTGTACAAAAAGTACTGCGTAGTAAACGAAATTGTATCAAAAAAGTACAATTGTACCAAAAATGCCAACACTGTTGAAGAACAAAGCAGAACATAAATAATATTAAACTCATTGAAATTATTTTCAGCCTCTCACTCGACCAAATGAGTAAAATCCAGCTGGGTAGACTATACTCGATAGAGACAAAAATTGCCGCCACAAATAAGAATTAGTATATTTTGAGTGTGTTCTTGTTTTGGTGGAAATTACTCTTAGTCATTTTTTGAATTAGTGTAAGTACTCATTTGCACTAATTTTTATGGATCATGAATAAGTACACTAATTTTATTAGTACTCAAAGCCGGTCTCTGGTTTGGAAGTACCCATCGCTGTGAGCAACTATTCTCAATTATGAAAGGAAATAAATCTGCTGCCAGATCTACAATTACTAATGTTCACCTTGGATCGGTTTTGAAAGTAATCACCG
>NW_023458555.1:87382397-87383218 GCF_013731165.1 Rhagoletis pomonella | reverse complement strand
GTTTAAAGATAATTTAAATACCTTTTACTCGATCTATACAATATACAGTGAAACCCACTTACATAATGCGACGGTTTTGGTTTTAAACTATGTATACTTCATTAAATGTCGTTATTCAAGTATTTATGTAAGTTAACAAGAAGATGTAACTACATCAGTAATTATGTCCGCTTAAGTACTCGCATCGATTTTCATTTAAAAAATGGCCTCGAGCTCATTATAAAATTGTTGAATATAATTGTTAAAAGGCCAAAAAAATAACAAAAAACAAATAACTTAAGGACGAGCACACCTAAAAGTTAAGCATTCTAAAAATAGAATTATTAGCACAAACCAACAAAACCAACAACCACATGATCAAGTGAATTGCAGCGGAATAGCTGCGCTTGATTGTGTTGGCATAACAAAAATGAAAATAGTGGAAATAAGCAAAACGATAATTTACAAGGCGTCTTAGCACGGTGCATAGGCAACTGGCTGAGTCAGTGGGATCGTCGGTTCGAATCCTACTGAAAGAAGTCTGATGAGGAAATGTGGTGATTTCCGAAATAGCTATCACTTCTACCATTTTTTCAAATTATTGTTGCTTTTCCACAATAAATTTTCATTTAAAAAATGGCCTCGAGCTCATTATAAAATTGTTGAATATAATTGTTAAAGGCCAAAAAAATAACAAAAAACAAATAACTTAAGGACGAGCACACCTAAAAGTTAAGCATTCTAAAAATAGAATTATTAGCACAAACCAACAAAACCAACAACCACATGATCAAGTGAATTGCAGCGGAATAGCTGCGCTTGATTGTGTTGGCATAACAAAA
>NW_023458555.1:87367924-87382297 GCF_013731165.1 Rhagoletis pomonella | reverse complement strand
ACCAACAAAACCAACAACCACATGATCAAGTGAATTGCAGCGGAATAGCTGCGCTTGATTGTGTTGGCATAATAAAAATGAAAATAGTGGAAATAAGCAAAACGATAATTTACAAGGCGTCTTAGCACGGTGCATAGGCAACTGGCTGAGTCAGTGGGATCGTCGGTTCGAATCCTACTGAAAGAAGTCTGATGAGGAAATGTGGTGATTTCCGAAATAGCTATCACTTACTTACAATTACTAATGTTCACCTTGGATCGGTTTTGAAAGTAATCACCGTAAGCACATTTTCTCTCGAATTAGGTAAAATGGTCACTTTTGCCAACTTGGTGCTTTTCGCACTAAATTTAGTGCTTTTCATTATTCAATTTATGAGTTTGGTGCTGGGTGCAATTTTTGGTGCTTTTTTTAGTTTGAAGACACCAAATCTCTAAATCTTAAAGAACATGGAAGTTAAATTTATAGCAATTGTAATTTATAGAAAATAGAATACATTCGACCGCCGAGCAAGAAACATTGATTTTTACTAATTTGAATCGGAATACCTACGATAAAATTTGTATGCATACAAAGTACATTAAATCCTTCAACAAAATTTTATTGCTTTTTTCGAGAAAAAACACGACTTTTCTTAGGTTTTAGTGGTTTTCAAATTCAAATCTTGGCAACACTGAATATAGGAGCACAGAAAGATGGAATAAGCTTTAATTTTTTTCGTTTTGCGTTAATTAATATTATTTTTCAAATAAAAAACGTCTCCGTGAACAGTATATCGATGGCTGAGTGGAAGATCGACCTATGTCGACAGCCAGTTCGAAAACGCCCTATCTCAGAAAAATTTTCAACAACGCCCTATTGTAGAATTTTATTGAAAAACGTCCTATCTATGAATTCGCTTCAAAAACGCCCTATCTCAGCACATTTTCTTTGTATTTTCGTTTGAGATAGGGCGCTTTTGAACCGAATTCTGTGATAGGGCGTTCTTCAACCAAATTCTGAGATAGAGGGTTTTTTAATGAAATTCTGAAATAGGGCCTTCTTCAATCAAATTTTGAAGTAGGGCGCTATCGAAAAGATTTCTGGGATAGGGTGTTTTCGAAATCGCTGCCGAGATAGGTCGATCTTCCATTCAGCCATCGATATGTATATGATTTATTCTTCTTATGGCCCACAACATGCTTTAATTTTTTAATTTTGGCCCGTAAGCTTGTTTGAGTTTGACACGCTTGAATTAATCGTAATGAGATTAATCGTAATCGTATTTAGCAATCGTAATTAAAATGTGATCGTAATCAAAAATTACCCAGCTCTGTAATATACTTGAATTGATTAAAAAGTAATTTATGTATGTATGTATATATATATTGATGATGTATATGGATATTGATCGCTTAAAATCGATATGAAATTTGTACTTGTGCTATAGAAATTTTAGGTTTATGTTATGTGGTTTCACTATTGAATGAAAGACTTATCGTCAATTAAATGTAATGGTTTATACTGTATGCTCCCCACGTTTCTCATTTACAATATCATAAAATGTTTATAATGACTTTTGCCAAAATTTCAAAATCAAAAGTTATCAAAACAAATTCTGTGGGACTACGAAATATTTTTTTCTTCTTTTAGTCCATTTATAGATACGTGGTATATTAAGAAGTTTTTTTATTTGTTTTCTACTTTTTAGTCTTATCTGGCCAGTGGAGCCGCTACATATTAATTCGCTGCACTATGTCCATGTCATTGTAAAGCGGTACTCGCCGTCGCCAACGCGTAAAGGCCCGTAAATCTTCCGCAAAATCTTTCTCTCGAATACTCAATAGCCGTCTCATCGGATGTTGGCATTGTCCATGCATACATATATATGTATATATATATCACAGCGCACGGCAGTGCGCGCGAGTGACGAAAGCAGCCACAGTAGCATGCTGAAATGACTCGCTTATATACTATACCCGAGATTTGGAAGTTTTTATCCATACGTCCAATGGACATGTTTGAGATATCGTTAGAAAGGTCTTGCAGAGTGTGTAAAGTGTAGCGAAACAAAAAAGTTTTTTTGCTTTTGCCGGTTTAAGGGGGCATGTGGGTACACCCAACATATTTAGTGTTATTCCACAGGCCAATACCTTTCAAACGATACCTTATATATTGAGTTCCGGCTACTAGTTGGAACGATATAGATCTAAATGTGTTTTGGTTCGTGTCTCCACTACGAGATGCTTTGGTATGTATGTGGCGTCTGTACGTACCTTCATTTAATTTTTTTCAAACTTTCAAGAATTAAAGTACAATAAAAACTAAGGAGGTTTTATTCCAGAGTGTTTTGATTCGTATGCCTGTGTGGGCGTGGCTGCTGCCTGAAATTCGAAAAAAGGCAATTTTATAAACTACCACTGAGGCCGCACTCTCAATCCATGTCTTTGATGTGGATATCAGTAGAAGGGTCTTCAAACAAGCTATCTAACGCTATTTTTTGTGTTTATAAAATATAAATATGTCATAACGTTATCGCCTGAAAACTAAAAATCGGGCTGAGAAAATACAGATTTCGGGCATTTTCTCAAAAACTGGTCAGTCGATTTTGTTCTAAGTTTCCACAAGTCTAGCCCAAAGCCTTAGCTTTCATCTGGCATATAGCCTATATATCTGGGAAAACTCTTGTTGTGGAGATATTGCTATTCAAATTGAAAAAATGTCGCACCAAAAAGGGTCAAATGGTTAAAAATGAACATATCCGTTTAATTTTGTTACTTTAAGATATAAAAATAACATACCCAATTCCCCGAAAAAAATCGCCCATTCCCCGATTGCCACTTAAACCGAAATTCCCTGCAAATCTGGGAATTTCCCGCGAGTTGACAAGGTGAAGGATGCAGCTGTGCTAATCACTTCGTACATGTCTTGGAAACCACAATTTATGTGTATTTTAGAGTTTTTTCAGTCACATGCCGAAATTGTAAAATTTTTCCCCATTTTAATTGCAGGTATGTACACAGTATTTAACTATGCTACATGGGTCTATCACCCGCACTTAACCAACCTGTGAAGACGCG
This sequence comes from Rhagoletis pomonella, assembly GCF_013731165.1. Lineage (NCBI taxonomy): Eukaryota > Metazoa > Arthropoda > Insecta > Diptera > Tephritidae > Rhagoletis > Rhagoletis pomonella. The sequence continues at coordinate 87,379,241 of NW_023458555.1, read as the reverse complement.
TATAATATTGCCTACTGTTGTACATAAATATGTATGTATAAATGCATTTAGTTGACCCAATGTGCCGCTACCACTTACTTACATATGTATAAATTGCCACTGAGCAAAACTACTTGAGAAAAAAGCATTAGTTTAATAGCTCGAGTGCAACACACACCGTACACGTGATAGAAGTAAAACTTCTCAAAAAAAGCACACGTGTGCGCCCCACACCCGGTAAAAATCTTAACAAAAATAAACTACGAGACCGTCAGACGAATACAGTTGTTTATTGTATCCAAAGTTGGTACCAAGTTGATAAGTTTTTATCATTTCTCAAAAGTTTTTTTATTTTTTCGAATGCATATCATCCTTGATATCATCATATCCTTGATCATCCTTTTTCGCTTTATTCCGCATTCGAAAAACTGTGTGTTTCAATAGACACATCGATTTTAATACATAATTTAGATTTAGAGAATATTTTTAGCATTTTATTTGAGAAGAATAAAACATTTAGTTTATTGTTTGTATTTTCTTCGATTTAAAATTTGCTACCCCAAAATAATTGATACCAAATAAAACACCTTTTCGAGTGACGAAAGCTGAACTAGAAACACAAAGTTTATGATATCAATTTCGTGACGAAAATTATACGCAATTTTTAACTGCCTTTGGAACGTACGGAAAATCTTTTTTTATTTATTCGGAGCGTTACGAAATTCCGTTTATCGCTAGAAACACAAATTAAAAAACAGAACTTTTGCAACGATTGGTATGAATAAAAAAGATTTTCCCTACGTTTCCAAGACAGTTAAAAAATTCGTATAATTTTCGTCACGAAATTGATATCATAAATTTTGTGTTTCTAGTTCAGCTTTTGTCACTCGAAAATTTTACCTCAAAGATGTGTTTTATTTGATATATATATATGCATGCATGCGATATACCAGCACAGGCATGATGAGAGAATTATAGAGTGTGTTATGTCCGGCTATCATATGCTCTATACACTGAGGGGAAAAATAATAAAATCAAATAAAAAACGTACTTAAATCAAATGAAAACGTATTCAAAAGTAGTGTATAACGCGCATTATTTTAAATCAAATACGTTCATATTAAAAGAACCGCGTTCGTTCTGAGAAAGCATCCGTGTAGTCAATAATCAAAATAAAAACAAAAATATATATAAAATTTGCATGTTGCCGGCAATTAGATTTGAACCCTGTCCATCTGGAATCTGGAAATTGTGGCAAGGATCTTTGCGCACGCGGCTACAGCCAGACATGAAATACTATGTTCACATTGAGCCATGAACTCGAATTTAAGGTTTTGTGTTTATGAACAACTTTCAATTGTTCTCATTGGGTGTTCTCATTTGACAGTTGTTTGTTTAATTTTTATTATTCACATTTAGCCTGTTCTCGTACTTCAGGATTTAGACAGCAGTAGTCCAAAGTATTCGTGGTCTAGAATACCAACCGTTTAGCTATAAAAAAAGCATGATACAACTTTTCATGCTGATTTCAACCATATCAAGATTATTTGGAATAAATAAAAACTAAAGTCAATAAAATAAGATAAATGTTTTGTTATTTATGGCCTTATAACAAGTATATTAAACAATTTTTATTGAGCTTGAGACCGTTTTTAATGAAAAACTTTTGTGAAAAGCAACAATAATTTTGAAAAAATTATAGAAGTGTTCAGCCTTAACAAATGAAAAACTGGAAAAAGAAACAAGAATTAACACGAACTTAGCACAGTGTGCCAAAAAAGGTTGCTGTGGGCAAATCAATTTTGAGAGCCCAAATATGAACCGATTTCACGTTTCTTTATTTTAAATAAAGTATAGTTAAATTTCGCGTCGATCTATCCATGGCGATTTTTTGAAAAAGCTCTAGTTTTTTATTTATTTATGTTGAAAAAGTAAAGAAACAAAATTTTTACGTTTGAATGCCTCCATTTCTTGGAAAATACTTGAAATTAATTTTAAACATCAGCAATTATTTGTAATATTGTTCACAAACATTTTTCTACACATTTAATTAAAACATGTATTTCCTTTGTTAACTATACTAATATATATTTTCAAAGTTGTTGTTTTGTCGTTTTTTTCTGTTCCAAATAGTCGAGAACAGCTGTTCCGATATTTTTGAAATTTTGGGCATCGACTCAGACTATCCAGGGATGATAATAGATGAAAAGCAATTTGATACATCAAGGGGGCAAACTGAAGTTTTCACACAACATATCTCTGGAAGTATTCATCGTAGAGTGCTGCAACTTAGTACAGGGATATATAATATCAACGCCAAACACATGAAAAAATGGGAGTTATTGAAAAAAGGGGCGTGCCACCTCCCAAACAAACTGAATTTCTCACACCACATACACATTGTAATGTAAACGGCTTTCAAAATATAATTAGTAAAGATAACAAATTAAATACATTTTTTAATTGAATGTCTCATATGGAAAAATTTGTATGAATAATGTTTTAAATAATTGCAGACTTTTGAAATTAATTTAAAGTATTTTCCAAAAAAGTGGAAGCATTCAAACGTAAACTGTTTAATTTCCGAGGTATTCCCAGAGCCGCCCAAACAAAACGCAAGGTAAAATGATCTCAAGTGAGTAATAAGCAACAACATTCTTGGTGAGCAATTTGTGATTTAATTAAACTTAAGTTGGATGAAAATCGATTATAATTTGATAATATACAAAAAAACTGGTAAAGAAACGTGTTCACCTTAAGCGAGCCTTTTAGGGAGAGAGAGAAAAAGAAAAGAAAGAAAGAACTGAAGTTCAAAACAAAATCTGTCAACTTCCCTGCAGGGAAATCTACTAGTTGTGAGCTGGAATTCTACCCGTTTGCGTTTCAGCCCAACTAGTTCACGTTCTATCCTTTTTCAATGTTAGCGACTGGTATTTTTAACATTGCGATGTCCTACGAGATGTCGATTGTCAGGCTATGCATCAGCATCTACTAGTATAAGTACTAGTAGCATCATACCAGTTGATGAGATAGTCTGCCAAATCATGCCCCGTGAAAAGCATAAGTGGGCCTTTTTGCTCGCGACGCTCCTGCAGTCACAATGGCCGACAGAGCAAAGCACTCGCGTGGTGAGCCTGAGGTCCCAGGTTCAAATCCTGGCGCAGGGAGAGTTTTTTTATTTTATATTTTATATTTTTATTTTATTTTTATTTTTTATAAATTTATTTTTTTGTTTAGGCTGTTTATTGTAATTTTTAAATTTAATAAAAAAATATTTTTGTTTAATTTTTTTGTTTTTATAGCACAAGCATTTCTTCCTTCTTCCAAGCGGCCTCGAACCTGCAATTTCAGAACCAGAACCAGTAGTCTTCACGTGACGCCACAGCCGACATTTGTAAGAAAAGCAATTATAATTGCGTTTTATTTTTGGCTTTGGCAATTCAAAGGCAGATGTCGCTGATCGCCTAAGTTCTTCGAAATTGCCGAACTGGTAGGCACATACTACTTAATGAACTAGTATTTTTTCTAACTGGTTTGGCTTTTCACTGCAGGGTTATTATTCATTTTTGACATACATAATTAATTCAAGCAAAGTTGCCACACTTTAAGAGACAATTTAATTGCTACAAGTGAAAAGGTCAACACTCCCTCTCGCTTTTACAATTGACTTTCTTTTAGGATCAAACAAACTTATCTACAAGATGAAAAAACTTCTCTTTGCCTAGTGGCTTAGTGAGTATGAAAGCTAGCTGCTCCTTGGTCTCCATATACTGAACATCAATTTCGTCTTGAGCCTGCATGTCACAAGTATAAAAGTATTGGATGTCAATATGCTTGGTTCGCTTTGCCGACATCGGACTTTTGACGATTGTTATCGCACGTTGTTTGTCCGAATATAATGTTGCTGGCGATCGCTGCTTATAGCCACATTCACATATAACTTCTCTAAGGCATTTCGCGGCTTTTGCTTCTGCACAGAGTGCCACAAATTCTGCCTCTGTGGTTGACGTCGCAGTGACTGTTGGTTTTCGTGAGCTCCACGCAATAGGGCCACCATTTAAGAAAGCAACAAAACCAGAAATACTTCGCCTAGTATCTAGCTCACCACCCCAATCAGCATCAGAATACAACGTCAACTGCAAATGCTCAGAATACAAATTAAAACGTATGCCATGATCTACTGTACCTTTCAAATATTTTACGCCTTGCCAATGTGTTTCTGAAGGATTCTCTACATATCTGCTCAAAACGCCAACGCTGTGGGCAATATCTGGTCTGGTATACACCATTAAGTACATGAGTGATCCAATGGCCTCACGATATGGGATTCTGGGGTTGTTTGTGGTTGTATAATCTTTAGAAAATACCTTCCAACTTCAGCTGGTGTTGACACAGGAAAGCAGTTCAAATGATTAAATCGTTCTAACACCTTTTCCGCATACACATTTTGAAATAAATTTAGCGTGTTATTGTGTTTATCTATTTGAATTTGCAGACCAACCAAAAACTCTGCGTCACTGTAGGTAATCTCGAATTCCATGTGTAAGGTATATAGCAATTTTTTCTCCACTATTTTGGTATTGTTGCCACATATAAGCCCATCATCAACGTAAAGTGGTAAGTATATAATGTCGCTGTCCATTTCGTATGTGAACACACATGAATCAACCCACAACTGCTTAAAACCAAAATGTATTAGAAACTCCACGATGCGCTTGTTCCATTGTCTTGAAGCTTATTTGAGGCGATCATCTTTGACAAATCCACTTGGCTGTTCCATATATATGACTTCGTCTATATTGCCATGTAAGAACGCAGTTTTGACATCAAATTGTACGATATTCATACCACGAGCCGCTGCAATTGCAAGAACAATTCTCACCGATTCATGTCTGACTACGGGTGCATAAACTTCGTCATAGTCGATTCCTCGTTTTTGAGAGCATCCTCTTACGACCAATCGAGCTTTAGATTTTTCTATGTCACCGTTAGCTTTAAAATCTTTTCTTAAAAATCCAACGGTTTGTTATTACATGCACGTCACTTGTGCGTGGTACCAAAATCCATGTTTCATTCGCCATCAAAAATTCAATTTCACTTTTGATCGCTTCAGTCCATTTATCGCAATCTTCACTTGACATTGCCTCTTCTATTGTTGAAGGCTCAATGGATGCAATGCATAATTCAGCAACCAATGTATCCGTCGTTGGATTTTGAGTTTTTGTTGCACTTCTTGTTTTATAGGGACTTCTCGTTACTGCTGGTGCTTTTTCGTATTCTGCGCATTTTGTACGGTCCGGAGATTTTTCACACATGCGTGAGCATAGCGGTTTTGTGCTAACTCCCTCAAACATAACACTGTCATCCTTTTGTTTTTCACATACCTCGTTGATTGTTGTGGGCTTTTCGTTAAAAATTACATCACGGCGGATCAATACTCGTCTATTTTCGGAATCAAACACTCTCTATGCTTTGCTCTCTTCATTGTAGCCAACCAAAATGCCCTTAAAAGCATTCCTCTCCCATTTTGTCCGTTGCTCTTTAGGTATGTGAACGTATGCGTCGCAACGCGGTGATGTGCAACTGACGGGTTCTTCCCAAACCACAATTCATATGGGGTGCACTTATCAATAACATCTGAAGCTATCCTGTTTTTCAGATAGACTGCTATATGTATAGCGTCCGCCCATAAATACAGTGGTAACTGCCTGCTATGAAGCATTGCTTTTGCACTTTTAACGATAGTCCTATTTTGCCGCTCAATAAAACCGTTTTGTTCAGGTGCTCTGGGCGTTTTTACTTCGTGCTTGATATTACTCTTCAGTAATAATGTATCCACTTGCTCATTACAGAAATCGCGACCGCCATCTGAACGTATACGCTTGATCAAATGTCCGTCCGCTCGAACATCTGCCAAAAATTCCAAAAGTCTTTTAAAAACATCTGTCATATTTCTAAAAAAATAGAAAAAACTGTAACGCGAGTAGTCATCTTTCAAAAGAAGAAAGTAATTGGATCCACCAATTGATGAAGCACTCATTTTTCCACACATATCCATATGAAAAACTTCACCAGGTATTTTAGCGGGTTTTGCACCGCTTTTTGGAAACGATTTTCTGTGCTGCTTGCCGTAAGCACAGCCTTCACAAAATGCATTACTTTTTTGCATATCAGTAACATGTAAATCATCTACCACGTTTCGCGCACACATTTCTTGAAGTGTAGCAAAGTTTATGTGTCCAAGTCGCTCGTGCCAAAGCATTGCATTCTCGGTTGTCAGAATATTTGCTGACGATATAATTTCTGGTTTTAAGTCCATACGATATAAACCTTTTTCACTTTCGCCTTTACTAATTACGCTAGTACCATTCATGACGTAAACGTGTTCACCGCCAAATTCGAATATGACTCTGGCACCTCTTTCGGTTGCTCATGAAACTAACAAAACGTCTTTAATTGTGTGCAGGGAGTTTGCAAAACCACGAACCTCGATGTCGCCTTTACCTTCCACTTTCAACCGCCGACCGTCCCCAACTTTTACATGAACGTTGCTAATTTTATCATTAATATTAGTGAAAAGTTCCTTTTGAAATGACATGTGATCAGTGGCACCAGAGTCAGCATAGAACACGTTTTTTACTTTGTGTAAATCCTTTGATGCGTTCAGAATAATAAATATGAATTTTTACGATCAGCTGTTTCCTTGGTCTGCCATTTTCTCTCATTCGGTTTACTTTCAAGTAATAGAGTTTGGGGTTCGCTCTTTTTATCTAGTACGCTTGGGTGATGCTTTTGACGTTTTCGGCATTCGCGAGCCCAATGACCAGGCATATGGCAATAGTTACAATTGCCTTTACGTTTGGCATAATTGTTGTTTTTACCTTTATTTGTTGAGTAGTTGCTGCTGTTACCTTTGCTTTTACTTATCGAGTAGACTGAATTGGGCGTATTGTCGTTCTCTATGTTTGATCGTAAATTCATTAGACTTTCTTCGTTTACTAAATGCTCGGTTAAGCGCTCAATGCGTTGGCTTTCGCATGGAACTGCGTACCAAGCTGTGCGCACATGATCAAATTTAGCTGGTAAACTAGTTAGAATTATCGCAATAACCATTGGTTCCGTCTGCTCCTATTACATGTCTTTGAGTCGTTGTGTTATGGAAGTTATATTTGCGACGTAAACGACTACTACCTCATCATCGTTCATTTTCGCGCTCATAAATTTGTCTAGTAGAATCTGTTCCGATTGTTCGCTTTTCTCAGCATGGACAGCTTTTAGTTTGGACCACATTTGCGCTGCCGTCGTGCATTCAGTAAGATGCTTTAATTGTTCAAGCTCTATACCCCCCATTGTGTGGCATTGGCTTCGGTTCTTCGCTTCGCTCCCAGGATGTATATCTTAAGCTTATTCTCGGTCATATATATTTCCTTTTGTACCTTCCTCCTTCCTTTGTACTTTTGTAAGATGTATGTGATATACCTTTGATTCACTCATGCTTGTCTCCGCGATATCTAGAAAATTAGCTTGAATATTGCTGTGGCTACCAATGTTGTCGGTCGAACTTTCAATCAGGTCCGCTCCAATTGCTGAATCGACGGGAAGCAGAGATTGCTCGCTTTCCATATAGGACTCTAGATGTCTGAAGTAATGTTGCAGTTAGGACACTGGGCCTATAACCTGTTGAATTTTAGAGGTATTCCCAGAGCCGCCCAAACAAAACGCAAGGTAAAATGATCTCAAGTGAGTAATAAGCAACAACGTTCTTGGTAAGCAATTTGTGATTTAATTAAACTTAAGTTGGATGAAAATCGATTATAATTTGATAATATACAAAAGAATTGGTAAAGAAACGTGTTCACCTTAAGCGAGCCTTTTAGGGAGAGAGAGAAAAAGAAAAGAAAGAAAGAACTGAAGTTCATAACAAAATCTGTCAACTTATTATTCATTTTTGACATACATAATTAATTCAAGCAAAGTTGCCACACTTTAAGAGACAATTTAATTGCTAAAAGTGAAAACCTCAACATAAACATTATTTTCTTTAATTTTTCAGCATAAATAAATAAAAAACTAGAGCTTTTTTAAAAAATCGCAACGAACAGATCGACGCGAAATTTAATTATCTTTTATTTAAAAAATAAGAACTTTTAAGTCGGTTCATATTTGGGCTCTCAAAATTGATTTGTCCACGTCCACCGTTTTTGCCCCACTGCGGAACGTTGAATCGAAGCAGGGTTGTTGCGAATATTCGCATTCGCATTCGCAACCGCGGAGCTTTTGCATTAAATTTAACATTCGCATTCGCTTTCGCATTCGCATTAATCAATGCGGATCTTTTGCGAATGCGAATATTGAAGGGCCCGAAAATAACAGTTTTTTTACCAGCTAAACTTGGCCTAATACTTTTTATTCCCAATTAAAGGTCTTTTCCGGATAATAAACAAACCGCTTTTCCAAATTAAACAAGTTTGGTACCAAATGAAGGAAATGTCTAAACGAGCAAAGCCACCCATTGAAAAATATTTCAATAAACAATGTTAATTAATTACCAAAGATCAAGCCTTGGGTCTGGTATATGAATTTCTTTAGTATTAAATGATAAAAAATATACGAATAGAGGTGGTAACCTTCTTTCGTTATTTCTGCTTAAAAGCTATTTCAGTCACAGAAGAAAGGATTAAAAATGAATTACAAAAACAAAATCGAGAAATGCTGTTGACGTTACAGGTTCTTCAAATTCAGAAACAACCAAAAGAATGAGAATGAAGAATTCTTTGGAAATCAACGATGTTTAAGCTACGATCTTACCATGATACATGATTGTGAAGATGGAAGTCAGGAGGATACGTCCGACATTTGCAGTCCGATGCAATCCTCAAAAAAGAATTATTGCACCGCAATAAAAAAAAATATAACGGAAAGACTTCTCAACTGGTGCAGCGTCAATGGAAAAGAATTTATAATTTAGTCAAGTTTCAAGTTTTTCAAGTTTGTCGCCTCGAGGGAGTAGTTATTCAGTGGCGCAGGTTTGATTTACGACCCTTTAACAACTTTTTATTGAATACTATGTTCCAATTTTTGAATTCAAATACTAAAAAAAACATTATTAAAAATTACTAACCTTTCCATTTTTATTTAAGTAAATCACCTAATTTACTCACCTCAATTATTTCCTAACAAGTAAAAAAGTCTAAGTTCGGGCGGAGCCGAACATTAAATACCCGGCGCAAGTATTCAATATAGTTTTTTCACCATTCCGAAGACTACCGCTACATGGTAAGCAGTGGTGGTTTTACGTCTATTTCAAACATCTTCGATAGAACATTCAGTTAGATATAATGAGATAAACTTATGTAGATATATGTGGGCGGCACCACGCCCATTTTCAAAAATTCCATAATAATGGTACTTCTTTTCAAGGGATTGTTGTTAGTATCAATTTTGGGTAAAATTAGCTTCCTTAAACTTCGAAATATCAAAGTTTCAAACATTTCTGAAATTTACCGTTATAGAAAAGTGGGCGTAATTTTAGTCAGATTTCAAAACTTTCAACGTTTTGCCTTTATGTTGCAACCACAATAATCATACCGAGTTTGGTACACATTGATAGAGCGGTTACCGAGATACGCATATGTGGTTATAAGTGGGCGGGGTCACGCCCATTTTCCAACTTTTTATTATAAGCCCTTTTTTTCTAAAGAATTATTGCAAAAATCAATTTTGAATAAATTAGCTTCAGTATTTACTGATTTATAGAAGCTTTCGTATTTCTCTAAATTACCCTTATATGGGATGTGGGCGTAGTTATTATCCGATTTTCTAAATTTTAAGCCGTTTGGTATGTGTGAAAGCCAACAACTGTGCCAAGTTTGGGAGAAATTGGTGGAGCGATTCCAAAGATATACACTTGTAATCATAAGTGGGCGCGGCTACGCCCATTTTCCAGAAATTTATAATATTCGTATTTTTCGCCTAAAAATGATCGCAAATATTAGTTTTGAGTGAATAAGCTTCAGTAGTACTAAAATATCGCAGTTTTCGCATTTCTCAAAACTACCGTTATATGAGAGGTTGGCGTGGTTATCGTCCGATTTTGCCTATTTTCAATACCATCCGTCCAACGCTCAAGAGAAGTACACATACCAAGTTTCGTTAAAATATCTCAGTTTGTACTCGAGTTATGGTGTGCATAGACGGACGGACAGACAGTCACCGCTTAATCGATGTCTCTTTTCATTCTGATCATTTATGTATATATTTCTCTATATCTATCGCGGTTCGTTTTGCCTGTTACACACAACCGTTATGTGAACAAATTTATAAGCACAAGTGCGCTTGGGTATAAAAATACTTGACATCCGCATTCGCATCCGCATCTGCGGATGTTAGCGTTTTTCATTAAAACGATCTCAAGCTCAATAAAAATTTTTCAAAATAATTTAAAGTTAAACTTTTATATTTTTTATTTTTAGAATATCTCGGAAACTACTTGACCGATCACAAAAATATTGATGCTCGTTTAAAGATAATTTAAATACCTTTTACTCGATCTATACAATATACAGTGAAACCCACTTACATAATGCGACGGTTTTGGTTTTAAACTATGTATACTTCATTAAATGTCGTTATTCAAGTATTTATGTAAGTTAACAAGAAGATGTAACTACATCAGTAATTATGTCCGCTTAAGTACTCGCATCGATTTTCATTTAAAAAATGGCCTCGAGCTCATTATAAAATTGTTGAATATAATTGTTAAAAGGCCAAAAAAATAACAAAAAACAAATAACTTAAGGACGAGCACACCTAAAAGTTAAGCATTCTAAAAATAGAATTATTAGCACAAACCAACAAAACCAACAACCACATGATCAAGTGAATTGCAGCGGAATAGCTGCGCTTGATTGTGTTGGCATAACAAAAATGAAAATAGTGGAAATAAGCAAAACGATAATTTACAAGGCGTCTTAGCACGGTGCATAGGCAACTGGCTGAGTCAGTGGGATCGTCGGTTCGAATCCTACTGAAAGAAGTCTGATGAGGAAATGTGGTGATTTCCGAAATAGCTATCACTTCTACCATTTTTTCAAATTATTGTTGCTTTTCCACAATAAATTTTCATTTAAAAAATGGCCTCGAGCTCATTATAAAATTGTTGAATATAATTGTTAAAGGCCAAAAAAATAACAAAAAACAAATAACTTAAGGACGAGCACACCTAAAAGTTAAGCATTCTAAAAATAGAATTATTAGCACAAACCAACAAAACCAACAACCACATGATCAAGTGAATTGCAGCGGAATAGCTGCGCTTGATTGTGTTGGCATAACAAAA
>NW_023458555.1:87362571-87367824 GCF_013731165.1 Rhagoletis pomonella | reverse complement strand
CGTGTATAGTTTCTTTTACTTATATTATATACATACATGGGAAAAAAATGATAAATTGCTTAAGTCTATTAATATTTCAAATATATGATAATAGGAACAAAATCGGTGAGATCCAATGTGGGTAGAGCGCATTGGAGCGGGCTGGCTGGTTGTGCGCGCCTTTTAATCGACGAACTTCATCCTGTATTTTACGCCTTGGTATTTAACAATGGCGTGGTCTGCCCATTTTTGCGTGATCAGGACCGGTTTGTGCTTGTATTTTTGCATCCAGGACGTCCTTTTCTTCGTGGGGCGCTTCAATTTAAAATGCTCCTGAAAGTCCTTCATCTCGGCTTCGAGCAGTTGCGCGCCTGTGGGATGCTCTCCCCTGGCGGTCTCGCTTCGGCTGTTTTCACGCGTTTCCTTTTCGGCCGTGTCCTCTCCGCGTGGTGGGCTGACGGTCGCCGTGTTTTCGCGTTTGGTGTCGCTGGCGGTGGGCGGACGCAAGCTGACTGGGGTAGATGGTCCGTTTTTGACGGTGACCAATTCCTGTACGGCCAATAGCGGCTGGGGTGTTGTCACGGTGGCTGGCATCAGCGGTGGCCCGTGAAAAATCTGAATCCGCTGAATCCGTGGTTTGTTTGGTGGCCACGGCGTGCTCTCAAATGACGGTCGCCACGGTCGGATGCGTTGTGGCTCGTCTGGCGGAGCTGGATGGGGTTTCCGGCGGCTCATCACTGCGGTGTGTCTGAAGCGACTAATTCTAAAAACCTGTAACGAGAAGATGGAGAGTGGTTTTGGTTTTGTCGCTGCGGCCGCGGTAGTCGGTTGTTTATGCGGTGAATGGTTTTAGGTCCTGCAGGTGTGCATGCGCTTGTTGTTTGTCGGGCCGCTCGGGGTTGCTGAATTTCACCGTGTTGGTAGATATGTACTTGGCTATTATGTATGGGCCTGAGAATTTTGGAGCAAGCTTCTGTGCATAGTTGTCGGCAGCAGAGGAGAGTGGGTGATCTCGCTTCATAACCTTCTCTCCCACCTTAGGTTTCCACGGCCGTCTGCGCAGGTCGTAATATCTTTCTGCTGCTTGGCTGCTGCGGTGAGGTGCCCCTTTATCTCTGTCCATAACTCGGTGATGGCTGGAGGTGTTGCGGGGTGCTCTTCAGGTACTGCCCCTTCGGAGCGTATCTGCTGTGGCGCTGCTGGATTGCGCCCGAAGTTTATCTCCGCGGCGGAAGCTTGCGTGGATTCGTGCTGAGCCGTGTTCATGGCGAAGGCGATCTGGGGGAGCTCCTGGTCCCAGGTGAGGTGATCCGCCTTTGAGCGCTGGGCTATCATGGTTTTTATTACTCGATTGGCTCGCTCGGTCGGGTTTTCGTGGGGGGCGTATGCTGCGGTGAACTTATGTTCTATACGATGTTCGCCGAGGAATGCTGCTAGCGCTTTGCCCGAGAATTGTTTCCCGTTGTCGCTGAGAAAGACGGCGGGGCAGCCGAACCTGTAGATGACTCTCTCCTGGAGTGCTTTGATGACGTTTACGGTGGTTGCTTGGCGTACGGGGACTAGTTCAACCCATTTGGAGAACTTGTCGACCAGGACGAGGAGGCACGTGTTTCCTTGTTTGGAGCGTGGCAGCGGTCCGACGAAGTCGGCCGTGACGATCTCCCATGGGCGTGAGCACTGCATGGTGGCCATCAATCCTGCTGGGCGTCTTGGTTCCACCTTATACTCGGCGCAGGGCAGGCATCTTTTCACGTGCTTGAGTACGTCGCGGTACATCCCAGGCCAATAGTAATTCTGCTGCGCTCGTTTGAGAGTTTTCTTGACACCTAAGTGGCCGGCCGCTGCGGCGTCATGCACTTCTTGCAGGATGTCTGGTCTACGACTGGTGGGAATGCAGAGCTTCCATTGAGGTGCGCGGGAGAGCTTGTTGCGCGGCGCGATGTGGCGCGATTGTCAATGATTTGGTAGTCCGGGTTGCGGCTAGGTTGTTGCTGTACCACCTTCAGATTCCTCTCGTACCAATCGCTGGCGCTGGTTTCTACGGTGTGGAGCGTGTCTGCTCCGTCATCTGTAGTTGTTAGTGGGCATCGCGAGAGTGCGTCCGCTACTATGTTCAGTGCTCCCTTACGGTATTCGATGTCAAAATTATACTGCTGGAGTTCGAGCGCCCATCTTGCCAGTCGTCCGGATGGGTTCTGCAGCGAGTGTAGCCACTTCAGCGAGTGGTGGTCGGTGATTAGGGTGAAGTGGTATCCTTCCAGGTACGGTCTCATCTTGCGTATCCCCCATAGCACAGCGAGGCACTCTTGTTCGGTGGCTGAGTAACGCTTCTCCAGGTCGTTTAGGCTTCGGCTGGCGTACGCCACGACTCTCTCGTGGTCGGAGTGGCGTTGGAACAAGACTACTCCGAGCCCTTCTCCGCTGGCGTCGGTTTGGAGGACGAAGGGGCGGTTGAAGTCGGGGCAGCAGAGTACTGGCGCGTTCGTGAGCTTCTCTTTTAATGTCAGGAATGCATTTGATTGTAGTGTGCCCCATACCCAAGCCTGGCCTTTCTTCAGCAGTTGGTTGAGTGGTGCTGAAATCGTGGAAAAATCGGCGACGAAGCGGCGGTACCATGATGCGAGACCGAGGAATCTACGAAGCTCTCGGATGTTCTGAGGCGCTGGCATTTCTCGTACGGCGGATATTTTTGCAGGATCAGTGTGTATGCCCGCGGAGCTGACGATGTGGCCGAGGTAGTGGAGCTTCTGTTGCACAAAACTACATTTGTCGAAGTTCACCTGCATCCTCTTCCTCTGGAGGCGTTCGAACACTTCTCGTAGGTTGCTCATGTGCTCGTCGAAGGTGTCTCCTAGGACGATGATGTCGTCTAGATACGCGAATACCTTCGGCTGGAGTTCTGGGCCGAGAATCGCGTCGAGAGCGCGCTGGAATGTCGCTGGAGCGGAGTGTAATCCGAACGGCATGACTTTCCACTGGAACAGCCCCCTCCCTGGGACGGTGAAGGCGGTATATGGCCGAGATCCTTTGGCTAGGGGTATCTGCCAGTAGCCGTTTTTCAAATCAATGGTGGATATGTACTTCGCTTCTCTGAGTTGGTCGAGGATTGCTCCAATCTGGGGCAGTGGGTTCGTCTGGTTCGCTGGCAGCGTTGAGTTGGCGGTAGTCTATGCACATCCTCCAGCTTCCTTGCTTCTTCCGAACTAGGACAATCGGTGAGCTATACGCGCTCTTTGATGGTTCGATCCGCTTAGCTGCCAGCAGCTCATCGACTTCAGCGTTGATCACCTGCTGCATAGCCGGGTTGCGGGGGTAATAGCGCTGCTTCAGCGGCCGGTTGTGTTTGAGAGTGATCACATGCTCGGCGGCGGTACTGGGTCCGGTGATTCCGCTGAAGGTCTTCTTGTGGTGTGTCAGGAATTCGGCCAGCTGGTTATTCTGCTCCTTGCTCAGGTGTTCTCTCTCGATCAGGGCGCACAGCTGGGATGATGCATCTGTCGTTCGCGGGATGGCTGCGGGCAGTGATTGTCCGTCTAGCGTAAGGACAATATCTCTGTCTCTGAGGAAGTCCATCCCCAAGATCATGCGTTCTGCGAGATTTGGGAGTGCCGAAGCAAGTGTTGTTGTCGCTCGCTCGTTAAACTTTATTCTTACTGGATAAGTGTACAAGCTGGAGACGCATGTTTGATCGGCCAGTTGTACGTTTCGGTGAGTAGGTTGATGTTGGATTTTCCTCTCTTCTAGGTGTTGACGTATAGATTCGTCGATGTAGGTGAGCGTTGCGCCGGTGTCTAGTAGCGCTCGTACGCGCATACCTTCGACGCTCACATCGATATAGTAGCGACCATCTACTTTTCCTCCTGGTTGAGTGTTAGTATCCACAGGGGCGGCGGCTATCGGAACTGTTCCGGTGCCGCGTATTTTGCGGGGAGGCTTCACGGTGGCAGTGTTGCACGAACAATCTCTGGAGAGGACATTGTCTCGGCCGCACCTAGAGCAGAACAGTCTTTTCGTCCTTCGGCATCGGAAGCGGAGGTGGCCGCGTCCCTTGCACCGCCAGCAGGATTCCTCTCTGTTGTACCTCTCTTCTAGGGGAGCTAGGCTGTGGGCTGCCTGTCTGGCATTCCTGGCCTCCTCGCCTTTCAGAAGCTCAAATTCATCAGTGAGATCCATCAGCTCCTTGATCGTCTTGAACTCTCCCCGTTTGACAAAAAGGCGGTATTCCACGCGCAAGCCATCGTATATGCGCTCCAGGTGATCATCTCCGCACATAGTCGGGTGTTGGCGTATCAGCGTTTGTAGGGCCAAGATATAATCTTTGGCTTTCTCTCGGTTCTGCTGACGTCGCTGCCGGATGGCTTCTTCAAGCTGGCTCATGTGTCGCCTGGGGAGGAAGAACCGCTCAACTTCTGTACGGAATGCTGCCCACGAGTGGATTTGTAGCTTTCGCACGCGGAACCATTGGAGGACCTTCCCGCGCAGTACTTCAGGTAGGGTTGGGAGGAGGTTGGCCAGTGGGATGCGGTAGCACTCGGCTAGTTCTTCGATTCTCTCCAGGAAGTCGTGTAGCGTGTCGCCTCCTGCAAAGTTTACGTCCCATCGACGGACAGTATTCATCAGCTCGGCGTCGCTGATCTCATTACGCTTTGATGCTGTGCGCTTCATTTCCCCTGGCTGTGGACTACAGTTGTCGATCCGGACGGTGGGAATAGTGCTGGGTTGCAACTTTACTGGCCTGTCCTCTTCTGCTTTGACCTCTTCTTCTAGGTCTCTCAGTAAGTCCTCTGTTGACTTGCGGTTGCGCTTTGCTTTTATATATGCGCTAAGCGCGTTGCGCAGGTCGGCGACTGTGTATCCCTCTACGAAAATTCGATGTCGCTTGCAGTCTTCTATCAACTTCTCCTTCTTTAGGAGGTATATCCAGCTAAGGGAGTCGACGTTCAGCGTATTGGTTTTGCTCTCGCTGGCGCGTGTGTCATCTGTTGATTGTGGTGTGTTCGGCGAGCCCGCTTCCGCAGTGTTGGTGCTGTCCGCAGGTGGGTTTTGTCAAAGGCTGAGGTGAACTCAGCCGATCCAGAGTCCGGCGAAGGTCCCACTAACCCCCACCAAATAAAACACACACACACACACGGCGCTACGACTAGAGTGCTAACAACCTTATGTCCAAAGAGAGGGAGGGCGAGAGAGAGGTGACGTTCGTTGTGGTCGGGTCGGAGCGGATGATGGCGGGAGCGCTAGCAGCACGGCGGGTGATTCTCAACAACTGTTGAGCAA
>NW_023458555.1:87350261-87362471 GCF_013731165.1 Rhagoletis pomonella | reverse complement strand
TCCGCTGTTGCCGAGAGTCACCCGCTGTGCCGCCGCCGCTGCCCAACAGTTGTTGAGAATCACCCGCCGTGCTGCTAGCGCTCCCACCGTTGCTCCGCTGTTGCCGAGAGTCACCCGCTGTGCCGCCGCCGCCGCCCAATCGTTGCTCAACAGTTGTTGAGAATCACCCGCCGTGCTGCTAGCGCTCCCACCGTTTCTCAACCGTTGCTCCGCTGTTGCCGAGAGTCACCCGCGGTGCCGCCGCAGCTACCCAACTGTTGCTCAACAGTTGTTGAGAATCACCCGCCGTGCTGCTAGCGCTCCCGCCATCATCCGCTCCGACCCGACCGCACGACCACAACGAACGTCACCTCTCTCTCGCTCTCCCTCTCTTTGGACATAAGGTTGCTAGCACTCTAGTCGTAGCGCCGTGTGTGTGTGTGTGCGTTCGAAGTAAATACACGAAAATAGTGTGTTTTATTTGGTGGGGGTTAGTGGGACCTTCGCCGGACTCTGGATCGGCTGAGTTCACCACAGCCTTTAACAAAACCCACCTCATACCCTTTAAAATTCAATTTCGTTTGTTGCGATTCGATTGTTCCTTCTCCAGATGTACCAGTTTCGCAAGCATGAATGTGTATTTATTTATACATGTAAATATTGCTTATTTTTTTACTTTTGTTTACCACAAACTGTTATGAAAAAGAGTATCTTTTGATAAAAAAAAAATTTAGTGCTTTTAGTGCGCTAAAACGCTCTTTTTTCCAAGGTTTGTGTGCTTTTTGAAACTGGAAAGTTGGCAACACTGGTTATGGAGTCGATCACGACGATAACGATGTTGAACCTGCAGTTAGTGTTAACCAGATATTGAGAAACTGGCCCTAAGGCGCTTAAAGCAAGTGAAGCAAAGCTGCCAGTTTGACAGTTCTCAAAGCGAAGCAAGCAAAGCAAGCCTGCACTGGGCCAGCGCCTTAAGATTACTGTAATCGTATTTATGAAATACATGATTACAAATATCGTAATTGTAATCCAAAAAATTTTAAACAGTAATTGTAATCATGCAAATTACTATTACGAATACTTTGATTGTAATCATAAAAATATTATGATTACAATTAATGTAATCATATTTAAGAAAATTTTAAGAAAATTTAGCAGTTAAGTAAATGAGTGGAGCTTTCTCCGAAAAGTATGTAAAAGTGATTAAAAGTTGAAGTAATACAGTTACACCGCAGCCGCTGTTGTATGACGGTTAGCAGTGCGCGTTACCATTCCGCAAGGTCTGTATTCAAGCCCGCTTCAACCTAAAATAAAAAAATTAAAAAAAAACGTTTTTTTCTAATAGCGGGCGCCCTTCGGCAGGCAATGGTAAACATCCGAGTGTATATCTGTCATGAAAAACAGCTTCTCCTAAATATACAATCGCCTTTCGGGTCGAGTAGAACTTAAGGCATTGGCCCAATGTACGCTTGCTTTGCTTGCTTCGCTTTGAGAACTGTCAAACATTTTTTGTACTCTACTAAAATGTATGAAAGTTGGCCAAAGTAAGTAAAGTGAAGTAAAGCTGCCACTTGCTTTAAGCGCCTTAAAGTTTGAAATAGGCAAATGCTTTATTTGAAAGCGTTTTGTAGGCTTTTGACAAAGGGTATATTCCCGTTCTAAATAAATTCAAATAAACTGCTGCACGTGTTTATGAACAAAAATTTGTTTGCTTAATTAAAAAACTATATAATATAAGTACATACTTAATTCAAAGTTTGATAAAAATTATTCTGTTTCCAAATTTATATTTAATATATCGCTAGCTGAAAAGTTGCTAAGTCCATTTTTACAAATTTTACAGGAACCTTGAATACAAGATTTTGCGTGTTTAAAGCAAAGCAAAACTCCATACGAATCAGAACGATTGGATCTTTATTAAAAGATTTCGTATTATTTTGGCCTTATCGGATTTCCGGACCCTCTTTTGGACTTAGAAAATTTCCCTTTCATTGAATATAAACGAGACAAGTAAGAAAGTCTAAGTTCGGGCGGAGCCGAACATTAAATACCCGGCGCAAGTATTAAATATATGTTTTTTCACCCCTCCGAAACCTTCCGCTAGATGGTAAGCCGAGGTGTATCAATTTTGAGTAAATTAGCGTCCTTCAATTTCGAAATATTGAAGTTTCAAGCATATCTGAAATTTACCGTTATATGAAATGCGGCCTCAATTTTAGTCCGATTTCAACAATTTTCAACGGTTTGCTTTTATGTGGCAGGCACAATAAAAATGCCGAGTTTGGTACAACTTGGTAGAACGGTTACCGATATACGTATATGTGATCAAAAGTGGGCGGTGCCACGCCCATTTTCCAAAATTTTACCATAAACTTATTTCTTGGTAAAGAATTGTTGCAAGCATCAATTTTGAATAAATTAGCTTCAATATTTAATGATTTGATATGATATGATTTGAAAATGATCGAAGATTTTGTATTTCTCTAAATTACCGTTATATGGGATGTGGGCGTGGTTATTGTCTGATTTTAAAAATTTTCGGCCGTTTGGTATGTTATGCGAAGGCCAACAACTGTGCCAAGTGTGGAAGAAATTGGTGCAGCGGTTACCAAGATATACACATCCAACCATAAGTGGGCGTGGCTACGCCCATTTTCCAAAAATGTATAATATTCTTATTTTTCGTCTAAAACTTATTATAAATATCAATTTTGAGTGAATTATCTTCAGTAGTTACTAAAATATCGCAGTTTTCGTATTTCTGGAATTTACCGTTATATGGGAAGTGGGCGTGGTTAAAGTCCGATTTCGCCCATTTTCAATACCAACCTACCTTGGATTAAGGGAAACCTACATACCAAATTTCGTTGAGATATCTCAATTTTTGCTCGAGTTATCGTGTACACGGACAGACGGACAGACGGACAGACGGACAGACGGACGGACAGACAGACATGGGTTAATCGATTTCTTTTTTCATCCTGATCATTTATGTATACATTTGTCTATATCTATCTCGATTCGTTTTGGCTGTTACAAACAACCGTTATGTGAACAAAATTAATATACCCTTGTGCACAAGTGCGCTCGGGTATAAAAATATAAAAGAAATACCGTAATCCTTAATTTCTCTTGCTTTCTATATCAAAATATGAAGAATCACAAAATGCGGGCTTAGCAGTATTTTACACAAAGCTAGCGATATTTATGATGTCAAACTACTGGTCAGTCGTCTTTTGAAAAATTGGATATGCAAAAATTAATTCGCATTAATTTAAAAACAAATTTGAAAAGATTGTCTTGTTTTTTTTTGTTAATTTTCTGGAATTTTGCGGGAAAATTATTTTTAGTGTAAGGGAACAGACCTTGACTTTTTAACTACACAACTGGTAGCTTTGACAGCGTTCCAAGCCTCTATTTGGCCAAAGCAGTTTTTGAAGTAAATCAAAGCAAATTAAGGTAAGTAAGGAGTGCAAAGCAAGCCTGCATTGGGCCTGCGCCTTTAGATCCCTCCGCGTTGTGTGACAACATTAAAATCAAACTTTATTGGAAATACTGCGACCACGAGACTGTGTAGAATATTACAACTATTTCAAAAAAATATGCGAATTTATAATTTAAAACCATTTTGGTGAATAAAAATCCATATTTTCTTTAGGCAAAACTGGTTTCTCGAATACTGTAATCGTCATATCGATTACTTTAATTCTAATCCTAATAATTTAACGATTACGACAACTGTAATCGTTATCCTTAATCTCATATTACAATTACGGTAATTGTAATCTTAAAACTTTTAGGATTACGATTACTATAATCGTTACATATTAGGTGCAATCCCGTATTCCTCGGACTCGGACTAGTAAAACTGTCAAAAAATAAAAATTCACTCAGAGCGAGAGAGTAACATTGAAAAGTACGGGATCGCTTTCTAGTAAAAAATGGTAACTTCTGTCAACTTCAACATAACCTCCAAATTTTGGTTGTAAATTTTTGCTTATTTTGTATGTAAACGCACTCAGCTCACACTTGTAAATAACCAAAAACACTTTCAAATTCATTAGAATCCACTTAAACAAGTAATTAAATACTTTTCAACATGAATTAGCAGAGTGCACTTTTCTTTTGTTTACAATTTGGTTGCCAAACACACTACAGCTGATCGTTTGCACATTTACCAGAATTTACCAGCAAAAAATTCTCGGACTAAAACTGGTAACTTCTGACAGAGAGAGAACCGTATTTACTCTCTTTTTTGTCCTCTCAATAGTCAGAGAACCGAGTACGGGATCGATTTCCAGTAAAATCTGACTGATTCTGACTATTTCTGACTAGTCCGGACTCGTACGGGATCGCAACTATTATATATAAGTAATTGTTAATAATGACTTTTGCTAAGATTTCAAAATCAAAAGTTATCAAAACAAATTCTATGGGACCACAGTATACAGTAAACCAGCCATTGACAATATGCTTATTTGAAAATTAATACATGAAATATTGTGCATGTATAGGATTATTTTGTCATTAACCCATAGGCAATGACTGGTGAAAAAGTACCCCCAAATGTTTGTTGATATATTTGAAATGTAAATTTTGACAGCGAAATTCGTAAACAAAAAATAATAAAACAAAAATATTGTTGATGGGAGGTGGTCGTGGTTATAGACAGATTTCACCAAAATTTAATACTATCCTAAATTATACCAAAGGCAACTTCGGCACCGACTTTCGTTAAAATATCTAAATTTTGTTCGAGTTAGCGTGTTTACAAACAGATACCAATTCATTTCATTTCGTCATTCTGAATATTTTGATAAATATGTATGTAATAATATGTGTATATACATTTTATACCGTTGAAAAACGGCCTTGCTTATCTGCATAAACCTTTCCTGCATTAGTTCGAGCGTCGATATATAACTTTGGGTACATGTTTCATAAAAACTTTGGAGATCTCCACTATAACAGTGGTATATTTTTAAATTAGAGAGTTCTACCTTTAAGCTAAGTAATACTTGTCTTACTCCCTAATTTATGGATCCATTTTCCAAAATCAGCCCACCATTATTGACTCAAAGTTGTGTTTGGAACCAGATATGACTTATGTAGGAACTGCATCCGGTTATAATCGCTTACGCTGCAAGCCTGATTTGCTAGGAATTTTGTTTTTCTCGTTGTTTTATTTAAAGTGACTTGGAAATATTTGCCACTATAAGAAAATATTGAAATTGGATTTCATTTGGGTTAAAGAAAACGACAGCTGTGAAAAAATATCAACCAATACATTCAAATAAATTGTTAAATAAGCATATTTACATTTTTTGTTTTGCCTATCTGGATTACTGTATACTGTGTATGGGACTATGAAATATTTTTTTCTACTTTTTACTTCTTTTCTAGAAGCGTGGTATATCAAGATGTTATTTTATATTTTTTAATATAATTAAGGGCGAAACTGACTGTTCGTCTCTTTTAGAAGGGATTAAATTTTGTGTCCCTTCCAGGGCTTTACGTAGTAAATGTCCACTCGATTTAGATAGATGCAGAACTAACTATGGGTACAATGCCCAATAGCTCGATCTGTTCGTAAACTCAAAGAGATCTCGAATTCTATTGATCTTCATTTTACAACGCTTTTATAAACTTGCAATGTTGTATGTCCAGACCACCATACTATAAATATAGCAAAGGTATGTATGGCAAACCTAGTCTAGATATCAACCTCGTCGTAGGTATCATATCAAAGACATACAATTACAAAAACTCTAGAGATAGACGTCGCCTCGCCAGAAGAAGTTAAAAATATTTCTTTAAATTAAATTAATTGCTGCTATATGTATGTATGTACATATGTAGGCATATACTAAACGTGATCAAACAACATTTTGCCTGCATAATCTTCTGTTCTCTTTTCACTGCAAGTTGAATTATTTTAGTATCTATTGCAAAATTTTATACAGACAAGACTAAAAAGTATAAAATAAATTAAAAATAAACTTTTTAATGTACCACGCTTTTATAAATGGACTAAAATTAGAAAATAATATTTCTCAGTTCCACAGAACTTGTTTTGTTGGTAACTTTTGATTTTGAAATTTTAGCAAAAGTCATTTTAAACTATTTATAAGATTGAAAATGAAAAGCGTGGGGCTCATGTAATAGGCCTGATTTGAAATTTAAGAGTAATATATGTATGTATGTGGGTATATTAATAACGACCGCTTAAAATCGATCTCAAATTTGTACTTTCGCTGTAGAAATTTAAGGTCTATGTTATGTATGTAGTTTGAATATTGTCAATTAAATCTAATCCCAATAAACATTTTGGCGAACGTTCGAAAATGCCCTTCTATAGCCAGTACAAATATCGAACTGAGAACCAACTCATAACCAACCTTAGTTTTCCAACGTTTATAGTATATTGGAAATACACTCGAAATGGGTTCGAAAAAAAATGGAAACCATAGTAACAACAGAGAAAGTGATATAAGAAAATCACTCTCTCGCATTAAAATTCCAATTCGATAATGGGCTGGATTTCGAATTTATAACGAAGAGAAAATACATTGGATAACCAAGGTGACGTTTTGCTGGAGAATGGCCTAGTTCTCAAATCGAATACTAACCTATTTCACATTCGTTATCGAAGGTGAGACTCGAAAAAATATTGGTTTTAGAATAATTTTCGAATTGTTAACCAAGCCGAATGTTTATTGGGATGCCTGGTATCATGATACAAAAAAGAATGTAGTTTCAATAAACAACTTTTTGATTAAAAAACAGATTTTTGACAATTGCTCAATTGTAATAAATTCGAAGCGGCGTTACCCAATTGTAAGTTTTTTGGTGTGGGAGATTTTATATCCTAAATTTGGGATTAGAGCTGTAGCAAACCGTATGTATTCGTTACTGAGTAACGAATACAACCCCTGACTCGAAGTACCGAATCGTTACTCACATAATAATCTCGTTACTCGCATGTTCCGTATATGCACCATCAACGCCAATCAATACAACACAACATATTGTGCGGTAACGAAACTGTTTTTCGTATCGATACTGAAGTGTGTTGCGTGTGTTTGTACGCACATGCATGCATGATCCGTGTGAGGTGCAAGTGCTTGATTGTATCAAATTATTCGAATCGATACAAAACTATGTTGGTGTATACATATGTATGTATATATGTATGTACAAGTATGTATATGTATGAACGAACATTTCCTTACGCTGCAAGAATCGTTACGATGATTCTTGTGAGGTACAAGTGCTTGTGGTACCGAATCGTTACTCACATAATAATCTCGTTACTCGCATGTTCCGTATATGCACCATCAACGTCAATCAATACAACACAACATATTGTGCGGTAACGAAACTGTTTTTTCGTATCGATACTGAAGTGTGTTGCGTGTGTTTGTACGTACATGCCCAGTAGAAATCGGTTGTATGCATTCTTGAAGGATGCTTGCTATATGAGTGAATTAGTGTGAACAGTTCATGCGTAGTCATGAATTTCGACGAATAAATTCAAATTCTAGCGAATTGCAAGCGAATGTACGTTGTCGTTGTTTTAAGTACATTTCTAGATAAATTTGAAGTGGAATTTTTGTAATATTTTCTGTCTTGTACAAAAATTTTAGTGAAACGGGCTTTTACAAGATATGCATTTGCTACTTGTTTGTACATATGTCCCCGTATATTAAAATGTATCAGAAAAGTAGCATTTACATATGGGGATACATATCTTGTAAGAATGCTTTAATTTCTGTTCCATTAATGCAATTTTGTATGTTTGAAACATTAATACAGCCATATGCATACAGCAGTAGTACAAGTGTATGGTTAGAGTACGCATACGCTCTGAGAAACCAGGCGTGTTAAATGGAAATGAAGGTTCATTTATACTGGCATGTATACACAGCAGCAAGCTCATGCCACCAACAGCGATGTTGTATGCTTAAGATTTCTACTGGGTGCATGCATGATTCGTGTGAGGTACAAGCAGCCATGGAATTTCAAAATTTCAAAATGTGCCTAATGGTCTTCAAAAATTGTGCCGAAAAGAATATGAAGTTCCACAAAATTAAATTTCTTTTATAGTAATTATTTTTTAATATAAAAATTATTAATTAACTAAATTATTACAGTAATTTTTATGAGGGAGTCTTTATAAGCGGCATACACGGTGCGTCTGAATCGCGAGTCGGTTTGGATGTGTTAAGTAAAAATAATTATGTGTTTGTTACACCGACATAAGTCTGGTATGACTCTGAATGACTCAACTGTGTGTAGTCGAAAGGCGAGTGAACACGTACACAGTTGACTCGCGAGTCAGACGCACCGTCTATGATGTATTAGACATAAAACATAAATTCATAGTAAAATTACACAGAATTCCAATTACGGAAGGGAAATACATCGAAGTACAGCTATTCTGACATTATTACACTCATATGTATGTACCTATATGCGAAATAATGGCAGTAAGACATTTTGACCAGTTTCGCCTATTATTTTCATTGATTATTTTTTAATTGATTTCAAATAAAAGTCCCATTCATAATTTAATAAGCACAATAAATGTACACGCATCGGCATTTCAAACTTTGTACACCTTTGCAAAAAAATACTTTGAATTCAGAATTTTTGGGGAGATTCCAAGTTTTCAATGTTATGAATTTTTTCCATATAAAGTGTGTTCGAAATTTTTTTAAATGGATCAAAATGTATAACACCTTCAGAAAAAAATATCAAAAATTATCGGGATATTGCAGAAACTTGCACTTTCATTTAATAAACTATAAAAAAATTCTGAATTAAAAGCTTGTTGTGGCGAAAACTTACTTTTCGTACTGCATATTCACAACAGAATTCAGAGGTCTGCAAATAATTCTCACAGCCCTTATTTTAATTTGTAAGTGCTCTTAATTTTCAGTTTTAGTAATTTTTTAATCTATAATGTTGTATGTAATTTTATGTTATATATGGCATTTTATGCTAAACTTCTATATTTTATGATTGTGCCAAAACAGGATGAATTGTACCAAAAGTGCCTTTGAGAATGTAAGGGCCAAAAATGGCACTATTGTGTCTACTTTTCCATCACTGGGTAGAAGTGCTTGATTGTATGAAATTGTTCTAATCGGTACAAAAATATGTTGCGTGTACATATGTACGAACGAACATTTCCTTATGGCCCCGTCAGAATGAGTACTTTGCGTACGTGACGCTCAAGGATGAAACTGACAGTTGAGTAGACTCTGTGTGTTTGCATAAAGAGCGTCAGATTGCCAACCCTTGCGTCGACGGACCCAACGAACGTTGGCCAATACTCAACTTTTGACGCACGTAAGTCCGTCACTGCTGACAGTTGTATAACCTCGTGTTTACACAAGTCAAGACAAACGAGAATAAGCATTAATTATCATATTGTTTGAGCAAAGTAGCCATCCAGATAATAAATTGTCTTCCAAAAGCCAGAGAAAGTGACGAAGACATCAAGAGAAGTGTGAATAGATTAGTGAATCTGAAAAATTTACTTCTGTAAACTCCACGTACGCGGTTATAAGGAATAGCTGATTTTTGTTTGCTGACGCAACACCTTCATTGTGGCGTATCTCCACTGCACGTACGCTACTTCCTTCGCATACTTTTCCGTTATTGGCGTATTCTGACGGGCCTATTACGCTGCAAGATTCGTTTCGTATATGCACCATCAACGTGAATCAATACAACACAACATATTGTGCGGTAAAGAAACTGTTTTACGTATCGATACTAAAGTGTGTTGCCTGTATACATACGTACGTACATGCATGCATGATTCCTGTGAGGTACAAGTGCTTGATTGTATCAAATTGTTCGAATCGATACAAAACTATGTTGCGTGTATACATATATATATATGTACATGTATGTATATGTATGAACGAACAATTCCTTACGCTGCAAGATTTGTTGCGATGATTCTTGTGAGGTACAAGTGCTTGTATCAAAAGTAACGAGTAAAGTAACGATACGAAATATACGGGTGCTGATTGGCTTAGTAACGAATACATACGGGTATCCGAAATTTCGTTACTTTTACAGCTCTATTTGGGATTATAAAGAAAATAGTTGTATTAATATATACCTTTCAAAAATAAACAACATCTTATCTTAAAAACGTTTAAATTTTACATGAAATTCGATAACAACTTGCCAAATCATTATTTTAATATTAATATAATTTTAGTGACCATATTTTAAAAATTGTTTAGTGTCCTCATGTCGTCTCATTATTTCACAATGTAGTTTTCTATATCGGATACGATGATTCTGATGTAATTCAGACACTGAAATTACACATTTCGATGTGTTATTTAATACGTATTGTCTTTGTTCATTTAACAGCAAATGGAATTTATTTTAGGACCCATGGGCCGTAAAATTTTTCCAGCAACACATATTGTTTTCACATGAAATTTTGACAAACCCGAAATTGAAGTATAAAATAAATAGATAAAAATAAATTTTCAATCAAACTGATTTGTGTAGTCCAGGGGCGTCTTTAGTAAATGTTTGGAGGCTGTTTTAATATATCCTATCTTATTATACATTTCTTAGCTTTTCTACATTCTGAGAAGTTGAGAGAATGAAGTCTAATATTCTTTTTGGGTCAACTATGATGTTTGATTTCATTTTTTGTAATCATTAGTTCATTTCGCTTGAGGATTCACAATGCTCATACCGGCTGCACCGATTTGTTTGAAATTTCGGACACAAATTTTCCAAGAATGGTTATAGGCTAAAACAAAACCGATATCTAAAGGGCGTGTGGAACCTCCCATACAAATCGAATTTTTCATAGTGCATATCTCTGGAATTATTTGTGGTAGAGTCCTGGAACTTTGTATGGATATATGTACGGATTTATTGGAAAATGCGGCAAGCCACCGTTGAACTTGGAATAGAGGTAAATGAAATCAATCCCAAACCTATGAAAAATGGGGGTATATGAAAACGATCTCGTAGCCATTGAAAAGAGCTAGCGGTATAAATCAAATAAACTAAAATTCTTGTGACGCATAGATACCTCTGGAAGCATTTCCCTAGAATACTGAGGTGAGGTATTTTTCCAACGGAAATATGTACAGAAAAACGGCCGCGACACCTTCTGGAAAGTAACATAATCACAGGGTGTATCCCGAGAACCATTTTAAGCTAAACCTTCAGGGATTACATTCTTGCCAAGACCCATAGGCATAAGCTGAAATTGCGTCGGAAGTTTTATGATCGGCTTAGGTAAGGTTTAACCACTTAACCCCCCTTTGTTTTTATCGCTACTGAATTCTATAAACTGTCAGCTTTCACACAATTTAAAATGTACATGTAAGAACAAAATATTTGTAAATCGCCAAAAAATTAATAAGAAAATTTGAAGGATTTTAAATATTGGGTATAGTAGCACGAAATGTCACAATCTGCTTAATTGTCAGGTTGTTAATATGGCGACGAAAAAGTGACAATGCGTAGGTTCAGAAGGCGCAGCAGTTGAGCCCAACCGTTGCTAGCAAAATCAGTGATCGTTATGCGACTTCTGAACGGCTTGATACCTTAGCCGTCAAATTCAATTCTCAAAGGTACAACAACCAACATGTTGTCTCAAATGATCAGAAAAATATTACGATCATCTAACACGCAACTGTTCAGTGGATCAGAAGTACAAAACAACGCGTTCAGAAGGTGCAATCGCAACAGTTACTGAGCTGTTGCGCCTTCTGAACGTGCCCAACGGAACTACCTTGTTTTTTGTATCATGCTTTATATTGCATGCGCTCCACGTTTTTCGTTTTCAATCTCATAAATTGTTTATAATGACTTTTGCTAAAATTTCAAAATCAAAAGTTATCAAAACAAGTTCTATGGGACTGAGAAATATTATTTTCTAATTTTAGTCCTTTTATAAAAGGGTGGTACATTAAAAACTTTTTTTTTAAATCTATTTCATTATCAAAACCGTGCTTTTCTGCTCAATTAAACTGTGTTTTGTAGATTAACTTAATAATAGAATAATAATAGATTGGCGCTTACACATATGTTAGTGTTTGGCCGAGCTTCTCCTCAAACTTGTGGCGTGCGCCTTGTCACACAAAGCGGAGGGACCTACAGTTTTACGCCGACTCCGAACGGCGATTGTATTTTTATGAGAAGCTGTTTATCATGGCAGAAATACACTCGGAGGTT
>NW_023458555.1:87335225-87350251 GCF_013731165.1 Rhagoletis pomonella | reverse complement strand
AATC
The DNA here is from genome assembly GCF_013731165.1 of Rhagoletis pomonella. Classification (NCBI taxonomy): domain Eukaryota; kingdom Metazoa; phylum Arthropoda; class Insecta; order Diptera; family Tephritidae; genus Rhagoletis; species Rhagoletis pomonella. The sequence continues at coordinate 87,350,247 of NW_023458555.1, read as the reverse complement.
GATTACGCCACGTCTGTCTGTCCGTCCGTCTGTCCGTCTGTCCGTCCGTCCGTGTACACGATAGCTCGAGCAAAAATTGAGATATCTCAACGAAATTTGGTATGTAGGTTCCCTTAATCCAAGGTAGGTTGGTATTGAAAATGGGCGAAATCGGACTGTAACCACGCCCACTTCCCATATAACGGTAATTTCCAGAAATACGGAAACTACGATATTTTAGTAACTACTGAAGATAATTCACTCAAAATTGTTATTTACAATAATTTTTAGACAAAAAATAAGAATATTATAAATTTTTGCAAAATGGGCGTAGCCACGCCCACTTATGGTTACATGTGTATATCTTGGTACCGCTGCACCAATTTCTTCCAAACTTGGCACAGTTGTTGGCCTCGATACATCATACTAAATGGCCGAAAATTTAAAAAATCGGGCAATAACCACGTCTACCTCCCACATAACGGTAATTTTCAGAAATACGAAAGCTGCGATATTTTAGTAACTACTGAAGATAATTCACTCAAAATTGATATTTACAATGAGTTTTAGACGAAAAATAAGAATATTACAAAATCTTTGGGAAATGGGCGTAGCCACGCCCACTTATGGTTACATGTGTATATCTTGGTAACCGCTGCACCAATTTCTTCCAAACTTGGCACAGTTGTTGGTCCTGGTACAGCAATAACAATAACCACGCCCACATCCCATATAACGGTAATTTGGAGAAATACAAAATCTTCGATAAATCAGTAAATATTAAAGCTAATTTATTCAAAATTGATGGTTGCAACAATTCTTTACCAAGAAATACGCTTATGATAAAATTTTGGAAAATGGGCGTGGCACCGCCCACTTATGATCACATATTTGTATATCGGTAACCGTTCTACCAATTTGTACCAAACTCGGTGTGGTTATTGTGCTTACCACATAAAAGCAAAACGTTGAAAATAATTAAAATCGGACTAAAATTACGGCCACTTTTCATATAACGGTAAATTTCAGAAATGCTTGAAACTGGAATACTTCCAAATTTAAGGACGCTAATTTACTCAAAATTGATACACCCCGGCTTACCATCTAGCGGTAGATTTCGGAAAGGTGAAAAAACATATATTTAATACTTGCGCCGGGTATTTAATGTTCGGCTCCGCCCGAACTTAGACTTTCTTACTTGTTTTTTTTTTGTATTCTTGGGGCGTATATATAAAGGAGTAAATAAATATTTTGGTGTGTGCTCATGAGTTAGAGCTTATTGTTCCGAATGAGCGGGTCTTATGTGCTCATGGGTTAGAGCTTATGGCATTGAATGCGCGGGGTCTTATTTATTGCCCTCTATTTTCAAAGTTTTGCGCTTATTACCCAACGAAATATAGTTTCTTGCGCTATTACATTATCTTGTATATTTCGGACTCCGGGTCGGAGAATTTGTGGAAGTATGTCGCTTCCAATAACCAGATCTATGGGTGCTGGTTTGCTGAAATGGGGGTCAGCTAGTTCATGGGCACTAAACTGTTTAATAATTTCACGACTTACGGGGGAAGTCGCTAATTGCTCCGTTAACTGCTTGAGTATGACAGCTTTTGTATTTATTTTCCGCTTTGCCTTGCGGGTAGTTATATTTAGTTCGCATGCGTTCTTAGTGCGTTTTGAGTAACATCCACCAATATGAAAAACTTCCAACTGTGAATGTTCGGTTGGGAGTTTCAACTGAGTTGAAACTGTTATCATCGATGCTCTATTGTCACTATTGCAGTTGGGAGGAGAACTTCATTTTCATTGGCAATTCGGAGCGAGTTAACATGCGCGGAGTTTGAGCAGGTGGGTTGCTTATCCGACTTGTAGCTTGATAACTCTTGGGGGCAATCTTTGATGATCGCGTGCGCTGTGCTGTGTTGCGCTATTATTTTTTGAGTTTGCGCATTGGTTGGGTGGTGATCATAGGGGATCAGTTGCTCTTTATTTTGTGGGGCTGTGGTACTTTGGGTATGACCACAGCTATTTTCTTTTGTGCTAGCCTTTTTGGAATGGTCTTTATTTGAATGAACATGCAGTAACGAGTTATATCTTTTTTGACAGTACATGCATTTGAATGGCGACTTGCACTCTGTCAAGGTATGATTGAAGGCGAGGCAATTTCGGCATTATTTTTTAGATTTTACAAATTTTATGCGCCTTTATCTTGAGAATGTTTTAAATAGTGGGCATTTCTTCACGGGATGTAGTGTGTTGCATAAATAGCAAGAAAACACCAATTTGGAATTTGTTTCAAAGGCTTTTGTGTTACTGTCGGCTTTTATTAGAGCAGAATGTTTTGGGAATTTAATTTCTACCCTCACTAACACGTGAAACCTGGACGTTAGGAATTCGTCCATTTGAGACCATAAAGGAAGATCTCTTCTTGGGCGCAACGATTGCTCCCACAGTAAACGGGTATCTTTGGGCAATTTGGATACGCAAATATGTATAAGGATAGGGTCCCAGCTGTCCGTCAAAATCTTTAGAGTATTTAAAATGGACAGACATGTTTTGATTTTGCTTTGTAGATTTATAATATGTTCGCTATTTTATACGTGAATGCTGGGCTGATTCAGTAAGATTTGGATTTGATTGCCCACTAATATGCGTTTATTTTCGTAACGCTCGCTTAATGCTTGCCATGCGAGGTCAAAATTCTCGTCGCTAAGAGGGAATTGCTTGACAATTTGACCGGCTCGCCCTTTTGTTGTATACCGGAGATGGTATAATTTTTGAGCGGATGATAATTGGGGGTGGTTTATGTAGACGGCTGTAAACATATCTCGGAAAGATTACCATTCTTCATTACCACCGTGGAAAATCACTGTGTCACATGGCGGGAGTTGCAGATACATGTGAGGCTTTTCTTCTGTGTGCGAATGCTGTGCTTCTCGGGAGTGAGAGCTTGGGTGACTTATAGCTCGGATTAATTTGAGTTGATCTAAGATCTTCTAAGTCATTTCATAAGTATCAATACTAAATTGATACTTGCCTTCCGCCAACGCCAAAAAATCATTTGGAAGGTCTTCATCATCCTTTTGGAAAACTGAGTCATATGCGACTTGTAACCGCGCCCAGAGATTGTCAATAGTTTTTTTCTTTTATTTCGAGGGTCGACTCTGTGAATTCCTCTATGAGAGATGAGGTGAGTCTGGCACAATATCTCATGAAGCCCTAATTTTCAATGTTAAATTTTTGCGCACACGGGTCATGAGATTTTCGTTTTTCTGAGTTCTTTGCTTCGGCAGAAGTCTGAAGCTTTTTTTTGGGGCTTTGTTCAGTTGGCATTTTGAATTTAAAGACGATATATTTATTTTTAAATATTTTAATATTTAAAGGAGGCTCTTGGTTGAGCAATTTGTGGTTAATTGTGTTTTTTGTGGACTGTATGTATATTTGTAACCAGTGAACTTTACTACTGGGTTTTAATTTTTATTCTATATGTATGTTAATATATGTATATATATTCTTTTAAAAGTGGTTCGAAAGTGTTCGTTTTTGTCACTACATATTTTTAAGAAATGGTAAATTCGCTGTTCGGTTATTACCACCAAATTTACTACTGGGCTCACTTGCTTAATATGTGTATGTACATATGTAGGAGCGCAGCGCAATTGTTTCACTCCGTTTTGAAAATGCATACGTTTGTAAGTATGGTTATATATGCACACGATTATGTGAAAACTTCAGAAAAACTAAGTTCTTTAAAAGACCAAAAAATAGTTAGTACTGCTGGGAGCGCAGACTCTATATGTATGTATGTATGTATGTGCCTATGGTTGTGCAGTTGCAGTATAGATACTTACGGTAACCATCCGTCCTTTATTTTAAAGAACAGACCTTTATTTTAACACCCTGTGCTTTATATTTTTTGTCAAAATAAAGGACGCTATTTGTCCTTTATTTCTTAAACTGTCCTTTAAATTAGCTTTGGATTTTACAGAGGTCAATTTTTAAACATAGAATATGAAAAAATAAAAATGTCCATAATAAAACAGAATGAAAACCTTCGTCAGTTTGCTCGCACCCCACTTAAGGGTCACGAATCCTTGATAATACTGATAAGCGGAAATTTATGTAATTGAAAAAAAATTTTACTAATATTTAGACATTTTTCCAGAAAAATTATAATACTTTGATTCAAGTTTATTGTTGACAAAAGCATAGGGAAAGTTGTTCCCAGGATCGGGTTGCACGCTAAGTTTTCAGATCCACTGAAAAATAACAATAAACCTCCGCTCAATTATGATAAACTCATTGTGGCAACAAAGGATGGCGAAGTCCTTGATAGGGATTTGGTTTCATTTTTCGGAATCGGTTAAAATCCGGTTACAGAGCCTTTCGAGAAGAGGAACTTGTACAATTTAATAATATAATTAACTGGCAAATATTTGATCTAAATTACCATCATACAAGTTGTATGTTCGTATTCTAAAATCATTGGGAAAAATGTCCTTTATTTTACGTTCGTTAATATGGTCACCGTAAGTATACTGATAGCTGCACTGATTTTGGGGACGAAGAACACAGTATACCAATAGAAAAGGTTTTTGTTGTTCTGGCTGTTAATTTGGTCCCCATAAAGGACTTGAGGGTTGCGAGCAACTGTTTTTCCGCATTCAGGGTGCTGTGCAGCAAAATAATGTGGTGAAAAATTTTAACATCGGATAAATGGCGAGAGAAATATTGTTATGCGCTTTATAAGTAAACATGAACGTAATAAAATATTTTATACTTCAATCCAACTAATTAGCGCTATTTTTGCAATTCGAAATGATCTTAAAAATATTTGTTGTGAAATACGTACCTTATGAGTTAAATGGAAACTATCTTATATGTAAAAAAATATATTCCGATTTACTTCAAATAAATGATGTAAAATGTGTTATATATGGATCTAATTTTAATAATAAAATTTATTACTTTCATCTACATTGCTTTTATTGCAAGTTTTCACGTGTAGTTGCAGTTTTCTGCAATTGTCTCTGGCCGAATATACATGTTAAAGTCAAATAATTTCACAATTTGTACCCTATTAAAGGTTTATATTTTAATAAAATGTGATCAATTATTTAAGAATATATAAATTCCGATCAAACTATAGTACTGAATGCTTGACAAATAATTATTTAAATCAAATGATCAATAGTGAACGCACTCGGAGTGAATTTTGGAGCACGGAGCGAATTATGCATATTAAGACTAAATAATTTCTAACTTTCTAAAATATTATACGTTTATATTTCAATGTAATATGATTAATTACTGAAGAATATATAAACTCCGATCAAACTTCACTACTGAATGCTTGACAAACAATATTTGAATCAAAAGATCAATATTGAACGCGCTCGGAGCGAATTTTGGAACACGATATAAAATATGCATGTTAAGACTAAATAATTTCTTATAAGCTTATGGCCTTATTCATAAAAAAAGTAGCTTTAAAAAAGGTTTATAAACTGAAAAATGTATGAAATCGTCACTTTGTAAAGCTCTTTAAACCTACTTTATTTTTTATGAATAACACCATTATGTTTTAATATAATATAATTAACTACTGAAGAATATATTAACTCCGATCAAACTATAGTATTAATTGTATGACAAACTATTTAAATCAAATGATCAACAGTGAACGTGCTCGGAGAAAATTTTGGAACACTTCATAGAATATTTACAGAGGAACCAAATAATATAGGTAGAGATCAAAATGTATTTAACAAAGTGTGATTGAATTTGATATTGCTCTCAGAAGAACCATCCTATAAAGTCAAAATTGAAAAAAAAATTTTATGAATTTTGAATCGTTTGTTTATATTTTTTTACATAATAGTATCTTAAGAGAGCCGCACTGAGTTGTTAATAACAGCTTGTTTAATACACCCATGATACAAATATTTAAAGGTAAAACCGCTTGCTCAATTCGTCGGCCATCATTTATTTTTTGAAGTTTGTCTATTTTATAAAATTGAAATTTTGAGAGCAACTCAAATCTATACATATAATAAAATTGTAACAGGTCGATGTCTGTACATTATAGATATTAAAGAAAAATTAATGTGGGGGGTCTTTTTTAAAGCACCAGAAGCCAAATCAACCATTTTTAGAATTTTTGTCTGTCTGTCTGTCTGTCTGTCTGTCTGTCTGTCTGTCTGTCTGTCTGTATGTTTGTTCGCGCATCACTCGAAAACGAATGCATGGATTTGAATGCAGTTTTAACCGATGCATTGCTAGAGGTCTAACTTAAAATTTAGGAAGAAAAAAAATTAGAGAGTTGCCACCTGTTTGAAAATTGGAGTTTAAGTAAATTGATACGAAAAAATTAATATTGCAATATGGGCGTCAAAAGAAAGAGAATGAAGAAGGCTTACAGCCAAAAATATTTTTTTAGAGTTGCCACCTGTTTATAAATTTACATTAAATTTAATTTATAAGATAAGTTGAATATTGCAATATGGGTATCAAACTGAAAGGGTTTAGTAAATTATATTGCCGAAAATATTTTTAGGGGGGGCTGCCAACTGTTTGAAAAATTGTATTGTATTAAATTGATAAAATAAATGAAATCTATATCTACATCTATAAATCTATACATATAATAAAATTGTAACAGGTCGATGTCTGTACATTATAGATATTAAAGAAAAATTAATGTGGGGGGGTCTTTATTAGAGCACCAGAAGCCAAATCAACCATTTTTAGATTTTTTGTCTGTCTGTCTGTTTGTCTGTCTGTATGTTTGTTCGCGCATCACTCGAAAACAAATGCATGGATTTGAATGCAGTTTTCAACGATGTATTGCTAGAGGTCTAACTTAAAATATAGGAAGAAAAAAATTAGAGAGTTGCCACCTGTTTGAAAATCGGAGTTTAAGTAAATTGATAAGAAAAAATGAATATTGCAATATGGGCGTCAAAAGAACGAGGCTGAAGAAGGCTTACAGCCAAAAATATTTTTTAAAGTTGGCACCTGGTTGAAAATTTACATTTAATTTAATTTATGAAATAAATTGAATATTGCAATATGGGTATCAAACTGAAGGGGTTTAGGAGATTTTATTGCCGAAAATGGTTTTAGGGAGGGCTGCCACCTGTTTGAAAAATTTTATTGTATTAAATTGATAAAATAAATGAAATCTATATCTACATCTAGATATACATATAATAAAATTGTAACAGGTCGATGTCTGTACCTTATAGATATTAAAGAAAAATTAATATGGTGGGTTTTTATTAAAGCCACAGAAGCCAAATAAACAATTCTTAGAATTTTTGAATATCTGTCTGTCTGTATATTTGTACGCGCATCAGTCGAAAGCATGGAATTGAATGCAGTTTTCACCGTTGTATCGCTAGAGATTTAGCTTCCAATATAGAAGAAAAAATTAGAGAGTTGCCACCTGTGTTTAAAATTTCAGTTTAGGTCAATTAATACGGTAATGTGAATACTGCAATATGGCTGTTAAATGAAAGAAATTTACAAAGGCCTACAGCTGAAAATATGTTTGTGGAAGGTTGCCACCTATTTGAAAACTTTAATTTAATATAATTGATAGCATAAATTAAATATTGCAATATTGGCATCAAACTAAAGACGATAGGAAATTTTAATCCTGAAAATATTTTTAGGGGATTTGCCAACTGATTGAAAGATTGTATTCATTGAAATTTGTAAAATAAATGAAATATTGCAATACGAATATTAAACTAAAGAGGATTAGGAAGCTTACTTTTGAAAATATTCTTGAAGCGGGTTGCCACTTATTTGAAAACTTTAATTCAGTTAAATTTACTATATAAACTAAGTGTTGCCATATGGGTATCAAACGAGAGTACTTGAGAATAATAAAATTGCAACAGGCCGATATCTGTACATAATAGATGTTAAAGAAAAATTAATAGGGGGTTTATTAGATCAACAGAAGCCAAATCTAAAATTTCGGTATGTTTGTCTGTATGTTTGCAAACGCATCACGCAAAAGCTAATGTATGGAATTAAATGCAGTTTTGCTAGAGCTCTAATTGAAAATATAGAATCCATTTTTTTTTTTTTTTAGTTTATCGTCAATCATTATTCCTAGGTATTTGAACGTATTAACTTTTTCCAGTGCGTCGTTGTTTATATTTAGAGTTAGCAACGCACCGTTCTCAAAATTTCGCCTTGATATAACCACAAACTTAATTTTTTTTTATTTCTGTTTGGAAGGGTTTTCGCTAAAAAAAATTTAAACTTTTCGTTGTTGCTGCCAAAAAAATTAAGAATTAATCTGAGACGTTAAGTTTTACAATTTCATACAGTTCTCTTTACAATGCATTTCACTAAACTACTAAACGGCTGCATCGACTTGGTTCATATTTGGCAACACGTTGAAAATAAATATTCTGACCAAAAATTTACTCGGTATTTAGCTCGGGATATTCCTAAAATTCTTATACAGACTAAAACGTAAAAAACCAATATATCACTAAAACCAATTACGCTGGGGAACTGAAACTTAGCACTGATGCATATATTGCAAATGCATTGGGAAAGGGGGCGTGGCTCCTTCCTTCCATGCAAACTGAACTTCTCATATAGGTTATGTCTGGAACTGCTTACGCTAACGTCCTGAAATTCTACACAGCTACATATGTTATCAATACCGTAGTTATGGCGAAAAGTGATAATTATTGGAAAGGCTGGATCGATATACATTTACGTAAACGTGCAAGTATCACTCGATTGGGAACCATTTTCTCCTAGATTTATAAATCCCATTGAACTATTCTAACTTTGTCTTTAATTTTCAGTAAGGTAAAATTTTTATGAAAATTTTGAAGAATTTTTTTAAGTTTTTCACAAAGAATGGAGCTTTGCTTTTACGAGTTTCGCTATAAACTGTCCTATCTACATACCTATTTGCATAAAATGATAGCCGTTTTCGTTGTTCGGAATAAACTCAAAAAACACTGAATAGAGTTCCGTCAGATTGTCGGATTGTACTATAAAACTCGCTAGGTGGTGCTGGAGTAGAGTTATTTATAAAAATCGTATTTATTAACCGATTTCGTTCAAATTTTAAATGTGAGCTATGTACCTGTATGATAGAAAATTCTTTTGATAAAAATTTACCCGATTAGTGCCGCTGGAGTCAAGGTAGAAATTCATGACACGTATTCATTTTATGGTAAGCAATGGTTTTGCAGAAAATAAGCCCAATGGATGGCGCTGCAGCCGAAATGTATAGAAACCCCGTGTGGTTGGTCTGCTTTGGACCTATGTTTAAGTTATACGAATTTAGTTTTCAAATGTTTAAATGAAGCATGGGGTTAAGTTTTTCTGACGCCCTCATGCACGATCATGCGGTCTTGCATCTACCCTGAAATCAGTTCATAAATTTTACCACGAATTGTAAAAGTGGTGAATTAACAAGGAAAGATCACCGTAGGTATATCAACTGCTTCATTTGAAAGATACTTAAGAGATCACACTACTCATTTAGCAATGTACCGGAAAACTTTTCATCCTATGGGACAGCGAGGATTCTTGGCCTTCCTATAAAGAAAATGCACTTCTGTGCTCTTGAGTTTCCCTATAAGAACTTTTATTGGCATACGTAAGATCATACAAAAAGATTACGCATGATTGGCAGAGAACTCACAGGTGAAAATAAGACCATCAGTAAAGCTCATGACACCAAAAGGGATTGGTATTCCATATGGTATCACAGCGTTACTACTATTTGCCTATATGTGAGGAGGATACTGCGCCTTAGTGGTTTCAACTTAAATCAAAAACTTTGACTTTACAGACTAATTTTGTTTTTAAACGCTCTTTTGCATTGGCTAACGCAAAAGCTCTTATTAGGCGCCGCGAAGTAAGCGGGCATTGGCTAGTGCCAAATAAAAGTAAACCAAAAAAGAAATAGATGAAAATATTGAAGTTTTCATTTATTTGAGACTGAAAATGAGAATGTATTTGTGAGGTTGGAAATTTGAAAACATTTTTGTAATGTTAGCAAACTTCAAAAATGTTCAGGCTGCCTCTCAGCGGTTTTACCTTCAGATTTTTGTATCATGGATACACTTTGGTCGAGATATCACGAACAAGTTTTCCTTTGCTTATTTTTACTTAAAATCCTTAAATATGTATCTTGATTTCTGTAGAATTCGTATTCATTTTTTTAACGATTTAAAAAAAAGGGAGGACAGTCGGATCTACGTAACCAGAACGACCTGAATGAGCACTGAAGTCTGTTTTTTTTTTTTGCTCAAAATTACTTGTTATTATTCAGATACAGTTTCGCTACTATTTAGAGATTTCTCGACATACTTGTTCACATTTCCGGTTTTTATTATTTTTCTTATTAGTCATTTATATGTTTAGGACTTACTGTGGGTGCTTTAAGATTCATTTTGTAAATATGTATGTATATATAAAAAACAATTGCGATATTTTATTTTGTTTTAAATTATGAATTTTATTCGTGCAATTTTTTATGTTTAATAGTTTTGAGATTTTTTGGTTCTGTTGTATTCTTTTATTGCTAATCTTAAACTCTTACTTTAAGTTATAATGTTGAAGATATGCCTTCTGCCTTTGTCAAGCACTTAAGCTAGGTGCGAGAAATTTAGCATATGCGCGTAAGAGCATAGAGTAGGTATAGGGCTGTGCTGCCGCGATTCTCCAACATCTTGTCAAAGGAGAAAACATACTGGTGGCGGAATCCATCGTAGTCCGATTTTTCATAAAATCTACAAAAAAACGATCACTGAATCTGAACTGCTATGAACGTGTTTATTCAAAGCATGCACTGCGTTCGTAGCTACTCGAATTTAATAGCATTTTCGTAGATTTCACGAAAAATCGGACTACGATGGATTCTATGACAGCCTTGCTTAGTTCGTGCCAATATAGCAACTCAGTTACCAGGTTTCAGTTGCTAGTTGCCATCGGTAATACCATTTCAGCCACTGGCCAACCAACTGAAGTTCGGTTGTCCTCCGTAATCGACACATAAAATCGGAATCGAATATGCATGCACGTTCTGCAGAACGATAAATATTTTGTAAATATGTGCTCTGTCCGCTAACGAATTCCAGGCATGTGTGAAATATCGTATGTGAAGCCTCCGTCTGACTTAACGATTGTCAAGGGCATGCCAGAAGACGTTTCATCATATGTTTTCGACCATCGTCTTCTTCGAGTAAGTTCATCGATTCCAAAAACTTTACAACCTCTATGTGCCAGCAGCCCTTAGTGTTTTTGCCAATGACATGGCGCTATTGCACTGTTAATAACCAAATTTAGCCGCAGTTGCATTCACACGTGATATAACGGCTATTTTCGGCATATGGGAATGCCCAGGAGATGGCGTTTGTTCAGCTATCGAAATCATTACAACGACGGCGGTGGGCAGTACTGCTGGAACATATTTACCACACCAGTGTTTGTGGCGTTTTGTTCTGCAACAATAGCCTGCAATGATGACATGTCATATAATGTCGATGAACAAAGATATAAAATTGAAAACGACTAACCTTATTCCCGGCCGATTGGGAGACCACCCTTCGTCACGACCAGAACGCATTCACCAAGAGGAAAAACCGCAGGGATTGCAGTAGTTCTTGCAATCACCGTTGATGATGCTGTGCTTGTAACTAATAGTCTGAAAAGACAGAAAATTGCATTAATCAAATGTTAAACACATAAAAATAAATTTCAATAATTTGTTTACCATTTCACAAACCGAATTACCAAGAAATAGAAACTCACCGCGATGCGATACAGAAATAAAAACCAACAGGGGTGCATTTTCTTGGTAAACAACACAAGCGCTCAGAGCAATCTGATCCACAATTTTATTTTCTGAAAAATAAGACTTGAAAAGAGTTTTTAAACATGATTATCACATTATCTAATTAGCGCACACTATCGAGTTTATTTCTAGTAGAATATAATTGTATTATATCAGACTTTTTTTCAATGTTTTCTAATATTCGTTCTTTTGGAATGCAAAAGCAACCATGCGCTCAATTTCTTGTACGGAAATTTGGCCCCCATAAAGGACTTTCACCACGAAACAGCTACAAAAACAAAAACCTTTTCTACTGGTATACTGTGACGAAGAATAAGCGCAAACCGTAAGTTAAAAATATTTGTTAGCAAGCGACAATTCGTTTTTAACAGCTGTGCTTTGGAATGCACGCTAGTTTGGTTTGAGGAGGCGCTTTGTAATTATGCGCAATTAGATATAAATAGGCAGGTTAAAGGATCACCACGCATGTATGCATGTATGCCTGTATATACTACGTATGTATATTTGTGCGTTTGTATATTTAGGCGCTTACTGGGTAAGCTGAACTGAGTTTATATTATTTACTGTGACAATAGAGCAAACTTTTTATTTCTTTCATTTTTATATGTATGTTCATTAAACTGCATCACTCACCATACAAAAAAAAATCGGTACTATTTTTCCATTGGAACTATAAAATCTATTATTTTTTAAGACGTCCACCAAAATATTTCGGAAAAATATTAAGATTTAATGAGCTGGACCGATTTGAAAATACCTCCAAAAATGGAGTTTTTTATGAATAAAAATAGTTTCTTAAAGATTTTTTTTTGAAAAAATCCCCTCAAATGACAAAACGGTTTAAGCTTAAAATATTTGCATAAAAATATTTAAAAAAAAAACTAAAAAAAAAGTTTGAACGGAATCGTAATGATGAGATTTTTGATGCTGTTTTTTTTAACTTTTTTCAAAGATTAGTATAGGAAAAACTTGAATAACTGAACCTAACCTCTTCCGATTTAGACTTAGGAGGTATCATTGGAAAGGTATTTTCTCACCCTTTTTATTTCTTTGCTAATAAACTCATTCAAAGGATGAAAGAGAAAGGTAGGATGAACGAACGTCAGATGAATTAAGATGTGTTGGTATTTGAAAAAAAAAAAAAAGGGACACGAATGTTTTTTTTTTGACAGAAATAAAAACAGTGTGAAAATACCTTTCTACTGAGATCCCATAAGTCTAAATCAGAATAGTTTTAGCCCAGTTATTCAAGTTTTTCGTACACCTTCAAAGATTGGTAACAGCATCAAAAATCTCATTCTTACGATTCCGTTGAAAAGATTTTTAAATATTTGTATGCAGATTTTTTAAGCTTAATCTAATTTGTCATCTGAGGGGACTTTTTTCAAAAAGTTCTTTAAGAAACTATCTTTATTCATAAGAAACTTCATTTTTGGAGGTATTTTCAAATCGGCCCAGCTCGCTTAAATCTTAATAGATTTCCGAAATATTTTGGTGGACATCTTAAAATATAATATATTTTGTAATCCCGGCGGAAAACCCGCAACTTTTTTTAGTGATGCAGTCTAATGTTCATATATGAACGTTTGTAAGGGGCTTAAAAATTTTGTATGGATTGAAAGTTTCTACTGTCTTGTGTTTCTTACTTCCCTTTACTTTTTCCGCTTTTATCGCTCTTTAGTTGTTATTGCTGCTGGCGCCAATGTCGATCCTTGCTTTCGTGTACTGCTTTTGCTCACGTACTGTTGGTGTTAGGTACAGATAATGCTGTTGCCCTGGTAGGTGTTAGCTTAATGCCACCGCACACTGCTTATTTTTGTTAGTCCGCGATTTTATTTTATTTTTCAGTCTTTTTTGATTTTTGGTCACCTTCTTAACTCTTAATGTTTTGTACATGTTTAAGCTTTGAAGTTATTAAATGTTTGCATGTATATGTACGTACACTTTTAAGTGACCCAGTCTAAAGTTCACTTCACTTTTTGTTTGTGTTTTGTAAATTGTATTTATTTTCACAGGTGCCTTTCTGTATGGCGAAGAAGGACCATAGCAACGCGAGAAGGGATTCCTCGCGCTTTATTAAAAAAATCACTCGCGTTTTTTTTAAACGTTATAAATGATTTATTTGACAACTAAATGATGTTTAAGTACATATATACGGAATGAAAATATATGTTAATTACGTCCGGGATTCTGTGGTGGCCGTTTTCCCGTGTGCGCTCAGTTAGACGGTTGATATCGGAGTGTTTTTTCCATTTCTCTTGTGCTTTCACCAAAGAGTGATGGTAATGACAGCGTGATTAGGATTAGGGTGTGCACATTTTAATCAACGATTAAACAAACCGATTTTTCAAAAACTGCGTTGAAAGTCTTGATCATGATACAAAAAAAATTTAGTTCCATTGTCACTTTTTCGTCGCCATAATAACAACCTGACAATTAAGTAGATTGTGACATTTCGTGCTCCCATACCCAATGTCTAAAATCCTCCAAATTGTGTTATTATTTTTTTGTTTATTTACTAACATTTTGTTCTTATACTATGTCTCCATTATGAGATTTAATGAAGATTTAGCCCTCTGACGAGATTTGACGTTAAATCTTTTGAGATTTGTCATATAAAAATTAAATCTCGAAAGGTAGTAGATTTAAGTTAAATCTTCGTCAAATCTTCAATAATATTGATCAATAAGTACAATTTGTTGGATGTGGCAACCACAAATTCACATGCCATAAGTCAAATGACATTTGTGTTTTCAATATACAGTTGAGGACATTGAAATCTGGCCTATCATAAAAACATGAATTTTCGTATTTTTAGGGATTTTTATATTTTTTTGTTAGTTTGGGAGGAAAATTAGTAATACATATTTACATAACTTTGGTTGTAATAGATTAAGAAAATATTATTTTAAAAACTAAAAATTTAGAAGAAATGTTTTATAGTAATATCATGCAGAGTCTTCTCCGCTTTCTATAAGTCATTTACGCGCTGCGAAAAAAAATTTATAAATTTCGGTAATGGTTCTGCTTCGATAACATTGCACCGAACATCCTCTAGAACTCAGTTCGTATTCATGATATGCCAAAGGCCCACGATTGGATTTTCGGTTCCCTCCTATGAACAAGAGAGTTCTACAAAAATTTTTCTTTCCGTAAATGTTTTTTACCGTTTTGATAATTTTTCTTAAATTCGGGAAAATG
>NW_023458555.1:87334001-87335125 GCF_013731165.1 Rhagoletis pomonella | reverse complement strand
TTAAAACATAAATGAATTGTTTCATTCGATACATGGCGATCCTGCCAACTTTTTGCGAAAATTAATTTGCAAAAAAGCTATCCTGCCAACCGGTGCTTAGATTTGAATTGCACAGTGGCAGTCTAGTGCTTTGCTGCACAGATCAGCCTGAATCCTGGTTTGCTTAAATTGCAACATTTTTAAAATTTTGTGCTTAAAAATTATGCACTAAAAGCACTTTGACTTGATCAGCCACAAAGATCCGTCAGCTGCGTGATGAAGGAAGGACCACAACCAATAACTCTCGAGGAATATAGAAAAAGAACCAGACTAGAAAGACAACATAAAGATGGCACAACGGGCACCTAATAAAAACCTTGTCGGCAGATTGGTGAACAGCCTTAAGAGCAAGGAGTTTCGTGATTATTTAATGAGCACACATTTTTGGGGGCCAGTGGCTAATTGGGGAATTCCGCTTGCAGCAATTGCAGATTTTAAAAAGGATCCGAAATTCATCACGAATTCCTGATGGTATTTAGTAAATAGAAAGCAAAATTAAAAAAAAAATAATAAAAAAATATAAATTATATTATAAGCAAACAAAAACTGATGTGCGTAAATCCGCACTCATAGGGCCAGTAAGCGAATTTTCGTGGCAAAAATATTTTTTTTTATATACATATACAATACATTTCTTAAGTTACTTTCAATCTTACTTTTTTTTTTTTTAAAAAATAAAAATTTTTTATGACTTTTTTTTTTAAATATTAAGCCTTAAATAAATATTACTTACTTATTTAAATATTACACCACTACAAGAAATTATACAAACTCCCACAATGACACAGACAGTAGTAGAATTTATAAATACAGCAACAAAGCTTATACCTGATTTTGATGGCAAATCAGAAAATTTACGTTCATTCCTTGACCCACTAACTCTGGTTGATGCGATAAAAGGCGAACATGAGGCAATAGCCATTTCCTTAATAAAGACTAAACTTAAATGAAATTCGAGAAATTTGATTGACAATGAAAATACAATTGCGGAAATCAGTACCAAACTACGCACCACCGTAAAAGGTGAGTCAGTAGAAGTAGTGACTGCAAAACTTATGAATATAAGACAAAGTAGCAAAACTGCT
>NW_023458555.1:87301911-87333901 GCF_013731165.1 Rhagoletis pomonella | reverse complement strand
AATTCAATACAATTAAAACATAAATGAATTGTTTCATTCGATACAAAGGCGTAAATATTCGCGTGCGCTGGGTTTGGGTCCCGCCACGTTAAAACTCCGCCCAATGAAAAGAAAAAAACAGCCTCGGATGAGACCCCCTTTTTCTGATCACGACCACGGCAAACGTATAAAGGACTATGATTTAACAGTATGCACCTGGAATATCCGGTCCCTTAATGGGGAAGGTGCCTCTGCCCGGCCGGTTGATGTCCTCGGGAAGACAAAGGCTGACATCACCGCCATCCAAGAAATGCGATGGACGAGGCAAGGAAAAGTAAGCGTGAAGCCTTGCGACATCTACTACAGTTGTCACGTAAAGGAGCGCAAATTCTGTGTTGGATTCGTGGTAGGAGAGAGACTCCGTCACCGAGTACTGGCGTTAACCCCGGTGGACGAACGTATAGCCACAATCCGCATCAAAGCTAGATTCTGCAACATCTGCGCCCATGCCCCGATGGAAGAGAAGGATGAGGCGTCCAAGGATCTCTTATATGAGCGCTTGGAACGCACATATGAGCGCTGCCCCCGACACGATATCAAAATCGTGCTTGGCGATTTTAATGCCAAGGTGGGCAAGGAAGGGATCTTTGGCGCCACTGTCGGAAAATCCAGCCTCCACGACGAAACGTCCGATAACGGACTGAGGGTGATCGACTTCGCCGGGGCCCGAAACATGGTAATATGTAGTACTAGGTTCCAGCATAAGAACATCCACCAAGCTACATGGCTGTCTCCAGATCGAAAAACGAGAAACCAAATCGATAATGTTGTGATAGACGGAAGGCATGCTTCAAGCGTTTTGGATGTACGTCCACTCCGAGGGCCAAACATGGACCCAGACCACTATATTGTTGTAGCCAAGATAGGCACCCGCCTCTGTGCAGCAAAAAATGTGCGCCCAACAATGCAAGGAAAGCTTAACGTCGAAAAGCTGCAATCACAACAGACGGCCAATATATTCGCCATTCGACTCACACACCTGCTCTCTAAGAGCACTTTTCAACAATCCGACACACTCGAGCAGTGGAACCACATTTCCCGACGCCGAAGAAGTAGTCGGATTTCAGAGAGCCCGAAAGAACAACTGGTACGATGAGGAATGTCAAGAAGCCGCAGAGAAGAAAGATGCCGCCTACAGGGCCACGCTGTGATCGGGCGCAACGCGAGCCAAGTGGGACCGTTACAGGGAAGTCAAGAAGGAACCGAGACGTATTTGGCGCAATAAGAAGAGAGAGGCCGAAATACGTGAGTGCGAAGAGCTTGATATGCTGGCCGACAGGAAGAACGCCCAAAAATTCTACCAGAGAGATAGGTGACTTACGGAAGGTTTCAAGACCGGGGCGAACTCCTGTAAGAACAACAATGGTGACCTAGTGACCGATGTCCAGAATATACTTAAATTGTGGAGGGAACACTTTTACAATCTACTGAATGGTAGCAGCGCTGAAAGTAGTGAAGAAGACGAACCCGAGTCCCCAGTCGATGATGATGGAGTAGCTGTCCTACCGCCTGACTATGACGAGGTACGAATAGCGATTACGCGGCTGCAAAACAACAAAGCTGCTGGAGCTGACGGCCTGCCAGCCGAGCTATTCAAGTACGGTGGCGTGGAGCTGATGAGGTGCATGCATCAGCTCGTATGCAGAATATGGTCAGATGAACGCATGCCCGACGACTGGAATTTAAGTGTGCTCTGCCCAATCCACAAGAAAGGCGACCCCGCCATATGCGCCAACTACCGCGGAATCAGCCTTCTAAGCATAGGTTATAAGGTCTTATCGAGTGTATTGCGCGAAAGACTGAGCCCACCGTCAACAAGCTGAGCCCACCGTCAACGAGCTGATTGGGCCTTATCAGTGTGGCTTTCGGCCTGGAAAATCCACCGTAGATCAGATATTCACAATACGCCAAATCTTGGAAAAGACCCGCGAGAATAGGATCGACACACTCCATCTATTTGTTGATTTTAAAGCCGCTTTCTACAGCACGAAGAGAAGTTGCCTTTATGCCGCGATGTCTGGATTTGGTATCCCCGCGAAACTAATACGGCTGTGTAAAATGACGTTGAGCAATACCGCCAGCTCCGTCAGAATAGGGAAGGAGCTCTCCGAGCCGTTTGATGCCAAACGAGGTTTTAGACAAGGGGACTCCCTTTCGTGTGATTTCTTTAATCTGATGTTGGACAAGATAATAAGAGCCGCAGAACTGCACCGCTCAGGCTCAATACTTTACAAGAGCGTACAATTCCTGGCGTATGCCGACGACGTTGATATTATCGGTAAAAACAAGGGCTACGTCTGTTCTACCTTCTCGGGATTGGATAGGGAAGCAAAAAGAATGGGTCTGGTGGTGAACGAGGACAAAACGAAGTATCTCCTGTCATCACAAAAACAGTCAGAGCATATGCGTCTTGGCACCCACGTCACTGTTGACAGTTACAAGTTTGAAAAAGTAGACGACTTCGTTTATTTGGGAACCAGCATTAACACCAATAATAATGTCAGCCTAGAAATCCAACGGAGAATTACTCTTGCCAACAAGTGCTACTTTTGGCTGAGTAGGCAATTGAGAAGTAAAGTCCTCCCTCGTCGTACAAAGATCGCACTCTATAACTCTCATCATGCCTGTGCTGGTGTATGGCGCGGAAGCATGGACAATGAAAGCATCTGATGAGGCGGCTCTTGGAGTTTTCGAGAGAAAGATTCTGCGAAAGATTTACGGACCTTTACGCGTTGGTGATGGTGAATATCGCAGACGATTTAACGATGAGCTGTATGAGCTTTACAACGATATAGACATAGTGCAGCGAATTAAAATTCAGCGTCTCCTCTGGCTTGGCCATGTCGTTCGAATGGACAGAAACGCTCCTGCTCTGAAAATATTCAACGCGGGCCGCGATGCTGGTAACAGAGGAAGAGGAAACCCTTCTCTGCGTTGGAAAGACCAGGTGGAGAAGGACTTGGCTTCACTTGGAATTTCCAATTGGCGTCAGTAAGCACAGAGGAGAAATGACTGGCGTGCTGTTTTGGACTCGGCCAAAATGGCTTAGGTGGTTACAGCGCCAATAAAGAAGAAGAAGAAGTGTAACGAGGAATTCATTAACACCATTTTTGTAACAAATTACAGCTTGCAATCAAATCATGACATGGGAGAATAATGTGACGACGACGACGACGAGACTTCATTTCATGACGCCAAGAGAAAAACTATCCAAGAGCCATATGTTGATGTACCATGTTTTGAACAAGCTTTCAGAGTTTTCGAAACCACCTACAAAACGGGTTCGAAGATATGTTATGACGCCACGGTTATCTGCAGCAAGTGACAATGCTAAAGTAAGTGATGAAATGGCAGGGCATATACTTATCGCAACCGCCGATGCATTGGGTCACCGTGCAGAATATCGAGTGAAAGAACCAAAGGAAATTTTCAGGTTTATTTACATTTTTGTCATCCGAAATTTACTTTATTTACAGTTAAACACTATTGGATCGCTTGGAAGATTTTTCCAGATCTTACTGGAATAAATAAAGTTGATCGTATCGCAATTCTTGTGAGTTACAATGGCACAACCAAATTCCTCAGCGCACCAAATATAGCCCGGTCAACTGGTGAAAATATTGGTAATATTGTTTATGAAAAATTGGTGGAGCGGAATCTTGTGAATCAAGTTTAAGGTATGTCCTTTGATACAACTGCGAGTAATACAGGCACTAAAACGGGAGCTGCTTTTTTGTTGAAAAAAAAATTGGTCGCGAAATAATGAGGTTTCCTTGTCGTCACCACATATATGGAATTATTTTCCGTGCTGGTTTTGAATTGAAACTAAATTCAAACAATGTACCTGATGTTAAAATTTTTGAACGTTTTACGAAGACTTGGCCGAAACTTAACCATCGCTCGTCTAAAAGTGGAATCGAAGATGTTATCATTTGCTCCAGTCATAAATCCCGCAGAATGTTTGCTTTATCGTCGGCGTTTTTGCAAGATGACCCATCGACTTGGGAAATGACTATCGAATATTAAGGTTTGACCCACTGTCAGAATTTATTTGTTGTAATTGGTACTGCCGAGCGAGGTGTAAAATTTATCAAAGATTTAAATAAAATATTGACGAGCGATAAAGAAGAAAAGCAATTGCCGTTTCAGATTGTTAAAGTCTATCGAAAGAGATACTCTTCATACAAGAAATCAGATTTACACCCCTATTCTGCAACTCTTTTGTATTCGGATTTTACTACGAATCGTAGAAATAGTATGCTGCAATCCGAATGGTATTTTCGAATTTTCGAAATTCGTACCAATGGTATGCCTAAAAACGAACGAGTAAGCTTTTTTGCGTAATTGTGTACGAAAACAATTCTTTGTCGGAGGCGAAATAAAAGATGTAAATCGATGTGTGTTTGCAAGAAATATTGGTGGTGTTCATTTAAACAGATAAATTTGCCTTTCGCATATACGTATATTTTTATCCACTGCGCTGTATAAACGAGCAAAAAAGAATATTTGTTGCCCCTTATCAAGAAACTTGGGTCCGGTTTAGTTAATGTACAACGATTTTCGGTTGTTGTGTCCAAACGCATAACCCGAATCCAAAAACTTTAACATACACATGTAATCAAAGGATTCACATCTTATTTAAGATAAATGTTTCCTACCACTAGCTTATTAATAAACTCGGTTTGCACTATGACCTTTTTTGCAAATTTCGACGTGGGTTCTGCGCAAAAATATATGCACAAGAAATGTTGTATACTTTTGACATGCGGAAGCCCCTCTTCTCCGCAACTCAGAAAGGAGAATTCTACTTAGTAAGGGGTATAATCCCTAAGCGCGGCCGAAGGCAGAAGCAAGCGCAACAGGTGGTGGACCTAACAAAGTGCATGTTTTCAATGGCTTGAAAGAAGCTGTTATTGCATTAACTGGATTGGAACCAGAGCTTCAGGCATAGGAGGAGTTCTGGCTTGTGGTTCAACAATTCAACCAGAAGCTGACATGGATGCGCCCATGGTTACTATGCCCGACAGCTCCGCATATCTTTGTGAATCCATTGCCATAGCGCCCGCTTACTCTGCTGCTATAATTGCAAATACACCAGAATCCATAATTTTCCTCGAAATATGTAAAATTAACCAATTTTACCATAAACAAGCACATGATGAGTGTTTTTTTAATTCCTTTCCACTTTGTTTTCCTTCATTCAGCTATCTTCGAAAAACAACTGATAGCTGGCAATGCTGCACATGTTTCCGCAAGGGTTGCAGCATGTGGATTTTTCGTTTTTCGTAGCGTAGCTACGAATTATGAATTACGAAAATTCGGGTTCTAGAATAAGCTGGTTTGTTTAAAAAAATAAATAATTTGTTCATGTGTTCTTGGAGAAGTAAAATAAATTCATAGTTTATACCTACAAAGAGTGTTATTTAATACAGCATACGTTTTTAACAAATTTTATGAAATGCTGTAAATTCAATAATATTGCTACATCGATATCAATAATAAAATAACTTAATTTTTGAAGCAAAAACCATATTTCTTTTTTACGTTATTTTCGCTTCTATCAAGCGTTATCCTATTGACCCCAAATTTTTACTGTAAGTATTTCAGACGAAAAGAAACAAATATCCGGGAAGCGCCCGATGAAATTTTGAAATTTTGATTTGTACAAATAAGGGCACTCTTAATGTACAACATACCTCTATTATTGGTTACAAGAATTTTAAGCTATAATAAAAAAATATTTAGCAATAATTATTGGTTTTGAAACATGGTGTAATAATAACAAGGTGTTGTCAGTAACCTAACCTCACTTTTTCGGCAGGTCTATTCCGGTCACGCATTTTAAATTAGTAGAAAAGGTACTAATTATTTATTACTTTTAATCCGTTTGTGCATAATATTTCAAATTAAATGTAGGAAAATGTATAGTTACAGGCTTATAAGCCTGAATACATGTTTGCATCGTCAGCTCCACACAGCTTGGACATATCGAGCCATAACCGCCAAAATAACGTAAGCGACATTTTTTTCAAAACTTTCTTTTTGATGCAGAAATGCATCTAGATGCTCTAGGAATATTTCTGCATCAAAAAGAAAATTTTGAAAAAAATGTTGCTTACGTTATTTTCGCGGTTAGGGCTCGATATATTGTAAGTTATGAAAAAGTAAAGGCCGTAAAATAAAGCAATTTCCTATAAGACTGTAAATGATTTTTTAAATAGATTAAAACAAATAAATATCGATAATATAAGCGAAATCGTAATTTAACCATGCTGCCGCTCTATTCTAGTGTATCAGTAGTCCATTTGGCTCGATATTATGACAATGCAGCAAAATATATTTATTATAAAAAAGTCGCCTTTCCATACGATTTTTGTGTACGTATTTTTCAATTGATAGCCACGATATCTTTTATATTTTATATATTGAGGATAAAAATTATACAAATCCAGCAATTTTAAATATTAATATCGTTCTGAAAACACCAAGTTCTTTAAAAATCGCTATAAAACGAAATACTAAAATGGAGTATTTTAGATACTATTTCCCAACGAATAGTAATATAAACATTAAGATCAGCAGCACTGAAAATAAGCATGCCGATCTTGACAAAGTTACAACAAACACATCGCTACTGACAACACCTTGTTATTATTCCACCATGGTTTTGAAATATTTTTATTTTTTTGGTATCGGAGACCTACCCCAACCTTCCCCCGTAAATTTCGTTCTCGCTACGCCCATGGCGATGGCGACTAGGGTAAATTCGATATTCGTAGCTTCGAGATTCGAATTTTAATCTTCGTATATAAAAATCGATATTTTCGATGCAATTGAATTAAAAATATACCATAAAATAGAACACTTGAACTTCGATACATGTGGTGACGTGCAATAATGTCAATGACAATAATACACAGGCCAAAAGTGAAATAATGTCAATTGACATTAAGTCACTTTTGTATTGATTCAACCTCTAAAAGTGAAATATGTAATGTTATAAAAATAAATTTTGTTATTTAGACTTAAATTCACAAAATAAAAGTGTGTTTATGTCATGGAATAATGGCCTGTATATTAAAGTCATTGACATTAGTTCATTTTTCAATTGTGTATTAATATCAGTGGCATTAATTCCATTTCCATTATTGCACGTCACCATAAATGTTTTAGTATTATCTCGCAGTGAAATGTATTTATGTATTTAAGTAGTTGCACATCAAAGCTACACAAGTAAGTTCATAAAAAATAAATAAGATTTCAGATGCTTTATGATCTTAATACTTTATCTAACGCTTGGTTTTCATTATGCCGAAATTACTGACATTAAAAACTGCCTTAACTAACAGCTGTTCTCTTGTTGTGAAACACATCATAGGAAATGACCAAATGTAGATATCGCAGTGCATGTCAAAATGTCGTAAAAGTTTGGTGTCAGGTGATTGACATTCCGTCTTTCATCACTGATGTTAAATGTGAAGTGATATTTTTGGCGTAATTCGGCAGTTTAGCTATGGACAAACCAAAAATGTGGCTCAATAGAACTCTTCATGTCCTATTATCAATTTTATTCCTTGTTTACTTAAAGATCTCGCTTTAAAAAGCCAAATTATACGTTGTCATTAAATGTAAGACTTTTTACTCGTTGTATAAGTACACACATACATGCCTATGATTACATAAATATGTAGAAATTTCTTTTGTTTTTGCAAAGCAAAAAAAAAAAACTAAATAAAATCACGTTATACGTCCCAAAAAATTAGTTTCAATATACTAAATTTGCTAAATTTTTGGATTCATTTTCGAAATCTTGTTTGAGATATTAATTTGAAAACAAAATACTTATTTGTATTTATTTTTGGTTGTAAAGCTAAGAAAAAACAATTTGGATAGTTAATCAAGTTCAACTGAATCTCTTTTTCGATTTGCTTTATCATCCTCACAAACAAACTTTTAAATTTTCAGCAAATTTCTTTTTTTAAATTCGAAAAAGTTCGAATTAAATCAAATTTGCACCATAAAATTTCGTATCGAATAATCGAATGGTTGGGCAATGTTCGAAATAACAAAAAATCGAATTTCAACCACCCCCCCTACCCATCCCTAATAGCTACATGCATTTTTTAACGGGACAGCGACAACATGCTTAAATGAAGAGGAGCAGCCTTATATGTCGCTCGAAAAATAGAAATAGATCTAACATGGCTACAACCACAGTCGCGGTGTATCCTGTCGGCGCCAAAATAATTTTCTACGTCTCTTGCGTTAAAATAGTTCGACAGCTGTGGTACGCAGCGCGTCCTTTTCAATGTATTTCAAGCATCTGTACGTTGGTTTACATTGCGTTGTTGCTAAAATTTCAATCACTTTTCATTAACTCCTTTAAATGTTTAGTTTTACCCGAATTCCGCTAGTAAATGTTTGGAAATAAGTATTAGAGTACCCGCTGTTAATAAATAATAATGATTCCATATAATTTTTATGTGCATGTATTTACTACGTTTGTCAGCAAATATAACATACATACCTTTCGATTTATTCGGTCAATTTGCCTGTTTTGGTTTTCTAACTCGGATCCCATATCCAAAGCCATATTTCGAAGATTACCGATCATTGTGTTTACTTGACCCATATTTTCCTCCATTTCATCTTCACGTGCATCATTTGTTATTCTTAAAATAAATTCGGAATAAAAAAAATAGTTAATGTACAACTGCATGTTAAGAGCACTGAAATAGATGTAATGATCAGCTATGGGAACGTACCGATACTACGGGACCCACTTTTTGCAATTTTTAACCCCACCTCCCCCCTCGGTGACCACGCGTAGGGATGGGTAAATACGATATTCGAAGCTTCGAGATTCGAACTTTAATCTTCGGATGAATACGAATTTTTCTAAAAAAATCGAATTTCGTCTTTATTTGCAAAAAAGCTGCTCTGCAACTTTCTTCTTTGTGGCTAAATTTGGCATCATTGCGTGTGGTACCATATTTGCCTTACAGGCTAACCTAATATTCGCGGCTTGCGTTTTGGTACGCATGCCGTCGAATTTGTTTTTTTGCGTCACCCGAAATTGGCTTGCGTGCGTTTGCATTTGATTTCATTGAGCGAAACGTCAAATCAAAATGTCACGCAGAACAAAAATTGGAAATTGAGTTATTATTAGAGTGCATGAGAAATTTTTGAAAATAAATTGGCGGCGTGCGTGAATATTAGGTTAGCCTGTTAGGGATGCAAGTAAATATAATACATCGACGTTTTTTCGATCTGATGCAACGAAATATTACATCGATGCATCGTATATAAAAATTGGTATTTTCGATGCAGCGATTGAATTAAAAATATACAAGAAAATAGGACACTTGAACTTCGATATATACATATATTCCAAGACCCCATATAAATATGGCTTGAATCATTTCTTACTAACAGAAAGGTAAAAAAAATGTATTTGGCTTATATTTGTCTTTATTAACACGGCGCTTGCTGCGTGACGGCAAGAGTACTTGCATACCTATAATTACAAGTGGAAAAAATATTATCAAGATAAAACAGATGTCAAAACAGAGGTCTTGTTATTTTTATTAACCTTTATTTTCCATCTCAATCATCTCCAACAAACACGTTCCCAGCATCAATTCACTCGGATATATCGTAGATCACGGGGGCGATAACATCGGGAGTTTCCTCAGACGTGATTATTATCTCTTCATTGACAGCCTCGACGTCTATCCACTCCACGCATTCCTTCACGACACACAAGGCCTACCTACTGTGGTCTCCT
Source organism: Rhagoletis pomonella (assembly GCF_013731165.1). Taxonomy (NCBI): domain Eukaryota; kingdom Metazoa; phylum Arthropoda; class Insecta; order Diptera; family Tephritidae; genus Rhagoletis; species Rhagoletis pomonella. The sequence goes on along the minus strand of NW_023458555.1, from coordinate 87,324,075 downwards.
GGAGAGAACACGCAGAGGGGCACGTTTTTTCGATGGTTGCGTAAAGAAATTTCTGAGGCAAAATAAAGTCCACAAATTGAGGATGTTCTTCCGGTGATCTCGGTTTTAATAGATGGGCGGTATGTATCGTAGGGTATTTCTCTACCCTGTGAGAGATCCGGGCGTAGTGTTATACATTGCCGCGCAAGCAATGATGGAAAAATTTCCGATCTGACTTCATCTCGGTTTAGTACATCGAACGGGGTTTGTGACATCGGAAAAGGTGCCGGCAAAAAGCCTTGGTACAGAATAGTATTTAGTGAACTTCGGCAAGGAGCACAGCAGGAATCATCGGCACACTTAATTATTTGAAAACAATATTGACTTTAACGAACGTGATTCCCATACCAGATGTCAGAAACTTGTGTAGGTTCCGGAAGGAATTATCCAGGAGGCACATATACTGCTATCACGTTGTGGCCGTCAATAACTATCTGGGACCAAATCTCAGCTAATATTTCGCCTAAAAACAACATAAATTAAAATTTAGGTTTTAATATTTTGGTAATAGAGAATACTGTATGCCACTCTATTAAAATATCTATGCATGCTGAAAGTTTTTCAATTCTTGCTCAATGAGAATCGAGATGGGACACGTAGTGTTCATTAGGAAGTACTACCGTGGCGAGCTCACGGCTCAATGGTGCCATCCTTCGCTTCACTCGGTTGTAAGCCGATCGACCGGGTGCATTCGTAAACACAAACAGCCCGCCTAAATCGCACCCTTTTTATAGCGTGGATTTTCATCGGGTCCTCCATCCACTGACAAAATCATTACCGCCTTGATTTCCCTATCCTTTCCTAAGGCCAGATTTTTAAAATCATCTAATGTGAGAAGTTTGATAATGTCTTTGTCGTGAGTTGTTGCTTTGCTCTGCTTTCCACTGCGGATTACGATATACGCTAGACCAGAATATGTAACCGCTTCTTTTCTGCCTATGCAGTTCTCTTTGATTATGATACCAGCATATGGAGTCAGTTGATGGCGTAATCCAACAGTAAAGTCATGGTCATCGAGGCGAACTTTATAATTCATATGCATTAAAACATGTGCCTGTACTTTTGCAGCTGTTTTTCCATTCGGTACCTTTGCTTTATCATCTTGAGAGATAAAAACTACCTGGTCAGGCCCAAGTATAGATGCAAGTTCCTCGAGACCGTTGGCAGTAGACTTGCAGAAAAATTGATCGACATGATCTCGGTGTCTATCTGTTTTTGCTCGACACAGCCTCACAGGTACAGTTGTAACATGGCGCTTGCCCTCTAAAGATCCAGCAAACTTTGGAATCTGCCTACGGTATGCGGATGTTCGCGAAATAAAAAATGCATCTTCAACAAGCCGTGCATGTAATTCATCGAGAGTCGTACAAGTTCTCAATACTTGTGATCGACGTCGATCAGCAGCTGAGCTTCCATGTGTTGCTATGTCACAAATTGCTTGATGAAGGCCTGACTGATTTTCTGCAAGTGAAGGGCGTCCTGGCTGAGTACGTATAGACGAAGATTGCACGTTGGGATGAGCGGATTTCAGGCTCATAACTTCAGTTTTTTGGTTTTTCCCTAAATTTTCGCATATTTTCTGCTCGTACTACTTTGTTTTTTAACACTTTTTTCTTCACATCAGTATCATGCCTTAATTTTTTCATTTCCTTCTCAATCCCGTCTTTTCCACGTCCCGCATCTCGCTTTCTAACATTTAGTTCGGCTTCAAGTACTGAAATTTCAGATTTTAAAGCATCCTGTTTTGGTGTCAGAGCTTTTGTAGATACAGATGAAGAACGTATTGAAACAGAAGAGTGGACGGAAAATTCATTGAATTCAGGCTAGAAAAAGAATGTAACCAGTATTGTACGACTACCCATAAAATTAAAAAATCCAAATTTAAGCTACGAAAGTTGAAGAAAAAAATACATCGACATTGGCAGAGCAGAAAGTGTTTGATTATATATAGTAGTATAGTAGTAGTATAAGTAGAAACAGACTCTTCTGTAGTGTTGTTATTAAAATCTTCGGTGTTGGGAAGCTTTTTGAGATCACCTTGAGTGGCTGAAGCTTTTCGTGCAGGTAGCTACATTCACCAAATACAAAAAAGAGACGCACATCACCAATGTTCAAAAATTCAAACAATATAAATCATTTAAAGCATTTAAAGAAATACGCTGAGAATATTCACCTTTACGAAGAAATTGAGGGGACGAGCATTTTTCTTAGTCGCAATTTGACAATGTTCTTCGATTTTTAATTGTGTGAGACGCTCCAGCTCCTTTGGGTTGTTTTTGTACTAATCTCTCAAAGACACCCAAAATTCAATCGTCTTTTTCTGTATTGTCTGCATTGAAAAGGAATCCTTGAGAAATTTAATAAACGCATTGGACAGCCGATCGTACAACGACATTTAATGATATTTAATAATATAATAGAAGGACCAAGAGCTGCTTGCTTTAAAAAAAAAAAACAGAAAAGTGTCTATTTTGCTATTTTGTAGTCAGCAATTCAAACTATCAGTTTTAAATCAGCTGACGTCTCGGCATATGTTCCTAAGTGTTGCCATCAGCGAGTTTAAGAAGCGCCAAACACTGCGCGCCATATTTGAATGTAGCTCGAAAAAAACGCTAGATTTTCCTAGTGGATACTGACTACATGATAAAAACCTAAGCCCCCCACCCCTGACTGTGACCAAGTGTGGTATTTGGGAGATGCTGCCATTTGCTAATTTTCGATCGAAGTGAAAACACACTAAAAGTGAAAGTGCTGGAATATCTTTAAAATCACAATGTTTCAAACGCTGAGGAAAGAAAACCTAAAATTACAGTTCTGATGAAATTAACACTAAAATATAATTAATCGATTATCGATTCACATCAGCAATGTCATCACCAGATACACAGCACCAACGGAATCATCAGATTCACTTATATGTTTCCTTTTTGCTGTAAAATTGAAGATGTATGAAAACTAAAATAAAATTGTTATTTTCGTCAAATATGTACTAAATTATTATAATACTTTACCATTCATTTATTTCAAAGCTATTTTTATTAATTTTGAAGATGAATCTAATATGTGGAAAGTGAAGTAAAACGAAGTAAAATGAAGTGAGGAAGTGAAGGCTTCCAAAGTGAAGTGAAAAACTTCAATTGAAGTGACAGCGTCAGCACTGCTATTGAAGCAAATTTATTTAAAATCGATGATTGCAATTACCGCTTAACAGAAAATTATATTATTATAAACCACAATGGTGTATCTCGGTAACGGATCTATCAATTTCAACCAAACTCGGTGCACTTAATAAAAGTGGTACGGAAAAATAATTCGTTGAAAATTATTCAAATCGGACTAAAATTACACCCGCTTCCCTTATAATGGCAAATTTCATAAATACGAAAACTCCTATATTTCAATAACTGAGGCAACTAATTTACTCCAAGTTAATAGTAACAACAATCTCTTAACAATAAATAAGACTACTATAGACTCTTGGGAATTGGGCATGGCACTGCCCACTTTATGAATACATAGGTGTATCTCGGTAACCGCTTTATCGATTTTTACCCAAAATTGGTTCAATTATATCATTAGTTCTAACTCAGCACATTATCGAAAACGTATAAAATCGGGGGAAAAACACCCCTACTTATCATGCAAAGGTAGTTTAGAGAACGTTGAAACGACAATATTTGATACTTGCGCCCAAACTTATACTTCTTTTTTTATTTTTTATTTATTTTTTTTATATTTTATTTTCCTTTATAAAAGGTATAACTTTACGACTTAAAATAGGTGTTTTTGTTAACAACAAAGAAATAAGACTGTATTGGGTTTAGATTATTATTCATTTTAAAACAATATTTAAAATAAACAACAATAGGTTATTAAATCATTATTTAAAATAAAAAAATAGGTTATTATTCATTATAAAACGATATTTAAAATAAACAACCACATTTTTTAACAATAAAAAAATGATGAAAAACAGGCTGATAGAAAATGTGTTAAGTCCACATTAAAAGAACGAAATCATAAAGAGAAAATATGGTAAGTCCCAAAAGAGTCTATAAGTCTGCAACGGCTTTATTTTGGAATTGGCTGATTATTGGTACTGAAACAAGACAAACTAAGAAAGAACACTGCATTGATAATCCAAATCTGCAACCAACTAGCAGATAGTAAGCCTGTTCCCGTACTACAGGATTTAATCAGAAATAGTCCGAGGTCATTCCGTGCACATAAATCTAGATTATAACAAACCTAGCTATGCAAAAACCAAAACCGTAACTCCATACAACTTTTTATGCTGATTGAAACCCTCTCAAAATTATCTGGCTGAAGTAAAAAAATAAGAAGATATCAGTGGTTAAAGTTAAATTTTAAATTTTTTTAAATATTAATATCTGCTGAACAACATAACCTATTAAAAAATTAACATACGGCAATAACGCAAAATTTGCTTTATTTCACTTTTAAATGGGAAATAATACCAACATCTGAAATATCTAAGCGGTAGAAGTTATAGCAGCTATTTCGGAGATCACCACATCTCCTCATCAGAGTTCTTTTTTTCTAAACTTCAGCAGGAAAAAAGAAAAAAAAAGAAGTCTGATGAGGAGATGTGGTGATCTCCAAAATAGCTGCTATAACTTCTCCTGCTTAGATTTGTTGCTTTTCCAATTTTCCCAATAAACAATCGTTGTACAAAGCTCAATAAAAATAAATATTAAAAATAAGCCACAATAACATTAACAAAAACATTTTTTTTTTTGTTGGCTATTTTAGGAGCTCTTCCGCCAAGTTTCCTTTTTTTCCTCTTCACGATATCGCTTACATCTTTACTTTTACATCACATTTGACACAATTATTATTTTAAACAATTTTATTTTGACATCAGTAATAAACACATATGAATAAAAATATCACAGCTTAATGTTCGTTATCGCTCATCTGCTCGTCGAATGTGTCCAATTGCTGCCCGGTATGCGCAATTTATGTTATCCACGTCTTCTTTGAAGTAAATCGCGTCCTGTATTCTTTGTTGTATTCTCAGACCTTCCTCCTTTCTACGTCTAATATTTTGGTGTTTTTGAAGTCTGCTGCGTGTCCGCTAATTGTTAAGTGTTGGGCTAGTGCTTTTGTTGCCTTTTTGTATTTTGAGTCAGTTTGGTGTTCGTTGATTCTGACGCCAAGCTCGCTTTTTCATGCCTACGTATACTTTATTGTAGGTTTCGCCAACCTTTCCTTCCAATATTGTGTGGTTGTTCCTTGTTGATTTTGTCTTTTGTTTTGCTGAAAATTGTACTTAGGGGTGGTTTGGTTTGACGGCCAAGGTTATATTTTCGTTTCGAATGTTTTTGTGTTGCCATAAGCTTGTTTATGATATTATTAGGGTACCCGTTTTTGACTAATATGTTCTTTACATTCCGTTGTTTTTATTTCTGAACTCCTGGCCACTCAGCGCGTGGATTTTCTTTATAAAATTGATAGCAGTGTTCGTGTTTTGCTTCCAGGGGTGATTCAAGTGGTAGTTAATCATTCTGGAGGAAGCTATATCTTTTATACACCAGTTTGTTAACAAAGTTTTGTTTATATTGTATATTTCGATGTCTAGGAAGGCTTATTTTTGTTTCTCTTCAACTTCCGTCGTGAACTGGATTTTTCTATGTTGTGCATTTAAAGTTTTAACTATTTCTTACAAGTCATTTTTATTTACAATAGCAAATATATAATCTACATACTTGTTAATGTATTTGATATATATGTCCTCGGTTTTCAATTCAGCAATGCTGTCGTCTAGTATTTTGCCCAAAACAATTTCTGCTACAGTCGGTGATAGAGGATTTCCCATTGGCATACCATGTACCTGTTGGTAATAAGTACCATCATAAACAAAACAGTTGTTGTCCCGTAAGCAAAATTCCAAGGAACGTAATAATTGTTTTCTTGAAAGGCTTGTATGATTTTGCAAGGACGGCCATTGCTTCATAATCGTATTCATTGCTAATTGTATTGGAATATTGGTAAATAGGGGCAATGTTTAAAAAGATATAAGGATTTAAATTTCTTAGATTTTTATGTATTTTAGCCTTTCCTTGAGTTCAAATGAATCTGTGATGTTGTATTCTATTGAAATTACGTGTTGTTGAGTCTGTCCGATGAAACTGGAAAGCTTATAGCAAGGTACATTTGGTGAAGAAGGAATTGGTCTAAGAGGCGTATTTTCTTTGTGTATCTTTGGAAGGCCATATAGTCTGGGAGCTGTAGCTGCAGTGCTTGTCAATTGGTGTTTCTGGTTGATGTCAATATTTTTTTTGTTTGTAAGTGTCATTAATTATGTTATTATTTTTCCTTAATAATTTTTGTGTTTTGGGTCCATTCGCATAGTTTTATAGGTTTCTTTATCGTTAAGGAGGCTTTTCATTTTATCATTGTATTCCGCTCTGCTCATCATTACTCTCTTGTTGCCTTTGTCTGCATCTGTGATTATTAACGAGTCCTTATGCCGTTTAATAAATAGATTCGTATCTTCAAAAACTTTTAAAATATATTTCTCTTTTGGGTCATTTGTAAGTTTGTTTTTGTACCCATGTATTTTCGGTGCTATGTTGCTTCTCGCTGTGTCCTTTTCTCTTTCATCGTCTAGTGCCTGGATACCTCGTTCAATTTCGGCAATTAAATGTATGGGTGAAAACGTTTTCTTCGTTACCGATAATGCGAATTTTTTTCCCATAGAGGGAAGCCACCTGCTTTATTTTGGAACAGATATGTTGACCTTATTTATGAACCAATTCTCGTTGATTTTGAAGCCATACTTTTCAAAGCTGCGGTCAATTTGTGTTTGTAGTTTGTGGTTGAGATTCTCCTCGGTTTTCGGTTTAATGTCCCTGAGAAATGGATTTTGATTTTCTATAACTAGATTAAAAACATCTAATCGTAGTTTTTTACGGAGGTCCTCCCTAATGTGTATTAGGTCCGTGCGAAATATTTTAATATGCATGTTGGCCTCTTTAATTTCTAAGTTTAGTATTTTCATTGTAAATTGTTTCTCAATATTTTGCATTTCCATTTTTGTTGTATCCAGTTTGAACCCATGTTGGATTTTGTGCATTTTGTTCTTTAGATGTGGTGGTGTGATGCCGAAATCTTTGCATTTTAGCAGACGTTTTAGTCTTTGTTGTTGTTTAGCAAGTTTCTTATGGTTCTTGTTGTACTGCTCAATTGTATAGCAAGTTTCATCATCATTCTTAAATCTTATATGTTGGAAAAAGTGCTTCATGTTGTGTGTTTTATGTTTTTATATTAGTTTCGGTATATGATCTCCGAACGAATCAATTTATTTATTTTTCGGGCCAGTTTTCAATTTATCTTTTGGAACTCTTCCGGCCGGTGATTTTAAAAAGCAAAAACACGTTTCCTTTTTTCGTCCTACGCGTTTCGGCGTTGTTTTTCACCTTCTTCAGGAAGTTTATTTAAGATAAAAAATAAAAAACATAAAAAACACAACTATTATATACAATGTTACATATTGCAATATCAAACTAATTAGTTAACATACACACATATACCAATAAAATTCTTTACGATAAACCTTACATTAACATCACATTTGAAACAACTATTATTTTGACCTATTTTATTTTGACATCACTAACAAATAAATACATATAAATAAAAATAGCACTGCGTAATGTTGGTTATCGCTCATCGGCACAGTATACCAGTAGAAAAGGTTTTTTTTTTGCAGCTGTTTCGTGGTGAAAGTCCTTTATGGGGACCAAATTTTCCCACAAGAAATTGAGCGCATGGTTGCTTTTGCATGCCAAATGAACGCACATTAAAAAAAAGTCTGAGATAATACAATTATATTCTACTAAAAATAAACACAATAGTGTGCGCTAATTAGATAATGTGATAATCATTTTTAAAAACTCTTTTCAACTCTTATTTTTCAGAAAATAATATTGCGGATCAGATTGCTCTGAGCGCTTGTGTTGTTTACCAAGAAAATGCAGCCCTGTTAGTTTTTATTTCTGTATCGCATCGCGGTGAGTTTCTATTTCTTGGTAATTCGGTTTGTGAAATGGTAAACAAATTATTTAAATTTATTGGTTGGATGTGTTTAACATTTGATTATGGCAATTTTCTTTCTTTTCAGACTATTAGTTACAAGCACAGAATCATCAACGGTGATTGCAAGAACTACACCAATCCCTGCGATTTTTCCTCTTGGTAAATGCGTTCTTCTCATGACCAAGGGTGGTCTCCCAGATCAGCCAGGAATAAGGTTAGTCATTTGCAATTTTATATCTTTGTACGTCGACATTATAGGACATGTCATCATTGCAGGCTATTGTTGCAGAACAAAACGCCGCAACCACTGCTGCGGTAAATATGTACCAGCAGTACTGCCCACCGCCGTCGGTGCAATAATTTCGATAGCTGAATAAACGCCATCTCCTGGGCATTCCCACAGCTTGCCGACACCAGCTATTATATCACGAGTGAATGCAACTGCGGCTAAATTTGGTTATTAACAGTGCAATAGTCATTGGAAAAAACACTAAGGGCTGCTGGCACATATAGGTTGTAAAGTTTTTGGAATCGATGAACGTACTCGTAGAAGACGATGGCCGAAAACATATGATGAAACTTCTTCTGGCATGCTTTGGACAATCGTTAAGTCAGGCGGAGGCTTCACACGATATTTCACATATGGCTGGAATTCGTTAGCGAACAGAGCACACATTTACAAAATATTTATCGTTCTGCAGACGTGCATGCATATTCAATTCCGATTTTATTGGTCGATTACGGAGGACAACCGAACATCAGTTGGTTGGCCAGTGACTGAAATGGTATTACTGAGAGTTGGCAACTGAGTTGCTATATTGGCAACTGGATTTTTGTGGCTGCCGGAAAATTATTACTGAGATACTTTATTTCTTTTTTCAACCTTTTTTTTTTACATTTGTATCACCTTGAACTTTATGGAACTTAATTATTGCTATTCATAATGAAAAAAACATTTTCATTTCAGTGGCGCTGTCCATCGGCAACCCAACTGTGGTCCATAATCGATCCATAAGTCATAATCGCACGAACTAATCAAGGTTATCACATACCACGTTTATATGATGCTTCAATTCGTTCTAAGTCAAACCATGTTATATGGACACCTACATATAAACACATTCTCTAATCGAAATTAAACTTTTAAACGTGCTACCATAAATCACATTTTGAATGCGAGTTAAGAGTTGTTGAATTGTGTTGAGTGCATATAAACACGGAACTTGTCCACACGGTTGTTTCATGCAACTCTGTATAAAGTAACCATTGAAATAGTTCTTGAAATTACATTTATGCTCAGCTTTGTTATAAAATTAATAGCGAAGATAATTTTTACAAGGCTGTTTGAGTATTTAATTATTAATTTTCAATGTTCATTATTTTCAAGAATTGACACATGTATTGACAGGGTTTCTTCGGGATTAACTCTCTTTGAAAGTGTGCATTTCAAGCGAGCTACGCTGACACGAGTTAATTCGATACCGCGTTTGATGTCATATAAACAAGGTAACAGTATCCATCGTAGTCCGATTTTTCGTGAAATTTACGAAAATGCTATTGAATTCGAGTAGCTATTGAATTGATCGCTTTTTATAGATTTTATTAAAAATCGGACCACGATGGATTCCGCGATAGCCACCAATATGTATTCTCCTTTGACAAGATGTTGGAGAATCGCGGCAGTGCAGCCGTATTACGCTTTTACGCGCATATGCTAAATTTCTCGCACCTAGCTAAAGTGCTTGACAAAGGCAGAAGGCACAGAACCAAAAAATGTTCTCAAAATTATTATACATAAAAAATTTAACGAATAAAATTCATAATTCAAAGTAACATAAAATATCGCAATTGTTTTCATATGTACATATTTACAAAATGAATCTTAAAGCACCCACAGTAAGTCCTGAACCTATAAATGACTAATAAGAAAAATAATAAATAACCGAAATTTGAACAAGTATGTCGAGAAATCTCTAAATAGTAGCGAAACTGTATCTCAATAATAACAAGTAATTTTAATCAAAAAATACAGCCGACTTCAATGCGCATTCAGGTCGTTCTGGTTACGTAGACCCGACTGTCCTCCCTTTTTTTAAAATCGTTAAAAAAATGAATACGTATTGTACAGAAAAAAAATCAAGATACATTTTTAAAGATTTTAAGTAAAAATAAATAAATGAAAACCTTTTCGTGATATCTCTAGCAAGGTGTATTCATGATACAAAAATTTGAAGGTAAAACCGCTGAGAGGCAGCCTGAACATTTTTGAAGTTCGCTAACATAACAAAAATGTTTTCAAATTTTCAATCTCCCAAATACATTCTCATTTTCAGTCACAAATAAAATAAAAGTTCAATATTTTCATCTATTTGTATTTTATTTTACTTTTATTTGGCATTTGAGTTGGTCTCAAAATTTCAATTTTATAAAGTAGACAAACTTCAAAAAATAAACGATGGCCGATGAATTGAGCAAGCGGTTTTACCTTTAAATATTTGTATCATTGGTGTATTAAACAAGGTGTTATTGACAACTCCGTGCGGCTCTCTTTAAGGTACTATTATGTCAAAAAATATAAACGATTCAAAATTCGTACACATTTTTTTCAATTTGACTTTATAGGATGGTTCTTCTGAGAGTAATGCCAAATTCAATCACACTTTGTTAAATTAATTTTGATCTCTACCAAATAACATACTTCCTCTGTAAATATTTTATGAAGTGTTCCAAAATTCGTTCCGATGATGATTTGATTTAAATAATTGTTTCTCAAGCATTCAGTACTATAATTTGATCGGAGTTTATATATTCTTCAGCAATTGATCCCATTTTATCAAAATATAAACCTATAATGGGGTAGAAATTATAAAATCATTTAATTTGAACTGGTATAGTCTGCTAGATACAATTGAAGAAAACTGCAACTACTCATAAAAACATACATTTAAAGCAATGTAGATGAAGGTAATAAATATTATTATTAAAATTAGATCCATATAAATAACATTTTACACCAGTTATTTGGAGTAAAACGGAATATATTTTTGCATATAACATAGTTTTCATATAACTCATAAAGTACATATTTCATCACAAATATTTTTAAGATCACTTCGAATTGTAAAAATAGCACTAACTAGTTGTATTGAAGTATAAAATATTTTATTACGCTCATGCTTACTTATAAACCGCATAGCAATATTTCTCTCGCCATTTAACAGATGTCAAAATTTTTCACCACGTTATTTTACTGCAAAGCACCCTGAATCCGGCAAAACAGTTGCTCGCAACCCTTAAGTTCTTTATGGGAACCAAAATAACAGCTACAGCAACAAAAACCTTTTCTACTGGTATACTGTGCTCTGCTCGTCGAATGTCTCCAATTGCTGCCCGGTATGCGCAATTTATGTTATCCACGTCTTCTTTGAAGTTCATCGCGTCCTGCATTCTTTGTTGTATTCTCAGACCATCTAATGTTAACCTTGTCCTCTCCCTCCTTTCTACGTCTAATATTTTGGTGTTTTCGAAGTCTGCTGCGTGCCCGCTAATTGTTAAGTGGTGGGCTAGTGCTTTTTTTTGTGTTTTGCGTCAGTTTGGTATTCGTTGATTGTGACGCCAAGTGCTCGCTTTGTCATGCCTACGTACACTTTATTGTAGGTTTCGCCAACCTTTCCTTAGCATTTTAATTTGTACACAACATTGGGTTTTTGGTCCTTGTTGATTTTGTCATTTGTTTTTCTTAAAATTGTGCTTAGCGTGTGGTTTCGTCTGTGGGAAAAGGTTATATTTTCGTTTCGAATGTTTTTGTGTAATGTTTTATTATCCGTTAATCCATGTATATATGTGACTCCTGCGAATTTTTTGTGTTCATGTGTATTTACAGCTTCATGAGCATTGAATACAAAAAAGAAAGTAGTTTCAATAAACAACTTTTTGATTAAAAGGGAGATTTTTGACACTTGCTCAATTGTAAAAGATTCGAAGCGGCGCACAGTGTTTCGACTATTTGGAGCAGATGGAAATAATAGTACACCTGCACCGATTTCACTGAAACTTGACATGCGCTCTAGTTTTATTTAGAAATATAGATTTATGAAATTTTGTAAAGATGGAATAATTGCTACGCCCTCTACTCTTGTGCGCGGAAACATTAAGTCTCATCCGATTTCGATGAAATTTAGTTTGTAGTCTTTGTTTTATTAGAAAAACCTAAATATAAAATATGGGGAAGATTGGATTACTATAACGTTCAAAACTCACTAAAAATGTGGGCCCAGTCATTAAATGTGATGGAATTTTGGGTAATTTTTGTTTCCTGCTTTCCACTCTCAGAAAACAAAGGTTATACAATAAAATGACTTAGGTGTCAATACTCGCTTTTTTCCCAATATCTGGTGGGATTTTTTCATTGTTTGAAAAATTCTTTTCGCCAAATTATGCAAAAACTAAGAAAATCAAAAATTACATATATTTGCAAAGTCGCGCGCAAAGATCAAATTATATATTCGAAAACTACATAAAATTCTCTAAAATATTAGTCTAATTTCAAGACCTGACGGACCGGTACTCACACTTTTTTTTACTAATAATCTTTAGCATCTACATTTCAAAGTTAATTTTTTGGTAAGAAAATAGGAAAATACCAAATAAATGATAAATACCTTCACCTGAATATTCCACGACATTTAGATTATTAATTACAATTGAAAAAGAAACACTTCCTGTAATGGGTTCAGCGCCAAATGCAACTAAACTGTTTAGTCGGTATCGCGCCCATTCCCGTATTTTTTTGGAAATGTATCGTTCGTGAAGAAGGGGGGTGAGTAAATAATGTAAAATTTGGTACTTATGACTTTTACTATTCCCTCTCTAAGTCAAACCGTTTTTTTTTTACCAACTGTCACCATGACTTTTTTCTACCTCCCTCCATATAGACGAAACACTGTGCGTCGTTACCCAATTCAAGTTTTTTGGTGGAGGGGATTTTATTTCTTAAATTTGGGAGTATAAATCAAATAGTTGTATCAATATTTACCTTTTAAAAATAATTGATATCTTAAGAAACGTTAAAATTTTACATTAAATTCGATAACTACTTGCCAAAATCTTTATTTTGATATTAATAAAATTTTAGTGAACATATTTTACAATTTTTTTTTAGTGCCATTATTTCATCTGATTATTACACAATGTAGCTAGCCTGGACTATTACAGTTTTCTATATCGGATACGATTGTTTCTGATATAATTGAGACACTACAATTACACATTTCGATATTGGCTTTGTCCATGTCTTTCAAGTAACTTGAAAACGGAATTTACTTTGCGACCCATAGGCCTCATGACTTTCAGAGAAGTGAGTATTATCCAATTCTAGTATGTTTCGACAATATCGTTGTTTCTGTGGGTAAAAATATATATATTTTACTGTTCAATATTAGAGGGGGTGTGCAACAAAATTGGTGATTTATTGTTAGTATGAAAACTAGAAACACAATTATCAACTTATTGAGCATTGGACCTCTTTCAAAACCAAAGGGGGAACTGTTCGGTTATTTGAGTAATGGCTTTGGTTTTTGTACAAATAACCGAGTCGTACCCAACAAAATACGTATGTAACTTTTGCTTATTCAAATTTCGATTACAGGAACAAAATATTTGTGAATAAACAAGAAACTAATAACAAAATTTGAAGGATTTTAGATATTGGATACGGTAGCAGGAAATGTCACAATCTACTTAAATGTCAGGTTGTTAAAATGGCGACGACAAAGTGACAATGGAACTGCCTTCTTTTTTGTATCATGCTCATGCCTGCTGACTTTCGTTTGTTCATTGTTGTTGCTATAAGCTTATTTATGATATTATTAGGGTACCCATTTTTGTACAATATGTTCTTGTCCTTTTTGCGTCCAGGGGTGATTCGAGTGGTAATTATTCATTCTGTAGGAAGCTACATTTTTAGTATACCAGTTTGTTAACAAGCTTTGTTTATATTGTATATTTCCATGTCTAGGAAGGCTAATTTTTGTTTCTCTTCAACTTCAGTCGTGAACTGGAGTTTTCTATGTTGTGCATTTAAAGTTTTAACCATTTCTTCCACGTCAGTTTTATTTACAATAGCAAATATATAATCTACATACTTGTTGATGTATTTGATAGTATATGTCCTTGGTTTTCAATTCAGCAATGCTGTACCCAAATAATATCATAAATAAGCTTATAGCAACAACAATAAACAGACGAATGTCAGCAGGCATGAGCATTCAAGCTGTAAATAAACATGAAAACAAAAAATCCGCAGGAGTCACATATATTCATGGATTAACGGATAATAAAACATTACACAAAAACATTCGAAACGAAAGTGTTACCTTTGCCCACAAACCAAACCACACACTAAGCACAATTTTCAGCAAAACAAAAGACCAAATCAACAAGGAACAACAACACAATGTTGTTAACGAAATAAAATGCAAAGGAAAGGTTGGCGAAACCTGCAATAAAGTATACGTAGGCACGACAAAGCGAGCACTTGGCGTCAGAATCCACGAACACCAAACTGACGCAAAACACAAAAAGACAACAACAGCACTAGCCCAACACTTAACGATAAGCGGACACGCATCAGACTTCGAAAACACCAAAATATTAGACGTAGAAAGGAGGGAGAGGACAAGGTTAACATATGAAGGTCTGAGAATACAACAAAGAATACAGGACGCGATGAACTTCAGCGCGCATGCCGGGCAGCAATTTGACACATTCGACGAGCAGATTAGCTCAGTATAACCAGTAAAAAAACTGTGGTGAAGCCCTTTATGGGGATAAAGTTTTCAGAGTTGAAATTTTAGGTACCACACAATTTCTTACATGCTTGGTTGCTTTTCAACACCAATGAAAGAAACTTAAGAAGCTTAAAAAAATATGCATATAGTGCATTAATTTTTGAAAGAAATACCATATAATCTATGTACTCTGATTAATAATATTAAAAAGTGTATTATAACCACCGTTTAATGTTATATTTGATACAAATTAATTTTGCTACTCGGAACGCTCTGTGCATTGCCACTGAATATTAGGTTTACTTAAAATTACATCTCTGGTCCTTGCTCTTTCTGTATTGCATCGTGGTGAATTCACATTTCTCAGAAATTTGACAACAAAACAAAATGAAAGGAGTATTTTATTTGCTAATTTTTGCGATTTCTATTGTTTAATGTAAATTTTATGTATTTTTAGGATATGTTGAGGCAACAAAGAAGGCGCAAATTGAAAATGAAGTTATTAGTATGAAGTAGCAGCGCAGGCACATTTGGAAAATTATGCCGATAAGCAAGATGGAATTTGGGAAAGTAAGTGCCTGGCTGCAGCATATCTTATGTATCAAAAAAGTATTTAATTAAATGAAATTATGCTTAATAGAAATGTTATAAATCGAGTAGCGTTATTTAAGATGGGCTCCAAACATTTGGCGAAATTTTTTTCATCTTCTCAACGAGCTAAGTTACAAGTTAAGATGACTGCCACCACGGCCGGTAAGAAGCACGAAGCAAAGGGCAAACAACCTTCCAGGAAGCTGCCTGCTGTCCCCGAGTCGTAGCTGAAGCTCAGCAAGAAGCAGGTCAGCAAACGTGCTACCCTGATCAAGCGTAAACTAAAGCGCTCTGCTGTGATGGCACTCCGCAAACGTGAAAACTTGGTGCATGCTGAGAAATATCAAGCAAAATATCTCCGTGGAGGACGCCGTGAGAATAAGTTGCGCCGTCTGGCAAAGAACGACGGCCCATTCTACGTGCCTGCAGAAGACAAATTGGCTTTTGTGATCTGTATCCGCGGTATCAACAAAGTTGCACCAAAAGTGCGTAAAGTTTTACTGTTCTTCCGTTTTCGCCACATTAACCATGGTTTGTTCATCAAATTAAACCATTAATATGCTACGCATTGCCGAACCCTATATCACATAGGGTTATCCAAATCTTAAATCAGTTCATGAATTATCTACAAACGTGGAATTGTCAAGCACAACCATCAACGTATCTCAATCTCTGACAACTTTGTGATCGAACGCAAATTGCGCAAAGCACACGATATTCAGTGCGTTGATTATTTGGCGCACGAAATATTCACTGTTGGATCCCACTTCAAGAAAGCCTCCAACTTCCTCTGACCATTCAAGCTCAACACCAACCGGCGGCTGGCGCAAGAGGGCTAATACTACGTTGAGGTTGGTGATTTCGGTAACCGTGAAGATAAGAGCAACAAACTGCTGCGAAAATGGTTTAAAGAATTTTTTTTGGTGTACAAGGTGGAGTATTTTTATTTCAAAAATATATAATAAATAAAAATAGAAAATGTTTTTTTTTGTAACTTTCTGAAGGTTTAATCCGCAAATATGCCAAACTAAAGGCAGCTAATATTCGCCATTCCTTGAATAGTGTCGAAATTCCATTGCCGTTTCTAAAGGCCATTTCAAAAGGCTCCAATCCACAAATTTAATTATTTGTTTTAGTTTTTCAGCTCATTAATGATGCAACCAGGGTTGCATTTTCCGTCTATGAAAATATTTTATGAAGCGTTCACGATCCTCCTTTCTTTCTTCGCGTTCGGCACACCTGTGTGTGCTAATGGAACAATTTGCCAACCTGTGAGTATGTGTATTTGAGTGCGCTCTAGCATAAACGAGTGATTTCACATCGTTGCCTCTGCTTCTTTCGCCGCCTTCGTTGACGTCGATGCCTTTATTGCCTTGCTGTTTTCGCTGCCTTTGCCATCAGTGCCATCGTCGCAATCATCGTTGACGTTGTTGTCATTGTTTTCGTTGGAGCTCCAGTTCTTCTATTCCCACTACCTTCGCACCTTTGTCAATGCATTGCCGCTACAGCATATGCATTTACCGCACCGCTACCATAATCTTTGGTTCATTGTTTTTATCGTTTGCCTTTTCACGAAATCATACGATACTTGACCTTCATATTAAGAAAGGTGTTATTGCAGGATTTTTCCATGAAAATATGTCCAGTTTTTGCCTACATAACTACATGTACGAATATCATAGTTGTTTTTTCCGGTTGTCAGTATGAAAAAAAAAAAATATTTACATACACTTATAGCCAAGGATCTACACTACCCTAATTTTGTAATTTGTGGTCACAAATTTATTAATAAAATCAGTGTGAAAAATGAACTTTTTGGGAATTTCGGAGTGACTTCTACGCAAATATACTGTGGATGGCTAGCCGGAGTTATATGCACAAGAAATGTTGAATACCTTTTACAATAGAAAGGTGATCGCACAAAAATACTGTTTATCGAGCTTACATTTCCGGTGTAAAAATGCTAATTTTAGACCATTTCCCAATGATTCCCCAGAGGTATGTGGAATGTTTCGAGGGATCAGGTGTGACTTTTTAAAATGTGTGAACTGGTGTTTCTAGTGGGTTAGATATCAAGACCCACGCCCAATCTCCTTCCGCCCACTAACCCAAAAACAGTGGGATAATAACTAAATATTTCCAATTTAACTATTTATGCGTTAATATTTCTGCGTAGCTTTACACAATTATTGAAACAGTACAAGGCAAAATGAAATCTGCAGAGGCACATTGTAAAAGCGAAAACAAGAGGCAAGCGTGCGATATAAGTACGTTTTTTTATGTACACATCTACATATGTACATACATATAACTTCATGCATTTTTCCAACATCCGGCACGTGCTGAAAATCGTACTTACCTAAAGGGCTAAATGCCCAAAATCATTGACACGTTTTACTATTTAATTAAACTTCGTATATTTATTAATTTATTAACACATTTTTACGCATTGTTTACATATTTTCCTATACGTTTTGGCATTTCTCTCTCGCAATTGCAATCGATTGCAAAAATTACGCTCAAAAATCCTCTCCCATGTTTCATTCTTGGACTCATGGTATCGACAGCAGTGAGTAATTAATTGTGAGAAGTCGAGCTCAGCTAATAAAATAAAAAATAAAAACCAATTACGAGCTATTCGTTACAGGTGAACCTTTGCAAAGAGTCACCCTGGGAAATTAGCAGATCTGAGACTTTCATCGTCCGTGATTCCAATAGTTCAAATTATTATAAAAAAGGCTGCCTTTATAACAAAATAACAAGATTTTAAACTTATTCGGCTGGCAGCCACGAATTTGAAGACAGCATTTTCTTTGAAATTTTTTTTTCTAGAAAATATCAATTTATTCGCCATATCCACCTATTCAGAACCTTGTGAACCAATCACAGAAGAAAGGATTAAAAATGAATTACAAAAACTAAAATCGAAAAACGCTGATCACGTTATAGGTTCTCCAAATTTTGAAACAAACAAAAGAATGAGAATAAACAATTCTTTGGAAAACAACAGTGTTGAAACAACGATCCTACCATTATGCTAGATCGTGAAGATGAAAATCAGGAGGATACATTCGACATTTGCAGCCCTGATGCAATTCTCAAAAAGGAATTATTGCACCGCAATAAAAAAATAAATGCAATTAAAAGTCCTCTCAACTGGTGCAGCGTCAATGGAAAAGAATTTATAATTTAGTCAAGTTTCAAGTTCTTCAAGTTTGTCGCCTCGAGCGAGTATGTAGTTATTTAGTGGCGCAGGTTTGATTTACGATCCTTTAAGAAACAGACTGTAACCCGAAAAAGCTGCAACATTACTTTTTATTAAGTATAATGATCCAATTATTAAGCACATTAACATTATTAAAAATTATTAGCTCTTCCATTTTTTATTTACCTAATTCACCCAATTTACTCACATAAATTATTTCTTAAAAACACTCGACACCCGCATTCCCATCCGCAGACACACATTCGCAACATCCCTAATTTTAATATATGTGTGTATGTATATGTTCTAACATAATTACCCTACCAGAACAACCCACTAAAACCTAACAAAAAAAAATTATTAAGTTTTTTGTCCCTCCTGAAAAACTGGACTTAGCACGTTTGCACACTAACCCAACGATTTACTAAAAAATTTAGGCAAACAACAAAATATTTGAATGTTTATTTATTTATTTATTGAGTCTATGAACATACAAAAGTTCCTTACAGACTAGTTAACAAAATTCAGCTTAATTGATAAGTAAAGATATAAAATTTATAAAATTGAGTTCAACAGATTTTTGAAAGCGTTTATCGAGCAAGAAAAATCAATAATTACATTTTTAGAGATCATATTGAATTCATTAATTCCGCGTGCAATAGGGGCATTGCGTGCATATTCTGTTTTGTGATTATCCCCATAAAATGGGGGAAAAAATCGTAAGCTACACCGAGGAATGATGAAATTAATTTTCTCTAAAAGAATGGGGCACCAATAATAATATTAAACGTAAAAGACAAAGAAGAACAGATCTTATTATCTCCAAGGACTTAAGATTTATTAACAGTGAGCGAGAACTATAAGATGGCAATGGTTCGGAAAAATTTAAGTTGCACAAGGCGAACTTTAGGAAGACTTTTTGAACACGTTCAGTTCGATTTATCATGTTTTTAGGGCAAGGCCTCCAAATAATTGGAGCATATTCTAAATTGGAGCGAACAAAAGACGTAAACAACGATTTAAGGGTATATGGGTCAGAAAAATTTTTGCTACTTCGCCTCACAAATCCAAGCATTGCGTAAGCTTTTGAAACAATATGACAAATATGGCTATTAAAAGAAAAATTTACGCCCTGGTCTTTGATCTCGTTACCGGAATTTAATATTGTAGTAGATATATTATAAGACGTAGCCACTATATTGCAAATTTTTGCATAGGTGACTTTAAATCATTTTTTTACATTCAAAGACAGACAATATTTAGTGCACCAACGATGCAGATTATCAATTTCAGCTTGAAACTTTGTCGCATCAGATGAGCTCTTTATGATCGAAAATATTTTTAAATCATCTGCATATAGCAAAAAATGTGCAAAAGTGAAGCAAGAACTTACATCGTTTATGAATAAAACAAAAAGCAACGGACCTAATATACTCCCCTGAAGAACCCCAGAGGAGGCTATAAAAGGTTGTGAAGTTGTTCCAGCTATGGTGACAACAAATCGTCTGTTACTTAAGTAAGACTTAATCCAATGCAAAAAGTCGGAATGAAAACCCAAACATTCTAACTTGCTTACTGATATCGAGTGTGAAACTTTATCGAAAGCTTTCGAGAAATGTGTGTAAACACAATCAACTTGATATCCACTTGAAAACGATGCAATGCAGTACTCAGTAAAAACAGCTAGATTAGAGACTGTTGAGCGACTAGAAACAAAGCCATGCTGATTGGGTGAAATTAAGCCCTTAGTTGCAAAATACATTTTTTCTACCACAGTACTTTCAAAGAGTTTTGACACCAAAGATAACTTTGATATTGCCCGATAATTACATATAATAATAATAGATTGGCGCTTACACATATGTTAGTGTTTGGCCGAGCTTCTCCTCCGATTTTGGCGTGCGCCTTGATGTTGTCACACAAAGTGGAGGGACCTACAGTTTTACGCCGACTCCGAACGGCTATGGTATTTTTGTGAGAAGCTGTTTTAATGGCAGAAATACACTCGGAGGTTTGCCATTGCCTGCCGAGGGACGACCGCTGTTAAGAAAAAACCTTTTCCTATATTTTTTGAGATGTTGCTTTGACCAGGGCTTGAACCCAGGCGTTGCGGAGTGGATGCGCGCACTGCTTACCACTACACCACAGCGGCCGATAATTACATACGTCACTTTTATTCCCACTCTTAAAAAGAGGGTCAATAGAAGTCATCTTCCAATCATCAATAAATACCCCAGAAGCTAGTGATTTATTAAATATCAGTTTCAATGGGAAAATTAAATAGGGACAGTTTCTCAATAATACACCTGCCAAACCATCAATGTCAGCTTTTACAGACGGTTTCAGTTTCGAAATGCCACTCGAAACGTCATTCGACGACAAACTTAAAGACCCAAAATTAAGATAAGAACTCGCCGCAAAATCACAATCTCGTTGGGAAGCGCCGTCTTCAGAACTAAAGTTAGAGCTGAAGAATTCCGCAAACAGACATGCCACATCAACTGGACATCGAGCAAATTTGTCATGAAAGAAAACAACTGAAGGTATGCCGGAACTAGATTTCTTCGACTTAATAAACTGCCAAAAAGTCTTCGGGTTAGATTTTATATTTGATTCAACATTAAGTATGTAATTTCTATAAAGGAATTTATCTAAACAATTAAATTTCTTTAGATGTTTTTGATAATGAGAAAAGAAGATCTGGTTTCCGGTTTTCTTGAACTTTTTAAAGAATTTATTCTTTAGATTCATTAACCTTTTTAATTCATAATTATACCAAGGTAGCTTATAACTCCTTTTTTTAATAACTGGTATATTGCTTACACAGAACTGATGCACGATAGTCTTAAAAGTAGTAAAACAATTAGACACATCGGAGCTAGCCAAAACACATTCCCAATCAATATCAGATACTAAGCTATTTAATTTTGAAAAATTACAAGCAGAATAGTAAAAGCTGAGTACTTCTGCAGAAGGTAAAGTAAAAAAATTATAAAACTCAAAATTGAGAACTAAAGCACATGATGCTTATCGCAACGAGAGATAGGAAAGTAACATTCCTCTATTTTACAGTTAATATTATTGCTAATAAAGATAAGATAAAGAATACAATCTAATTTATTAACCAAATTACTAATTTGCACTAAATTGAAACTTAATAAACTATGAAGCAAATATGATTCATGATATGCTTTAACAATAGTTGGTGTGAGACCAAAATTAGAAACTGAAGCGGACAATGAAATATTGGATAAATTGAAGTCAATTAATCTCATATAAAATAATATTATATTCAAATAAACTCTGAAGTTTTTTAACAAATCTATGGTTATATATAATTAAATTTTAAATTTCCAAATACCAATTCAACAGTTAATTTATATTCAAATACAATATTACTATATGATTTAGAATGAACTTCTATATCATGCACCGCTTCCCTATTTGTTCTACTATAATACTTCAATTTAGTCTTAATAT
>NW_023458555.1:87300056-87301811 GCF_013731165.1 Rhagoletis pomonella | reverse complement strand
ATTTAGTCTTAATATCTAACCCCCTTCTTTCATATTCATGTTGGTTTTGATGTTGCTCCATTACGTACTCCTCAATTTACCCGCCACAAACGGTTAGAAATTTTCCATTGTCATCCTCTTCATCACATTTTTTGTTAAATAAAAAAGC
The DNA here is from genome assembly GCF_013731165.1 of Rhagoletis pomonella. Lineage (NCBI taxonomy): Eukaryota > Metazoa > Arthropoda > Insecta > Diptera > Tephritidae > Rhagoletis > Rhagoletis pomonella. The sequence goes on along the minus strand of NW_023458555.1, from coordinate 87,301,663 downwards.
ATGGGCTGCTCTGACTGGGATGCCCAAAACCTGTAACCGGGGACCCTCATCTTCATCTTCAATACATATATAAGGGGTTTTCATGTCTTCAAAGCACAACATCTCCAATTCGAAATCGAAGTTGTACTCTCCATGATGCTCGCTATTGAGGATTCGATTGATTCCAGGCATCATGTGTTTTATAAGTATCTTTAAACAAAGTAACAATTTCTAATGTACAGTATTAGCTTATTTATATATATAAAAAGCATTGAGGTAAACTGTTGAGAAAGAACATATTTAAATATACATATATTTTAGTAATCTATTTTATACTTCATAATATGATTCAATTAAAATGTGGAAATAATCTTGAACTCAATGTTGCTGTCAAAGTATATATTTATTTTTTATTACCCTATTTAAATTTTATTATATGATTCAAATCAAATGCTAATATTATAAATAGCCTTGATCTTGATTTCATCATCATTGTTTGCCTAATAAGTATAGTAACGCCAAGTGGAGGATAACGAATCCCACATAAACATATAAAAAAATGCTTATAAAAGTATGTGTATATTTAAATTTTTTATTCATCTAGCATTATTATTCATATATACCTGACTTAGTGAGAAAAGTTGTGAAGCATACTTTATATGAAAACTCATATTTTGATAAAGAAAGCAGGAGATATTAATAATACATCGTTTCGAAAAAGGATTAAGATACTTATTTTTCTCGTTTATATTCATTGAAAGACAAATTTATTAAATTCAAAAGAATCACCGAATGTCTAACAAATTCAAAAATAATACGAAAGCTTTTAATCTTTCACATATGAATGGAAAGGTCTGCTGATGTTGATGAAGAGAACAAAAAAAATTTAATTTTAAATAAAATAAAGTTTTATAATTACTTATTTATTTATATTTATTATTAGATATTTAATGAAGAAATAAATTTTCTTAATATTGTTACATTTTTTTCAGCACATATCATAGAATTATTATGATATTTACAAGTATTTATATTTTTATTATATAAATTCTTTAAATTTGGACAATTTAAATCATCTTAATTATATAAAATAATATCGTATCCGAATAACCGTTGAATCCATCTGATTTTGTCCAATCCTTTAGCATAGAATATATAATTTTCTCTTTACATTAATGTATGGATATATTCAATAACAGTCATTTAAGTCGAATCACCATCTTCCCATTTTAATCCATGATGATTATGATATAACCAGTTATTAGTTGTTTTACCCCATATCGTCAACATAGATTCTTCAAAAGGAGGTTGAATTAGAAACGATGTTATATATGAATCATATGTTGATATGCTGACTTCTTTAGCAATAAATTTCCTATTAAAATAGAATCCCTGAACATCTATAACCAACGTATATTCCTCTGACATTATATTGCTTAAGCTTTTTTTTAAATTCGTTTAAAAAATAGTCTTATGAGTTTCTATAAAGGTTTATAATATTTTTTAGCGTCTAATGAAATCCTATTTAAATAATTGTAAACATAAGTATATGTTAGAGCCACCAATTTAATTAACTAATCGATTACACTCCGCTGAATAATGAAAACCAAATATCACATTAATCTTTT
>NW_023458555.1:87298688-87299956 GCF_013731165.1 Rhagoletis pomonella | reverse complement strand
AATGATGAACTCAAGGTTATTCTTATGATTAACGAAAAAAATAATTTTAAAATATATTTTTTATAAAATATAATGAAAACTGTTATGATTCATAAATATATATATTTATACTAAATAAACATATCGCAATATGTGTTGATGGTAAACCGTGAAACCTTATAATATTATACTTACCAAGCTCAATGGAAAAGTGTTAATATTACTAACGGTATAACGACAGATAAAAACTTTTTTACTGCTGAAGTGCTGAAGGAGGGTTTAGATCGCAAATTTTATGTTTGGTTAGATCTCAATAAATACCTTCCAATCTTCCATCACTTCAATTTTCTCATAATCAACATGTTAAAAGAGAAACTGTTGGCGGTATGATTGTAATAGTTGCTACAGTTTATGAAGGTGATTAAAAAACAAGAAAAAAACTATGTAAACTTAAATAGTTTTAAACCAAAATGCGTTTTTAGTGAAATTGATGTATTAGCTATGCGGTATGCTGAAGAGGATATAAGTTCATCAAATAAGCGGAAACTCGTTAAAAAGGATATTCAAAATTTAGTTAAAGATAATACTATCGATGACAACACTAACGATAAAAATAATAATTTTAATGATAAAAATAAAGAGAAATATATATTCCATATATAAAGTAGATATATAAATTAACAGATTATAACTTTTTATTTCATTTTTATCTCGATCGCGAACTTAGGAACATATCTTGATTTTCATAATAAAAACTTAAAATGAAATACAATTTTATTATATTTTTATCATTTATTTGTTTTTTTCCGAGTATTCCCATCTACAATACCTATTGATTTGAGTCAAAATGAATTTGAAAATACAAAGTTTTATCTAAAACTACCTAATAATGATACTATAAACATAAAACTGAACTTTAAACTAATGAAATGGACTAAAAACTGATCAAAATGGATTAAAAGAAGACGTAAATAAAACATCTATCCCTGAAACAACATCAGAAGCACCTACATCTAATCCGAAAAAGTTTTTCACAACACAGGAAGCCATAGAAGCATTTAGACAAGATCTAATACAAAAAGAGAAAAATATTTCAGGAATAATTTCACATCTCTTTTATAGACATTTTCAGCTTCAATATGAGGATAATATTGTGCTAAGAATTCGTTGTACATATGATAGTGATTTCCTTCAACGCAAACTGAATATTTCTAGTTTTGAGTATCGTCAGGTTGCATTCGAGAAAATTTTAAGTAACGGTGAAATTGAAATTGTTACTGGAGATGATA
>NW_023458555.1:87297190-87298588 GCF_013731165.1 Rhagoletis pomonella | reverse complement strand
TAATGAAAACCAAATATCACATTAATCTTTTTATATACTACATTTACGTTATTTTTATAATTTATATTTATACAATAAATCCATCTCATTCTATTAAAAATTAAGAAATTTCCATATTGATATCATGTTTTTAACTTTTAATATCAATTAGTGTGATATCTGAGCGTAGTATCCTACACTACGCTCAGTAGTAACAATCAATTTCACCGTTACTTAAAATTTTCTCGAATGCTACCTGACGATACTCAAAACAAGAAATATTCAGTTTGCGTTGAAGGAAATCACTATCATATATACAACGAATTCTTAGCATAATATTATCCTCATATTGAAGCTGAAAATGTCTATAAAAGGTATGTGAACTCTCAATTATTCCTGAAATATTTTTCTCTTTTTCTATTAGATCTTGTCTAAATGCTTCTATGGCTTCCTGTGTTGTGAAAAACTTTTTCGGATTAGATGTAGGTACTTCTGATGTTGTTTCAGGGATAGATGTTTTATTTACGTCTTCTTTTAATCCATTAGGTAGTTTTAGAGAAAACTCTGTATTTTCAAATTCATTTTGACTCAAATCAATAGGTATTGTTGATGGGAATACTCGGAAAAAAAAATAAATGATAAAAATATAATAAAATTGTATTTCATTTTAAGTTTTTATTATGAAAATCAAGATATGTTCCTAAGTTCACGATCGAGATAAAAATGAAATAAAAAATTATAATCTGTTAATTTATATATCTACTTTATATATGGAATATATATTTCTCTTTATTTTTATCATTAAAATTATTATTTATCGTTATCGTTAGTGTTGTCATCGATAGTATTATCTTTAACTAAATTTTGAATATCCTTTTTAACGAGTTTCCGCTTATTTGATGAACTTATATCCTCTTCAGCATACCGCATAGCTAATACATCTATTTCACTAAAAACGCATTTTGGTTTAAAACTATTTAAGTTTACATAGTTTTTTTCTTGTTTTTTAATCACCTTCATAAACTGTAGCAACTATTACAATCATACCGCCAACAGTTTCTCTTTTAACATGTTGATTATGAGAAAATTGAAGTGATGAAAGATTTGAGGGTATTTATTGAGATCTAACCAAACATAAAATTTGCGATCTAAACCCTCCTTCAGCACTTGAGCAGTAAAAAATACCTCTAAGGTTTTGTCTGTTGTTATATCGTTAGTAATATTAACACTTTTCCATTGAGCTTGGTAAGTATAATATTATAAGGTTTGACGGTTTACCATCAATACATATTGCGATATGTTTATTTAGTATAAATATATATATTTCTGAATCATAACAGTTTTCATTATATTTTATAAAAAATATATTTTTAAATTATTTTTTTCGTTAATCATAAGAATAACCTTGAGTTCATCATT
>NW_023458555.1:87294922-87297090 GCF_013731165.1 Rhagoletis pomonella | reverse complement strand
CTAGGTACTCATGAAATTTTATGTGTAAACATATGCGAACGGCAAAGCATAAAAGTGCGTTTACATATAAAGTACATATAAATATAATCTCAATCAAAGCTCGTTAGCTGTCAAATTGGTTGTGCTTGTTATTCACACAACTCGAGGAAAAGTTAAACTTCTTCTCTGTGCCACCGTGGCCACTTTTTTCTGCAACACATATTATGCCATTTAAATATATTTTAACTGAATATTTTATTAAAAATACATTTACAAACCTATTTTCCTTACCGGCGTCAATTTTTGTTTACGTTAACATTTGACATTCCTCTTCTTCCGGAATCTCCGCAAAAAAAGGCAAACGAGAAGCGAAAAGGCCCTACTAAGTCTAAAAAACTCTCATAGGCCGTAGTGATTAAGCCGGCAGAAGGGAACAGCTACGCAGATGTCCTGAAAAATATTCGCAGTAAGCTGAAATCAAGTGATGAAGTCAAGTTGAAGGGAATCCGGAAAACAAGGGCTGGAGCAGTACTACTGGAGCTAGAGAAGGGGCAATCGGCGAATTCAAGCTTCTGCGAGGTATTAAAGTGCACTCTACGAGATACCGCTACTGTACCAGACCTTAAACCAAGGGCCACTGTCGAAATAAGAGACCTCGATTCCTTAACGACAAAAGAGGAAGTCGAAGACTCAGTAAGGGGTATGCTGCAAGGATACGACAAAGCTATGAAGATCAACATCTCCGCTCCCAACAGTAGAGAACAGGTGAGGGCCTTCGTCACGCTCGATGAAGAAAAAGCTGAAATAATAATAAAGCAAGCAAGGATCAAAATCGGCTGTATTAACTATAGAGTGCGACTCAAAGAAAACTGCAAGAGATGCTTTCGATATTTTGGACCTGGCCATCTAATCGGGGGCTGCAAAGACCCAGACAGAAGAGGGCAAGGCCTCTGTATAAAATGCGGTCAACCAGGTCATAAGCTAAAAGAGTGTAATAAGCCACCAAAATGCTGCTTGTGCTCGGAAGCCAAATACACCGAGCTGGATCACATCCCAAGCTCCATAAGATGCTCAGTATATAGAAACTGGTCCAGGAAATGAATGTCCTGCAAGCCAACATGCACAGAAGTAAAACGGCTGACACGTTACTGACACGGATGATCACTGAGCGGCATTATGACCTTGTAATCATAAGCGAACAGTATAAGAAAAAAGAAAACGGGATCTGGATAGAAGACAGCAGTGACACCGCTGCTATATGGGCTCCCCCCGGAAGCAGCATATACATCTCTGAAAAAGGACATGGAACCGGCTTCGCCTGGGCCAGATACAACCATATAAAAATAATAAGCTGCTACCTGACACCAAACGATAGCATACAAGACTTCCAAGATAAACTCGACGATATCGAAGATACGGCCATGAACTTCGAAGGACCCTTTCTGATGGTAGGAGACCTAAACTCAAGAGCCACGGAGTGGGGGATGCCAATCACGGTCTCCAGAGGCAAACGCGTGCTAGAAATGTCAGCCCGACTCGGATTTATAGTGCTAAATACTGGCGCAGCAACAACCTTCCGAAGACCAGGATGCGAGGAAACCACGCCAGACATCACACTAGCATCAGAAGGCATAGCAGGCACCATAAAGGAATGGAAAGTATTGGAAGATTACACTGGTAGCGATCACCAATACATCTCTTTTATAATAGACTCCAAAAACGATGGTTTACGAAAGAAGATGCAATGTAGCACTCGCAAATGGAATGTCTCGAAATTAAATAGTGAAGCACTACTATCTAAAATAAATGCGCATGGCTCAGAAGAATCCTCTCACAATAACGCAATGGAAATAGTAGAGACTACAATGAAAATGATCTCCAGAGCCTGTACCAAAGCGATGCCGACAGTTGGAAGCAAACGACACAAAACACCTGCATATTGGTGGACGGAAAACATAGCTCAACTAAGACGAACGTGCCTCCACCTGAGGTGTACTTACACCAGGGCCAGGCGTAGAAGCGCTGCAATCGAAGAGGCACAACTATACCAAGCTGCTAGAAAAGAACTCAAACGAGCAATCGAGGCCAGCAAGAACAGAAAGTGGAAAGAACTGCGTGAGAATGTAAACAGAAATCCCTGGGGTCTCGGATACAAGGTGGTAATGAAAAAACTTGGGGCCATGGCAAAA
>NW_023458555.1:87294740-87294822 GCF_013731165.1 Rhagoletis pomonella | reverse complement strand
ATATTAAGACTAAATTGAAGTATTATAGTAGAACAAATAGGGAAGCGATGCATGATATAGAAGTTTATTCTAAATCATATAA
>NW_023458555.1:87279031-87294730 GCF_013731165.1 Rhagoletis pomonella | reverse complement strand
GGAATAATCTACTAGACACTGCTTGTAGAGTACATAATATATCATATTTATATAATAAAGGTTTAGATAACCGACATATTACTGATAAAAAATTAATTGGGAAAGCTTGGGAAAGAGTTAAAGCGAAGAATAGCAATCTTAATGAGAAAACAAATGCTTGGTTAGTTACAAATATAATGAAGACAAAAACGAAATTCGGTATGGGGAACATTTATAGTAAAACTAAGAAAGTGGGAGGAAAAACTGGTTATCATCTCTTCAAACATGCTTTAAAAAGTGCTAAACAAAATTTAAAGAAAAGTGATAACTTAAAAGATGCAATAAAAATTTCACGAAAGGTTGTAAATAATATTTTTAGAGGAAAAAAATCTGTAATAAAAGCCCCACGTGTAATTCCATTACCTAAATCTGGAGGATTTCTCCCATTGGCACCTTTATTCGTAGCATTAGGAGCACTTGGAAGTCTATCTGGCGGTACAGCAGGAATTATTAAAACACTCAATGCTATAAAAACTGGAAAGGAGCAGCTATTGGAGGCGAATCGTCATAATAATACAATGGAAGCTATTTCAATGGGAAAAGGAATGTTTTTAAAGCCTTATAAAAAGGGATTTGGATTATATTTAAAACCAAACCAAAAAAAACTCTTAATGAAGCTACCCAGAAGACCTCTTATGATGTAGACTTAAAGTAGTATTCAAAATTTATTCCAAATTTTAGAGGGGTATTCATGTGTGACACTTTACCCCGTAAACCATTTAAGAGAGAATGTGGAATAATAAATTTGGATAGTTCAAAGGGTCCAGGAACGCATTGGGTAGCTTTCTGGAAAAACGATAATGAGATTGATTACTTCGATAGCTTTGGAAACTTACAGCCTCCTAAGCAAATAATAAAGTATTTAGGAAAAAACATTAAATATAACTATAATAAACAGCAAAGATATAATTCATATAATTGCGGACATTTATGTTTAAAATTCTTATTATCAAAATAAATAAGTAATTATAAAACTTTATTTTATTTCAAATTAAATTTTATTTGTTCTCATCATCGACATCAACAGGCCTTTCCATTCATATACACATACATATTAAATACTTAGCAATTAAGTATGTGAACATTATTTACACACTTTTCTACCGGTGGAGCATCTAAATATGTATATACCTATGTACGTGTGTACGTTTGTATATATTTCTGACTGCATACCAACACACTTTACTAATTTTCGACATACAAACCACCTGGTATCGGATTCCTCGGATTTCCATCCGCGGTACACCCTGTGATCGATTCCAGTTCTGAATGGTACCGGATTTCTCGGATTTCCATCAGCGGTACACCCTGTGGTCGGTTCCGGTTCTGGACTCGGATTTGTCATCAGTGACATCTTGCGGCTTTTATCTGTGGTCTGAGCTTGGTTTCCGATCGGCGACATCTTTTGGCGGAGCAGCAAAGCTTGCTCCGATTGAGCAACCGGAGCACAGCAAACTTTATGCCGGTTTTGGAAACGGAGCAGCAGCGCTGCTAGCCAGCGTTGCCGTTTTGGTCCAATTGGACCAAAATTGGTAGTTTCATTCTCCTTTGGTAGTTTGGTTGGTTTGATGAAGCTTTTGGTAGGCAAAAATTTTTGAAAAGTCAATCAAGATGGGCTTTAAAATTTGTTCACTTACTTTGCGTTTACACGTTGAAAACATTGCTTTCACTTGCTCACACGTATAAGGTTTCTTTGTTTTTTCCAAATTTTACTAAGCACACAATTTTCTGCAAACAAAAACTGATTAACCCCCAAAGCTATGATCGATCAGCTGTTGAAATTGAACGAAAATTTGCCTATTGTCTTGAAAGAAAAATTGGTGATAGGCAATTTGCAAAGTGTGAGTGTATGCAAATTGAAACAAAATTTGGAATTTTTTTATTGAAATGCATAAAATCTCAGATTTTGTTTTTTCAAACATAAAAATTTTTTGATATGAATTGAATTAATCCCAAAGGTATTTACATACATTTATTACAAAAGTTTTTTACGAAATACGTTAATTATTTTATTTAAAAGCCCGAATTTGTTTTGTTTAACTTTAAATATTGGTATGAATGAACACCGTAAACAATATTATACTGTAAATTTGTGTAGCTTAAACGGGGTGTAAATTCAAGAAATTTCGTTTTAATGATGAATAAAAATTTGGAAGATTGGAAACTGATTTGGTAGGCATTTTGGTACCTAAAACTAAACTCCAGTGGCAACACTGCTGCTAGCTACTATAATGTGCAAGTTTCAAGTGGCTAAAAGTTACCGCTGATTTTTTAGAATTTTTTTCGCCAAGGATGTTGCGGTTTTCTTCCATATACAAATAAATTGAGTTTATTCATTATATGGAAGCCAATGCGACAAATTGAAATTTGCACATTATCAGACTAAAATTGCAGGGGCTAAAAAACTGTGTACTTAAAAAAATTCTATCGCTTCCGAGAAAAAAGTTTGAAATTTAGGTGAAAATTTGTTACAATTTTTTGTAGTTTTCTACAAATTGTTGAACTTGGGTTATATGGGGTTTGTCCGAGAATGAACTAAGTTTTAATTGAAAATTCTTAAAAATAAATTAATAAACATAAGTGACACACAATATCACTTTGAAATGGCGTGCTATAGATATGACCGATACTGTACGATATAAAATATGTGGTTGTGAAGTGCACAGATGCTTTTTCGTAATTAAGAAGAAAAAAATTAAATTTATGTTCCGTCTGATGGGAATTGAACCCGGACCTCCTTGGCCACAACTAATTGTATCAAGCGTCTTTGCACACTCAGCTACATACTTCGTTTATACGCATGCATAAGTCGCTTTAATTCATTTCGCCGCGATTCAAAGCATATGTATAAACTGAATTTCAATTCGCTTTGAAAGAGCGAAGTGTTTTGGATCACACTCCATTTCAAATCGGTAGTTTATTTCTCCAGACAGTTAGAAAGAGTGTATAAACACCGCTCTCACTCAAAGCGAATTGGAGATCAGCTGTTCCGCTCAAATTCCAAATAATCGCATCAGTATTTAAAAGCTGATTAATAATAATCGTTCTTTTTCTTTGCCACGATTTTATAATACCGAATAAAACTAGATTTTTATCACTTTCCATTATGTTTACTTATAAAATGTCAAATGAAAACAGCTTAATTTGTTTGCTTTTGAAGACGGTTACTTTGATGCCGATATAAAGCCGTAAGTATAAACACTAGAGCGAAATGTGTACGGTGTCAATGCGCTTTCAATTAAGTCGATTATTCTGTGCGTACAAACGTAGTAACAGCCATACATGTAAAGCTGTTTTCAAATGTTGAGTTTGAATCAACATCACAGCACGCGATTAGTGCATTATGTCATACCATGTATGTGTGTAGTGTTGTCACCGCTGTCCATGCTTTGTATACATATACCTTCTTAATTAAATATGAAAAAGCATCCGAGACGTGCAAAACGCCATCCGTGTAGTTAAAAATGATTCATTTTAGTACGGGAGTATTTGAATTGAATATTTCCATTATATGTACGTAGTGTATGTATAATGGAAAAATCCATTTGGTTAAGACTTTTCACTTGATTTAAATACGAACATTTTTAAACGGCAATGAATGTTAAGTCTCTACGTGTTGTAATAATAATAAAGTCCGACGCTTACACAATATGTTAGTGTTTGGCCGAACTTCTCCTCCGATTTCGCGTGGGCCTTAATCTTGTGGCACAAGGGGGGTGCCTACAGTTTTATGTATACTCTTAATGGCGATTGTATTTTATTTTGAAGGGTTGCGCACTTCTAACCACTACACCCCAGCGGCCTATATGCGAAACCTATATTCAGATAAATTTTTTGGATTTTGGTATCGTTATTTGGAATATCGAGTCTTTTTATTCCGATTATAATGGGTACCCGATACTTTTAAAGCGATACTTGTAATGAGTACCATATCGATACCTTCGGTTCGATATCATGTCCCTAGTCATCCCCGGAAGATTAATCGCGTTCAAAAATTCCGTTGAATAATTAAGTGCTTCATCTGTTTTCACAACGGTGTTTATCGTCGTACATATACATACATATATTATTTCCTAACTTTGAATGTTATTTCCTCACTTTGCATAGCATTAATGAGTTGATAGACATGTTAATAACTCAGTCACTGAGCCAATCGTGATTCCAATAATTAATTTGAATATTAAGAAGCTTTCTTTCGATAAGCTCTCCTTTTGTCGTTTCTAAGTTACAAAAGTTATGAGGCAATGAAACTCGTCCTGATCTCTCATCGACTTCCAATAGCCAGTAATTGTTGCGAGAAACCTCGGCAGATTGATCGTTCTGTAACTGGACACACATATTCGTAGTCAAATGCAATCTATGTTCGTGTTGCCACAATGATGAATATTTCAGGCAAGCATTTATCTCGTCTGCTGGTGACGATCGAAAATTACAAGAGGTGTTTGCGGAACATCTCCTGCGAGCAATGTATTTCCAATTGGTTGAACATTTCTACATAAATCTCGCACAAATCGATCAAGGACTTCAAGTTTTTTATGTGTCATCGTGCACTCATACCAAAAAATTATTTAACATTTTTGCAATAAATTTCCCATACCGGATGTTCTAAAAATATTACACGTGGTAGTTTCGATGATTTGTATGTTCAATAATAGCTTAAAAGCTGAATGAAATTGTTTCCACCTGATTGCAATGTTGTTGCTATTCCAGACGAAGCGAGAGCTAAGGATATGAAATTTTTTTATCGAACCGTTATCAGAATCAATCTGATAAGGAATGTTTTCCTAATGCCTCCTGGCGCTTCCATGAAAAAGGCCCTCTAACTCCGCCATTTGGCTCTGTAACCGCATAAGCGATTTTGGCCGAGTTCGACAAAACACGCCAGTCATTTCTCTCCGTGCTAACTGACGCCAATTGAAAATGCCACGTGAAACCAAGTTCTTCTCCACTTGGTCACTCCATTGCAGTGAGGGCCTCCCTCCTCCTCTGCTACAATCATCGGACTGCCAGTAGAATACTTTCAGACCTGGAACGCCGGTGTCCAATAGAACGACACAGCCAAGCCAGCGGAGTCGCTGTATTTTGATTCGCTGCACTATGCCCATTTCATTGTAAAGCTCAATGAACTCATCGCTCCATCGTCTGCGGTACTCGCCGTCGCCAACGCGTAGAGGCCTATACATCTTCCGTAAAATCTCCAATACTCCAAAATCCGCTTGATCGAATGTTGTCATTGTTTAAGTTTCGGCGTCATACACCAGTGACTTATAGAGTGTGGTTTTTGTACGTTGAGAGAGAATTTTGCTCTCAAATTGCCTATTCAGTCAAAAATAGCATTTGTTGGCTAGAGTGGTTCTGCGTTGGATTTCGATGCCTACATTATTTTCGGTGTTAATGCTGGTTTCCAGGTAATCGAAATTCTCTACTGTCTTAAAATTACTGTTTGTTTGATGACGGGAGATACTTCGTCTTGTCCTCGTTGATCACCAGACCTAATCGCTTGCCTCCGTTATCCAACTTGGTAAGGGCACAACACTTCGAGGTTTGTGTTACCAATGATTAACATTTGCATCATGCGATCATAAATGCCCTTCTGCTCACGCCTTAACTTGGGAATGTTTGATTGGGCATATAATAGGAGATCACAATAATAATAATCATAATCTTCATAATATTATCTAAAAACCTGAAGCAACTCATCTAATTTAGCAAAAAAAATTTATGGAAAATGTGGGTATGTTAGATAGATGTGTATTTCACTAAGGTAGAATCTTAGACATTTAAAGTCGGCGACCCCAAATTAAATTGTTTCTGATTAAAAGTTAACTGTTTCACAATGTTAGGGAATGGTGACAACAATTTAAATTTCCATTAAAGATTTTTTAAACTGCTTTCATGGGATATTTCTACGTCACGCTTTTTATTATTTTTTCATTTGTATGAGTAGTTTTTATAAATTTTTTTCACTCCGTAATTTGTATACAAACTCTTCGTTGATAATATGATCACTTCGTTCGAAGAGAAGTTGCAAACTCTTTTTTCATTTGAACTGTTCGGCTTTTGGATAAGTGGAAATATTTAGAAAAATTTATCTAGTAAAGCTTGTTCAAACACTATTGGTTTGGAACCAATTATGTAATTTTTCATCTAATTTCGATATATTTAGTCTTTTCTTTTAGATAGATGAAAATCCTATTGAAAATATTTCCCATATTGTAACATTCCATTTATTTTGTCAATGTATAGATTTAAATTTTCAAACAGGTGGCAGCCCTTCTCAAACATATTTTCGGCTGTAAATCTTCTTAAAACTTGTTAGTTTGGTACCCACATTGCTATATTTCAATTAAATTAAAATTTTCTAAGAGCTGGCAACCCTCGTAAAATGTATTTCCAATAGTCATCTTTCTCAGACCTCTTTCAAAATATACCTTTATTGTAATATGTGGTTTATTTTATCAATTAAACTTAGTTAAATTTTCAAACAGGTGGAAACCTTCTTAAAAAAATAAATTTTGATACCCACATTGCAATATTTCATTTATTTCATCAATTTAACTGAGTTAAAATTTTCAAATATCTAACAATTCTCAAAAATATTTCCAGCAGTTATCTCTCTTGAATCTCTTTAATTTAATATCTACTAGCCGGCTATGGATGCATATGTTTGTACATTTATGTATTTGAAATCATATGTCATCATGTACTACGTTTATTATATACTAAAAAAATCTTGTCTAAATCCGTTCAGTAGCTTTGTCAAAATATCTCGCCTTTCCTTTGCATTATGTATAGGAGATAGTACTTTTAAATAGGTGTCAACTCTTCTCAAAAAATTATAGTTTTTGTACATGTGAAGGCCATGCACTTTTATGTGGTATCTAATTTTTATATCCAACAAACGGTAAAGATCTTACAGTTTTTAAACAGGTGGCAACCCTACTCAGAAAAATAATACATTACTACACGTCTAGAGGCTAAGTCTTTTAGGTGACAGGTAATAAGATCAACGGAAATAAAGTCAATTGACATTATTACCTTTTTAAAAACGAAATAAAATCCATTGACATTATTTCTCTTTCAAACATTAAATTTGCTTAGCTTCGCGGCGGCCCGCGTTCCCCGCGCGCACACCACGTCACGCTACGCCGCGGCCCCTCCGGCCCCCCTTCCCCGTCTCCCGCCGTGCTGTAACGCAGGTAGATTTATTTTTTGTATACGTTGAAATACAATTTTTATATATTTTAAACATCGAGGGCTTATATTCAATAATTCCCTCTATCTGCACACTTTTCACAAAGATGAGATTCTGATATAAAAATCCACCTAAGCTTTAACTGTCATCAGTGATATTAATGTTACCGACAGGTAATAAGTCCCAGATGGTTTTTAAAATCACAAATTAGTTTTTGTGCAAATTGCAGATAGAGGGTATTAATGAATTCAAGCCCTCGATATTTCACATTTTTATATATGTAAGTTATTGGAAGCAGGGATGCCAACTTGGCTCAAACCGTGCCATTTGTCCCTATTTTACTTCAAATGGCACTTAATTTTTCAATTTGGCACAAAGTTCCAAAATGGAACTTTTGTAAAAAAAAATAACATTTCAATACATTTTTGTGAAATCGTTTGCGTGCACTTCTTCTCAACTAAAATTTTCTAATTTCTAAAAGCTATTCAACTGGTTTATCTTATTTTATCATTGCACTTTTGTTTGGAAAATGTAGCTTTATTTCATTGCTAAATGTGAATGATTAACAAGAATGACACCTTTTTTGGCAATTTTATTTTTCTATTTGGCACTTTTTTATCCTCAATATGGCACCTCATAACTAAGGATAGTTGGCAGCCCTGATTGGAAGATTTCTGCTGTGTTTTGGGGCAACAACTTTTCTGCATTAAAAAAGCATATAATTTGTGTTTCAAAGATGTGTGAAAACCAATCAATTAACTTATATGATCTCGGTTCCGATAATAAATAATCAATAATTGTTTATACCCGCATTTTGGCACATTGGCTCGTTGAATGTGCCATCTAATAAATAGTGTCGTCATTCTCCTTAGCTGCTTTTAAATGATGTCGTCACAAATTTCTGGCGGAGACATGAATACAGTGTAAGAAAACTCTTTCTCTATAATCATTTACTTATAGAAAGGTTGGTTTCTTTTCCACCTTAGACATTCCGAATTCGTTCAAAATATGCTAATTTAAAACACAGAATTCTTTCAGTGTTCCTCCGGGGTTTTTGGACATGGACTGTTTCTGCAATGTAATAGTGTTCGCTTTATTTTTGTGGAAACGAAACATGTTTTGCAAGTTATGGATCATTTCTACACTCTTTCTTCAAATATTTCTCGTATTCCAGCTGGGCGCAGGCGTTTAGTTTTTCGCATCGTTTTTTACATATTCGTAATTTAAATTTTTTAATAAAATCAATTGGTGTTAGTTCATGATTGTGTGTGGATTAATATCACAACACTGAGGATTTGGCAATAACCTGTTTCATCTATTAACAAACCACTCTTACGGGGCAATGTTTATTGTAAGAACAACATTTTTTTTCTATGAATCGACATACTTTAAGCATTGATGACTTTATTTCCAAATTTTTGTTGACTTTATTTCGCTTTTGAAAAGGTAATAATGTCAATTGACTTTATTTCGCACCAGGGTGGGAAATAAATTCAATTGACCTTATTTCCATTGACCTTATTACCTGTCACCGTATATTACAGAAAATCTCGTCAAAATCCGTTCAGTAGTTTTCGAGATTACCGCGTACAAATAAACTCGACTTTCCTTTATACTATGTATAGATGTTGCAATATGTCATTTAATTTATAAAACAAATTTAGATACCCGCAATGCAATCTTTCATTTATTTCATCAATTTAACTGTGTCAAAATTTTCCAATAAGCGCTAACCTTCCCAAAAATATTTCCAACATATATTTTTCTCAAACCTCTTAGTTTGATACCAACATTCTAATATATAATTTATTTTATCAATTTAGTTGAGTAAAAATTTTGAAACTGGTGGCAACCCTCCTCAAAAATAATTTCCACTGTAAGCCCTCTTAAACTCTTTAGTTTGATACCCACATTACAAAATTTCATTTATTTCATCAATTTTACTGCGTTGAAATTTTGAAGTAGGTGGCAGACCTCCTAAAAAATATTATCAACAGTTATCTTTCTTAAGCTTCTTTCATTTGACATCCACATTGTCGTATTTCATTTATTTTATCAATTTAACTTAGTTCAAATTTGTAAAAAGGCGGCAACCCTCCCAAAAATATTTCCAACTGTAATTTTTTTTAAACCTCTTTAACTTGATACCCATATTGTAATATTTCATTTATTGAATAAATTTAATTGCATTTATATTTTCAAACAAGTGGCAACCCTCCAAATTTTTGGCATTATAAATGATCCTGGTATCACAGCGAACACTTCAGAAAACAATATTCAAATCTATTCAGCCGTTCTCCAGTTTTGAGGCCTGTTACAAACGAACACAACATTTTTATATACATATACTGGCAGGCCTGGCGAACTTCATCCAGCCCAAAATTATTTTTTTTTGAAAAATTTGGTCCAATGTTTTCATCAACAATTCGGGTACACTTTTGGTTCCATGGCCGTCAGAAGGCATATCCTCCATTGCTGTCTTAGATAACCTAACGTGAAGAAGTTCTTGCGACAACAATGATCCGGTTAGTTGGTGGCAATTTCAAAATGGGAGAGTATCATTGGTCCATAGAAATCCAATAAACTAATACGCCGGCCTTTACTTGAGCGGAAGTGAAATGCGAGCATGTGTTAGCATGTACGTGGCAGCCATAGTGTTGGAGAAGTGCTGTCAACATTGTGTCGGAACCGATTGGCATCATGTGGTCACGACAAGACACGCAACATTGTTTCATGGCTCGATAAAGCAGTATGCGATATTGCGTGTGTATGTGTACGCAACATTGTTTAATCCCTGCAAAAAATTGTGCGACTAATCTCTAAAGAGAGTATTCCGAGATTACTCTCAATCGGGTACAATTCGGCATTAATTAGTCGCTACTAGTCTCACGGGTACTATTGGAGATCAATTAGTCTCGACTCATCCTTTACGGGTATAAGATCAATTAGTCCCCGACTCATCTCTAACGGGTACTAATAACGATTTAATGATATGTACGCACTTAGTAAATGAAATTTCATGTGCGGCGATGGCACATAGAGAGAGTATTCGCTTAACAAAACTGAGAACCCCGGTTCGAATCGCAGCTGGAGCAAATTTTTATTTTTTAAAAGTGACTAGTCGCATTTTATACCCGTTCGGGTATAAAGGTGGAAAATTAGTCTCCTCATAGGACATGCTCGAACAAAAACGAACAGTTCATTCCATATAAAGAGATCAAAAGTGGTATTAGTCGCATGTTCCTTTGCGATTGCTCCCGGAGTCATCCCGGATTAGTCGCATTTTTGCAGGGATGGCTCAATAAAGCAGTATGAGAGTGTGCGGGTATATGTGTGAGATTTAGGAGTAAAGCCTTTGAGCATACACGAGCGGATGAGGTAAGAGTAACTTACCCGGCTTAATTATCTGTATAAAAGGGGCTAACAGTAGCCAACGGCATTCTTTTAGTGGTGACTTTAAGCCCGGGACATGCATAAAAGGTATTAAGTGTAGTGAGTTGTGAAAAGTGCGCGGTTATACTCCGTCAAAGAAAAAAGAAAGACTTTTAATTAAAAAAAAAAAACCCGAAACGGTGTGTCCAAAGCGGTTCCTCAAGCATACCGCCAGCTGTCTAGCGGAGTCTCGCCAATTCCCACTGCAGAGCAAAAAGATTGGAGTTCGAGGTAAGTGAAAGTGTCCACTTAGTAGTTCACAATCCTACATACTTGCGCTTGTGCGGGCACTAGAATGCTTAGGTTTACATATATGAACGCAAAAATGCCTACTGGCAAGTGCGCAACAAATGCCACGTTCAAATAGTTAACCTACCCATTTTGCTTATAGGTCGCCAACAGTATACGTGAAAAAGGACCTCAACCTACTCGGAAATATTGCTGGACATAAGCCATTCAGTAGCCCCTGTATCAGAATCATATGCACCAGATACCCACACTCACCTACAAGCATATAAGCATACGAAGTATCCAACAGCGTGCTTACGAACATACATATGTCTGTACATATACCCAAGCACTCAGAATCCATAGCGCGCATATTGTATCTGGCACATAGCAACGGCCAAGAACGCAAAACAGCCGCGCTGTGCGGACGTGTTTTTCTTGCGCTCTTCGTAATCGCCTTACTGTGTCATTGAAAGTTACTATTAATATATTGGTTAGTTTGCAATGGTTCAAGTGTACTACAATTTGGAGACAGTAACTCCTTACAAAATCTAAAATCTTGCAATAAATGATCTAATAATAAATAATAATACAATCAGAAATGATATTATACCATCTAGTTGCGGCCAAAAAGTTCATCGCGGTCGGTCGAAAGTGCAGTTCGCGAAGTGCAACGAACTTTTTCATGCCGACTGTGTTGATATTTTGCCGTCGGATGCTGAAATTTATGCTCAACACAGATAAGAGCTTCTTCTGTAAGGCCTGCGCTGATATACGTCGGAGCTCTTTACGTTCGCCTCCTCCACCTTCGTTTCTAATGAAGAGAATACTGGAAATATGTCAAATCATTTATCTCTGCAAAGCAGAGTGATGCTTCTAATGAGAACAATAGTAAACATAAATAACCTTGTTATCTTTGTCCAAAGAGATCACAACTCTTGGTGCTGGGGATGCCCGAATTCTTCAGCTGGTAACAGCTTTGCATAAAGATAAAACGAATCTAATGAACATAGCTGAAAATTCGCATTACAAACTGCTTGCTATTAAAGAGAACAGCCGCGATAAAGACAAAGCAATTGCCTCGCTCACCTCTGAGGTTAAAGAGCTTTGTAATGTTGTTAGTGCCATCTATAATAACAAAAAGTCTATTGTGGAATCACAACCAATTGCGGCTCATCCTAATAAGCAGAAGCCAGCTGTAGGTAACATGTCATCTTCGACTATGCTCACTGCCAAAAACAATGCCGATATCAACAGTATTGGAGCTTCTTCTGCTTTTTCATGTGTTGTTGACGTTACTTCCCCTGATGTAATTGATACGACACCATTATCGTATGCGAATGCTGTTTCTGGTTCTATCGTCACTGCTAAAAGTAATAAAAAGCAAACATCTGCTAGTACTAATACACTTCCCTCTATTGCTGATACTGTTGTTGCTAGTAATACTGGAACTACGTGCGTTAGTGCTAATGCACTTTCTAACGACAAACCTTCTGATGCTGGTGTACTGAAAGACAATAAAAACAGTGCCAGCGTTGTTGGTAGTAATCCCAGTAAAGAATTGGATATTGTTGTTCCGCTCAACTGAATGCATTTGTCGTCTTTTAAGCCCTCTGTCAACGAAAATGGCATAATAAATTTTGTCGCCAAACATGCATCGATTGATTCTAACAGCATCTCTTGCTATATGCTTATTATAAAAGATCTTCCAGCTGACTCTTTGAAGAAATTGGTAAGAGCTAATTTCAAGTTGGGTGTCTTTTTATCAGGCTATAATAATCTGCTAAGCTCTGCGTTCTGGCCAGTAAACGTTAAGATGCGCCCATTCCATCTTTTTCAAAATGCCAACGCTGCACAGTGGTTCGGATAGCAGATCTAGCTGGACGAAAGTCAAAATTTTTTTGTTTTTAAAATACTTGGTACTTGGATTACATTCCTGACAATACATTCAAATGGAAATTGCATTTATTAAAACATTAACATATGAAAACAAACAAAAAAAGGCAAGTCAACGCCGCCTATTTGAGAACTCTATTTTAAAAGCTGAAATTTAACTTAAAAGATTGCTAATTGCACTCACAGATATTTGCATAATTGCAAATTGACTTTATAAACAAAAAATTACACTTATTCCGCTATAGATGCAGAGGTCATAACGCAATTTCTGTCCACATTGGTATAAGCAAATTTATTCTGAAAAATCATAGTTTTGATTAATTAAAAAGATAAATTAAAGAGTAGGAAAAGTAAAGGCCGCCGAAGGCCGTTATAAAACCACTTGCATATTATTCTTTACACCTTCGCAAATGCAGAGGGTAAGTTCGATAACCAAGTCTAACCAATTGGCTTTGATATTTACATTTTAGCGACAGTATGTCAAATCTCAAAATTCAAAAGTAATTATTGACAGGAATGTATCTGAATATAAATATATGATCAGTGGCGGATCCACTGAGAAGAAGGGGCGAGGGGGGGGGGGGGGAAGGGGGAGGGGTTGTGTGTTAAAACAGAAAAATGCTTGGAGTAATAAAAACTTTGGTTATGTAAGAGTTAAAAAAAATATAGTAACTTGCGAATTTTCTGCTTTCTGAAATTAAAAAATTATACAACAGGCATGCAAATCTTTAAGCGCTGTTATACAATTTTTTCTGAAATTTATTTGTGTTTCTTGCTGTGATCTTAAATTTTAGTCATGGTAAAGAAAATCTTAAGAAGTAAGTTTAATTTTTATATATTTTATTGAAACTTTTTGGTCCAACATTTTCACCAACAATTCACGTTTACGATTTTCATTGGCACATTTGTCTGCTAAGATTAAGGTTTGGTGGTCATTTGCCGCTTTAAATAACCTAAGGAAAGTGTTATATCCGTTCTTGAAATTCTCCAGTTGTGCGGCATTTCATAGCACGGTTATTCGCAAAGCGAAATAAATTGTTTCCCCTTCACTCCCTGGCGGCAACAATGACCCGGTTCTATAGTGCATGTCCTAGAAGCTTTACAGTATAGTAGGTGCCAAATCAAACTGGGTGCGAATCATTGTTCTGTAATTTAAAAGTTTGAACGCATAATAATATTGGAAAATCACATCCATTGGGCCAATTGCAACGCAGGACCGTCGATATACTCAATGGTGCAACATGTCGATTTAATCTGACCTTCACGGCCCCTTTTCTCACTTGGCTATTTTTAGTAATAGCTCGACTTCAGCAGCACTTGGCAGCACGTTTTTGCAATAGTATTGCATACATATTTAAAACATTAGCCAAATCGGATCATAAATAAGATATTTAGTAATAACTCAACCACAGCGCCAACTGTCGGATTAAATTGTGAAACTAAACCATCCAGAGACCCACTCAAATAAACAAAAAGTTTCGTTAAAATCCGTACAACCATTTAGGAGGATTTCACTCACAAACACACCTACAGAAGAATAAAAAAATTCATTCAAAGATAGCTAAAGGTCGGTAGGTTTGTAGGCCTCACACCCCTTTTCAAATAGCCCAAATTTTCTCCATGAGTATGGGCTAGATTTCAACTATATACATATCTCCATACGAAGTTCCAGTACTGTACCATGAATACTTTTAGAGATATGCAGTATAAAAATTCGATTTATATGGGAGGAGCCACGCCCCCCTTTCCAACAGCTGCCCTTTTTCTTCACGAGTATGCGATTGATTTCGTATATCTCCACACCAAGTTCCAGAACTCTACCATGAACACTTCCAAAGATAGGCAGTATGAAAAATTCGGTTTGTATGGAAGATGCCACACCCCCTTTTCCAATAGTTCCAATTTTTTTCCAAGAGTATGCGATTTATTTCGTACATCTCCATACAAAACTCTAGAACTCTACCAAAAAATTTCCAGAGATAAGCAGTATGAAAAATTCGGTTTGTATGGGAAGTGCCACGCGCCCTTTACATATAGATTTTTTTCAGCCTAAAACCATCCTTGGGACACGTGCGGCAGGTGGCAGTTTCAAAAAAATCGGTTCAGCCGCTCTCGAGCCTTGCGAAAACTAACAAACGGCTTTCTAAATATAAATTAGTTGAGATATATTATAATTATATATTGACAGTATCCGTTCTTTCTGATTGGCGCAAAAAAATCTTGCCTAGTGACGAATTCGCCCCTTGATATGGTCGTTACTTAAAGCTATTTATATTCGAAATTGCATAAAAATTGGAAAACAGGAATCTATAAGCTTATCCAGGCAAAAAGCTACCTATGTACCGAATTTTAAGCAAATCGGACCATAAATACGATTTCTTCGAACAGATCGGTCAGGTTGAAAAATTCCACTCTACGATCATTGAAATCTATCGATGCATTCAGAAAGAAATTAATAACGCTAGACCTAAAGAATTGGTGTATATTGCAGTCGATCGTTACAACACAACAATACATTCTGTAACGAAAAGGAAGCCCAGTGACATATTTTTCAATAGAACTGAAAGAATTAACTACCAAGGACTGACCGACTTCAAAAACAGGGTTCACAAAGAAATCAGGGAACAAATCAAGAGGAACCAGGAGCTTAGAAATCTCCGGTTGAATAAGAAACGGAAAAGACCTAAGAAGTTTAGGCCAGGAGATGAGGTTTACGTTAGGGATAAACAGATAAAGGCGAAGCAGAAAGCACTTTACAAAAAGGAAATTGTTGGTAAGGATAATAGGGTGACCTTGGTTACAGAAACTGGTAGGAAGATCCATAAGGCACAAATTAAAACTACTTCCAAGTAAAAAAAAAAACACAAGCAAACAACTAATTACATCAAGCGCACGACGGGAAAGGCACA
>NW_023458555.1:87277885-87278931 GCF_013731165.1 Rhagoletis pomonella | reverse complement strand
ATTCGCAGGAGTCACATATATACATGGATTAACGGATAATAAAACATTACACAAAAACATTCGCAACGAAAATATAACCTTTGCCCACAAACCAAACCACACACTAAGCACAATTTTCAGCAAAACAAAAGACAAAATCAACAAGGAACGACAACACAATGTTGTTTACGAAATAAAATGCAAAGGAAAGGTTGGCGAAACCTGCAATAAAGTATATGTAGCCACGACAAAGCGAGCACTTGGCGTCAGAATCAACGAACACCAAACTGACGCAAAACACAAAAAGACAACAACAGCACTAGCCCAACACTTAACAATTAGCGGTCACGCAGCAGACTTCGATAACACCAAAATATTAGACGTAGAAAGGAGGGAGAGGACAAGATTAACATTAGAAGGTCTGCGAATACAACAAAGAATACAGGACGCGATGAACTTCAAAGAAGACGTGGATAACATAAATTGCGCATACCGGGCAGCAATTGGGCACATACGACGAGCAGATAAGCGATAAACAACATTAAGCTGTGATATTTTTATGTAGATTTATTTATTAGTGATGTCCAAATAAAATATGTTAAAATAATAATTGTGGCAAATGTGATGTAAATGTAAAGATGTAAGTGTGATCATGAAGAATTTTATTGGTATATGCGTGTATGTTAACTAATTGTTTTGATATTTCAATATGTAACATTGTATCTAATGGTTGTGTTTTTTATGTTTTTTATGTTTTATCCTAAATAAATTAAAACAGACTCCCTGAAGAAGGCGAAAAATAACGCCGAAACGCGTAGGAGGAAAAAAAGAAACTTGTTTTTGCTTTTTTAAAATCACCGGCCGGAAGAGCTCTTAAAATAACCTAAAGATAAATTAAAAACTGGCCCGAAAAATAAATAAATTGATTCGTTCGGAGAGCATATACCGAAACTAATATAAAAACATAAAACACACAACATGAAGCACTTTTTCCAGCATATCAGATTTAAGTATGATGATGATACTTGCTATGCAATTAAGCAGTACAACAAGAATCATAAGAAACT
>NW_023458555.1:87276383-87277785 GCF_013731165.1 Rhagoletis pomonella | reverse complement strand
GCTATGTTGCTTCTCGCTGTGTCCTTTTCTCTTTCATCGTCGAGTGCCTGGATACCTTCAAAATGTATTCAACAAAGTGTGATTGATTTTGACATTGCTCTCATAAGAAGCAGGCTATAATGTCAACTTGAAATGAATTGTTAACCCATTTGAAAATGTGTTTTTTTTTTCAAATTTTAATTAAAAATAAAAATACACACAAATTTTTCAAACAACAAATTTTCTTAATAAACGTGAAATTGTTAAGAGATAAACCGCCGAGAAGACCAAGTAAGAACATTTAAGTTTGGTAATAAGTAAATACGTTTGACTTTGCTTAAATATTTAATGTAAGGAAACCAAGATTAAACGGAGGAAAACGTTTGAGCGGTGGGCTGTATGCAATAAAAGTCAGGACACGAAAATAGTGCGATGTTTTAAACCACCTAGTTGCGAATTGAGACGGCAGCGATGGGAAGAAAGCTGTGGTGTTGTACTACGTGATTCATCTCGCGTTTGTGAAAACCACTTCAAGGAAAGTGATGTCCAAATCAAACACTTTCCAACGAGCTCGTTTATACCCATGCGCAGTCCCAATGCCATACGAAATAACTGATACAAGTGAGGATTTAGTACGCGATCAGGATACATTCTTTGTTGATGTCCAAACTCAAACAGACGACTCTTTAGAATGCACGTTGAGAACAGAAATATTTCTTCTTATCGAAATAATTAAAACCATACAAGCCAGTATGAAAGAGCTTAATTTAAAACTGCTCGAAGCAAAGTCTTTAATGGAAAACTATTTTGCATGAAAAAAATTTAATTTCAAAATTGTTAAATTAAGCTCACATATAAAATTGGAAACAAATGTAAAATCCTACTTTTATAAGTGTCGAATAATGTTTAGGATAAAAAATTTAAATATAAAAATAAACGCACAAACGCATAAAACTTGGGCAATTGAAAACAAGAAAATTGTTAAAACTATTTTATAAACAATTTATTTTATTTTATTCACAAAATATATATATTCCAGGTAATGTAAGTAAAACAAAACTATAATCGAAAAAAGCCTAGGGCATCAGTGCTGACAAGATACATGGAAAACTAAGGGTTAATTCGTTTGTTTACACTTTTTGACATTATAGTACCTTAAAAGAGAGCCGCACTGAATTGTCAATCACACCTTGTTTAATACACCTTGGATACCTTGTTCAATTTCGGCAATTAAATGTATGGGTGAGAACGTTTTCTTCGTTACCGGTAATGCGATTTTTTTCCCATAAAGAGAAGCCACCTGCTTTCTTTTGGAACGGATATGTTGGTCTTATTTATGAACCAATCCTCGTTGATTTTGAATCCATATTTTTCAAAGTTGCGGTCAATTTGTGTTTGCAGTTTATGATTGAGATTCTCCTCG
>NW_023458555.1:87274771-87276283 GCF_013731165.1 Rhagoletis pomonella | reverse complement strand
AAAATATCACAGCTTAATGTTGTTTATCGCTTATCTGCTCGTCTAATATGTCCAATTGCTGCCCGGTATGCGCAATTTATGTTATCCACGTCTTCTTTGAAGTTCATCGCGTCCTGTATTCTTTGTTGTATTCGCAGACCTTCTAATGTTAATCTTGTCCTCTCCCTCCTTTCTACGTCTAATATTTTGGTGTTTTCGAAGTCTGCTGCGTGTCCGCTAATTATTAAGTGTTGGGCTAGTGCTGTTGTTGTCTTTTTGTGTTTTGCGTCAGTTTGGTGTTCGTTGATTCTGACGCCAAGTGCTCGCTTTGTCGTGCCTACATACAGTTACTGACAATAAAATAGAATCAAGTCGGTTGTTCCGAAACAATCAGCGGTTTTTCCTCTTTGCTATATATTTCCGATAACTTTCGTCTGTAATCGAATTAGTACACTATTTATCGTTTAAGATGTGATAATGGCAACACTTTTTCGTTTTACTGTTATGTTTATGCTTAAAATTTGCAAGAGTGTACTTTGACTATTGTGGCAATAAAATAGAATCAAAAAAGGAAACAAGCAATTCGAAGTGATTTTTGGTGCGTAAACTGTATTGTAAGTTATAAATTGGCGTATTTAAACAATTCTTAATGAAATTTGCGTTAATTTAGGAAAAATGGGTCGCGGAAAGCGTTGTACTGCAGAAGAACGTAAACACATACAAAATTTGCAAAAAAATGGTTTTACGCAAAGGGAAATCGCAAAAATTATTAATAGATCACAAAAATTTGTGTTTACTGCTCTATCTCCTCCAAAAGAATGCAAACTGAGAGGCCGACCACGCAAAACAACGCCAGCGGACGATAATTTCATAGAGGTTATCAAAACGCGATCCTTTCAAATCGGCTGCGGTCATTCAAAAGGAAATAAATGTGGAAATATCTTCAAGAACTGTTGCTCGTCGTCTTGTAGAAAGGAATCTATTCGGCAGATTGTCACGAAAGGCTTTTTTTTTTTTTTTAATATGTATGTTGGCCTCTTTAATTTCTAAGTTTAGTATTTTCATTGTAAATTGTTTCTCAATCTTTTGCATTTCCATTTTTGTTGTATCCAGTGTGAACCACTTGCTATGCAATTAAGCAGTACAACAAGAATCATAAGGAACTTGGCAAACAACAACAAAGATTAAAATTTCTACTAAAATGCAAAGATTTCGGCATCACACCACCACATCTAAAGAACAAAACGCACAAAATCAAACTTGGGTTCAAACTGGATACAACAAAAATGGAAATGCACAAGATTGAGAAACAATTTACAATGAAAATACTAAACTTAGAAATAAAAGAGGCCAACAAACATATTAAAATAATTCGCACGGACTTAATACACATTAGGGAGGACCTCCGTAAAAAACTGCAATTCAATGATTTTAACCTAGTAACAGAAAATCTAAATACATTTCTCAAGGACATTAAAACGAAAACCGAGGAGAATCTCAATCATAAACTGCAAACACAAATTGACCGCAACT
>NW_023458555.1:87273825-87274671 GCF_013731165.1 Rhagoletis pomonella | reverse complement strand
GATACTTGCTATGCAATTAAGCAGTACAACAAGAATCATAAGAAACTTGCCAAACAACAACAAAGATTAAAATTTCTACTAAAATGCAAAGATTTCGGCATCACACCACCACATCTAAAGAACAAAACGCACAAAATCAAACATGGGTTCAAACTGGATACAACAAAAATGGAAATGCAAAAGATTGAGAAACAATTTACAATGAAAATACTAAACTTAGAAATTAAAGAGGCCAACATACATATTAAAATAATTCGCACGGACTTAATACACATTAGGGAGGACCTCCGTGAAACACTGCAATTCGATGATTTTAACCTAGTAAAGGAAAATCTAAATACATTTCTCAAAGACATTAAAACGAAAACCGAGGAGAATCTCAATCATAAACTGCAAACACAAATTGACCGCAACTTTGAAAAATATGGATTCAAAATCAACGAGGATTGGTTCATAAATAAGACCAACATATCTGTTCCAAAAGAAAGCAGGTGGCTTCTCTCTATGGGAAAAAAATTCGCATTACCGGTAACGAAGAAAACGTTCTCACCCATACATTTACTTACAGTTTTAAAAAAATTTAATATTTTAGGCAAAAAATATTTTTTTTCTTCATACATTTTTTTTTTACCGGCAAAACTGTTGATTATATAGAAAAACGTTATATGAACAGATTAAAGGAATTGTACCAAAGGTGACAATTTCCCCTATATGATAGTTATATATATATCTCGATTCCTAGACGTGACCCAGCGAAACGCCGGGACACGTACAACTTGTTTTTGACCGATATAACATTTCCCGTTGATTTCATCCGATCCCGATTTTGACTGTCGCATAGTGTAA
>NW_023458555.1:87255539-87273725 GCF_013731165.1 Rhagoletis pomonella | reverse complement strand
GGAGTGGAAGTGAAAGGTATTTTATGTACAGATATGTAAACAAAACTACTAAGTATCTTATTTTTTCTATCGGTTTCCAAATATTTATTTTTTTGCTTTTCTCTTATCAAAAGAGTTTTAATATGTACTAGTTTTTTTTGATAAAAACAAAAGCTTATCTAAATTTGTAGTATTAGCAACGGGCTTTTATGAAATTTTACTGAACGCCTATACACGCACGAGTTCGTGCTGACAGCAAATATTTCGGCCCGTACCCGCCCGTGCCATCTCTATTCAGTAGTAAGGATTGGCTACTTCGGTTTTATTCCAAATGGCAAAACTTTGCCTCTGCCGGATTGGTAACAACAAAGCCTATGTCGACTTGCCTCAGAAGAATATGGTTATTTATAAACCTAATCCACTATATAACTCAAAAACCTGAAATTTTGAGTTGTGCCGTTATTGCAGAGGACCATCGACATATGTTAGTGTTTGGCCGAGCTACTCCTCCGATTGTGGCATGCGCCTTGATGTTGTCGCACAAAGGGGATGGACCTACAGTTTTCACTATTACAAAAAACTTTTTCCTTTTTTTATGTTGGCCGGAACTGGGCTCGAACCCTCACGCACTTCTAACCACTACACCACAGCGATCGCTTAATTAATGTTAATCATTAAGCGCGATTAACCATTTATTCGTTAATTTTTAATCATTCCTAGACTAACATTTTGTCGACAATACTCGCATAAGATAGTCCCAAATTTTCACAAAAGAGAAAAGTGATTTTCTTCAAAACTTTTGAATGACATCTTGACTGAACTTACTTTTATTGTTTAATTTATTTTTTGCACATAAACTTGTATCTTGAACTTCTTTTTCCAAAAAGTGAGGATGTTAAAATTTTAATAGATATCGGATGTACGGTAATTTTCCAAATATATCTCCTAATAGATAAGTTCATGAAAATTATTCCAAACGAAAACTTAAAATAGATAAAAAAAATAATAATAAATAATAACTAAATTTAACTAATTTATATTACATATAGGTTTGAAGTTTATCCCACTGTAAGTATGAAATCTTCAGCTATGTGTTTCCAATGTCACTTTTTCATCGCCATATCAACAACCTGACAATTAAGAAGATTGTGACGTTTCATGCTACCATACACAATATCTTAAATCCTTCAAATTTTATTATTAACCTTTTGTTTGTTTAAAAACATTTTCTCCTTAGATTCGAAACTTGATCAAACAAAATTGCCTTTGTTTTTGACTAAGAGATGCTCAATAAGCTCATAATTGTAGTTCTCATTTGCATACATAACAATAAATTATTAATTTTTGTTTCACACCAACTCCAATATTGAATAGTAAAATATATTTTAATCTTACCCAAATAAACAGCGATTTAGTTCAATGGTCAAGCGCATATAGAGTATAGGGTGGTAATGTGTTAAAGTATTAAAGTTTTTAAACGTAAAATAACGGCTAATATCTTTTTAATCGTTTTGTAATTTAACCAAAATTCATTAGAATCCACGTACACAAGTACTTAAATACTTTTCAAGATGCATTAGCAGATTGCAACTTTCTTTTGTTTACAATTGGGTTGTCAAACCCACTACATCGGATCTTTTGGCACATTTACCAGAATTTACCACCAAAAAATCGTCGGACTAAAACTGGTAGCTTCTGACAAAGAGATGACCTTACTTACTCTCTTATTTGTCCTTTCAGTAGCCAGAAAACCAAGTACGATTTCCGGTAAAATCTGGAAATTCTGGTAAAAAATGGTAATTTCGGACTCATGCGGGTTCACAACTAAATAATATTGGGAATACTTTTGAGGTGTTTGAAGAGGGTTGCGGCCTGTTTGAAACTAAATTTATTTATAATAATCATTTTTTGGCCTTGACACTTTTGCTAAGTTTTGGCCGAGCTTCTCCTCCGATTTGTAGCGTGCACCTTTGCTGTCACACAAATGGGAGGGACCTACAGTCTTACGCCGACACCGAACGGTGATACAATTTTTAAGATGAGCTGTTTTTTTTTATTAAAGACACTAAGATTTTTAAAATATTTTCACTAAAATTTTATTAACCTAAATGTAAAGCTGCGAAGTAGTTATCTAATTTAATGTAAATTTTAAACATTTTCAAGATAAGATATGAATTATATTTAAAACGTAAATGTTAATACAACTGTTATATATAATCCCAAACTTATGATATAAAATCGCCTCTACCTAAAAACTTAAATTGGGTAACGCCGGTTTGTATTCGTATAATTGAGCAATTGTCAAAAATCTTCCTTTTTATCAAAAAGTTGTTTACCAGGGTGTCTTTGAACTAATGATTGGTACTGAATTAGAGAATGCACACACATAAAAGATTGCAGCCTTTTCAATACGCATTCAGTGTTAAACCTTTTTTTGATTGGGCATTGCTTTTTTCAATCTTGCTATGAATATGTTGATGTGTGAATTCATAACTGCTTCGAGTGAATGGAAAATTCAAAAAATATAAACCTCAATCTTAAGCGAAGATTAAGTAATGAAAACTGGATAGAAAAAAATTGTCGATTTAAAATTTAAAATGATTTCACACTTACACAGCTCTGATATATGCGACATCATCATGTAAAGGTAGTCAGTTGAAAGCAACATAAAGTAGTCGAGGTGTAGTCACTCCTAGTTGAGAAATACTAACTTATATGCATTTATAGCTAGTTGAGTTCGCTTGTATGCTATCTTATAGGTGCATGTAACCGCTGACTTCTTAAAGGGACGGTTATTTAGAAATTATACTTCTATAGCCAGGACGCAGTCGCGACGTTAGGCGCTTTTAAATGAAATAAGAATAAATAATTAGTTCTTTACTTTAACGTATTTATAAAATTTTTATACTTTGTTTCATTGTGTCCTCGTGAGCTTAATCGTAAACAAAGTGACAATAGTTTTATTCTAAAATGTATTTTTTGTAAGATTTCGTTGTTTCCGATTTACAAGTGAAATCCTCGTGCAGCTCTGGGCTTTTCTGTGCTAAATCTGCAAATGTTTCGGCCAGCGCATGTTGCGTTACAACTACATGATGAAAATGTGAACTAAATTCGCGCGTTAAGGTAAAATCGAAAGATATTTGCGTTGCGTTCTCAGTTACCCAGTGGACTGGGTTTGGGTCAGTGGTGTGCGAGGTGCTAGAAATATTACACAATTTTTTTATATGAAAATTTGATAAAAAACTTAATGAGTGTAATTATTGCAAGCTTACCCGAATGATTACACATTGGTGAAATTACAAAGCGTACTGGCGTAGAAAGAGTGCTTGCGTGATGGTGTGGAACTTGCGGGACAAGAAGTACTTGCGATAAGATGCTATATTGTGGAGTTTGTGGGGTGAGGAGCTCACCTACGATGTGGGCATGCTAAAAGTAAAAAAACAATAAAATATATATTTTTCTAAATAAATAAAAACTAAGTTTTCTTTTTTCTTTTAATGATTTACCTTGATTTAGAGAAACCGGTCTCTTTTATTGGTTTTGCGCCTTATTGAGGTTCTGTATCAACTGGTACATGCGCGTTTTAAAAAATAGTTTCTTCACATAATCGCTGGCAATAATGTGTTGCGAAAATGCGTTGAGCTTAGCCAAATATTTTGAGCAAGACTTTATTTTGTCGCCATTGTATGTTTTGAACACGATCTCCAAGCTTTTGATAACATCCAAAAAATCGCTGGATGGCTTGGTCAAGGCGCCTCTGGAGACTTCGTCAACCCAAGTGTACGTATGCTCCTTTGAAATATATTGCGCTAAGCCCAACTTTCTGATAATGAAACCAGCGATGTATTCCAGGGCATCCTCGTGTAAGGCGCTTATCTCTACACCTTGCTCGACCTCATTGGGAAACGCTAGCTCATTGGAAAATGCGAATTCCTCAGAAACCACCTCATCATCAGTAAGAAGGCCTTTTATGTTTTCTACTGATGTGTCACTGAGGCGAAGCCACTCGGTTTCGTCGGTGTCCACATTTCCTCGAGCAGCTTAGCTTTCCGTGTTACGAGCTAAAATAAGATATTGATAGACTGGAATCAAAGAATTTTGAAAAAATATTACCCAACAAATATTTCCGCAATCTATACTTAAAATGCATCGGGCTTGGATTGTCAAAAAGCCCCCCTTTGCACGCATCGCTCCAAAGAAGTGTTCAATAATATCCTGGTTCAATCTGTACGGCAGGACATATCGAAAAGCATATCCCATATTCATATTCATACAAACTTCTGAGAGAATTGTTGCTCAGAAGGACTCCTTTCTGAAAAGGTAACAACGCCTGCCGCCCAATCGCCCTGGTATGCTGCATGCAATTGTGCATTTTCGCTAATATCTGCATTTGCTGTTCCAACTCCATGCCAAAGGGTTTCTTTGACGCCATTGACTGGAACGTGGTAAACTTGTGGTTAAAAACGTCGAACCAATCGTTGACCACGGATATGAATTCGGCCGTTTCTAAAGCGTTGTGCATATTATGCCCCAACGCATAACATCGTCTACTTGCGCTTGCCGTGTTATGTGAAAACAGTTGGACAGCCGGCTTTACCTTTTGCCGTCCTGCGTGATGAACCGTGAGGTGTGTTTCTGTTAATTTGTATGCAATTGATGCATCCGACACCGAAGTTAAAGTGAGCAACTGAGCAATTGTTTGAGGCGTAATTGAGTTTCCTTTGAACACATAACCTGTGTCGAGGAAATGGTTCCGATCCAACTTTAGGAGATACGGTACGTCCGAAAAGACGAAAATCTTCCCGTTGATAGCGGGGTTCGGAAACCAGGTTTGCTCTAAAAATAAATATAATATCATAAACTATGGTGAACTACATACACAGTTTCCCACCACAGTTAACATTCAGTTCCTTCTACAAGGACTGATTCCCTGCGCCCATATCGGATACTAGTCCTACCATGGTGAATCCTACTTCTTGCAATTTGACTACAAGATTATCCAAAATCGACTTGGTCATATTGCAGTCATAGGCGCAGAATACCGGTTGCTTCCACGAGGCCTTCAATCCACGCGCGATTGCTAACTGCACGTATTTGCAGGTTTTCCGAACAGTGTCAGATGTGGCATCATACTCGTAAACCGATTCGACTTTCATCTCATCGAAGCATAAAATACACAGCCTTTCCGCAACCGGCACCTCATTTCTGCTTTTCATGACATTCAATTAGAAGCTGAACACACCTTCGTCCACTGTGATTTTTTGTAGCCATTTTCGAATGGTTGATTCACACGGGAAAGGAAATCCCTCACTAAATGCCCATGAGCCCTTGGTCCTACCGCGTGCAGCGCAATAGCAGAAGAAATATCTTCCCATGCCCAATGGACTTTCTTATCCGCATCACGCAGTTTGCGTACCTGATCATTTGTAAAAATGGACAAAACAGAGTTTTCTACTTTCTCCAGTCCCTTAACGCGCGCTTTCAGGTTTGCTCCTTCTGCTTAGAGCAATTCAGCTTGGTAATCTATTGTTATAAAGCAAAAACAGTTAGTATATCTAAATTTTGCATTTATATTTATATTTACTCTGTGTGGGTTGCA
Source organism: Rhagoletis pomonella (assembly GCF_013731165.1). Classification (NCBI taxonomy): domain Eukaryota; kingdom Metazoa; phylum Arthropoda; class Insecta; order Diptera; family Tephritidae; genus Rhagoletis; species Rhagoletis pomonella. The sequence goes on along the minus strand of NW_023458555.1, from coordinate 87,268,147 downwards.
ATATCGATAAACTTGGAAGAAATTTCTTCCCAATCGCAAAGGCTCTCAATCGCTAACGGTAAGGCATTGTCTAATAGCCTCACCCTTTTACGAGCGAAACCTGACATAAAATCGGCCGATAAGAAATGATGCGAACACAATTTCGCCGCAGGACTTAGTTGGACTCCGTAAGAGTCGGACCATTTTTTTCTTTTTATATCATTTTGTGGGACATGGAACATCTTGACTCCTTCTTAATAATAACAACATGTAAGAAAGTCTAAGTTCGGGTGGAGCCGAACATTAAATACCCGGCGCAAGTATTAAATATATGTTTTTTCACCTTTCCGAAAGCTACCGCTAGATGGTAAGCCGGGATGTATCAATTTTGAGTAAATTAGCGTCCTTAAATTTCGAAATATTGCAGTTTCAAGTATTTCTGAAATTTACCGTCATATGAAAAGCGGCCGTAATTTTAGTCCGATTTCAATAATTTTCAACATTTTGCTTTTATGTGGCAAGCACAATAACCATAACGAGTTTGGTACAAATTGGTAGAACGGTTACTGATATACATATATGTGATCATAAGTGGGCGGTGCCACGCCCATTTTCCAAAATTTTACCATAAACGAATTTCTTGGTAAAGAATTGTTGCAAGCATCAATTTGGAATAAATTAGCTTTAATATTTACTGATTTATCGAAGATTTTGTATTTATCTAAATTGACATTATATGGGATGTGGGCGTGGTTATTGTCCGATTTTTTGAATTTTCGGCCATTTCATATGTTATACTAAGGCCAACAACTGTGCCGAGTTTGGAAGAAATTGGTGCAGCGGTTACCAAGATATACACATGTAACCATAAGTAGGCGTGGCTACGCCCATTTTCCAAAAATTTATAATATTATTATTTTTCGTCTGAAAATTATTGTAAATATCAAATTTGAGTGAATTATCTTCAGAAGTTACTAAAATATCGCAGTTTTCGTTTTTCTGGAAATTGCCGTTATATGGGAAGAGGGCGTGGTTACAGTCCGATTTCGCTCATTTTCAATACCAACCTACCTTGGATTAACGGAAACCTACTTACCAAATTTCGTTAAGATATCTCAATTGTTGCTCGAGTTATCGTGTACACAGACGGACGGACAGACGGACAGACGGGCGGACAGACAGACATGGCTTAATCGATTTCTCTATTCATTCTTAGCATTTATGTATACATTTGTCTATATCTATCTCGATTCGTTTTGGCTGTTACAAAGAACCGTTATGTGAACAAAATTAATATACCCTTGCGCACAAGTGCAAAAATACACTCGGAGGTTTGCAATTGCCTGCCGAGGGGCGACGGCTGGTTAAGAAAAAACCTTTTTTCTATATTTTTTTTGCGGTGTTGCTTTGACCAGGCCTTGAACCCAGGTGCTGTTGAGTGGAAGCGCGCACTGCTTACCACTACACCACAGCGGCCGACTCCTTCTTGAGCCCATGTTTTTCGGCACAAAACACAACCTGCTTTCGGCATTTTGAATTAACTATATTAACCACGAAATTTAATTAGCATATATGGTTCTAAACCATACTCTTGAAACTGGCACCTTAACCCAGGAGGGACTGACGTTACCATGTGGTAGCACGGAACATATGTTTGAAAAAAACGTCTGTTTGTGGAACTCAAGTTTTCCAATTAGAAACTAAATCTATTATTGAAAGCGAAAAGCTTCAAATTTTTAATTCACAACGATTGCTATTCATTTGATAACAGAAGTTTGTTGTGAGAGGACGTTCAAAAGTGGGTTTTTATTTAAGGAGCAAAAAGTGGAAAAATGGCATCTGGAAGAAACTAAGTCAAATTGTTGTGTATTTATTGATTAACATGTTCCAGAAATTATAACATCAATCTGAAGTTAAGATACCACAATTTACTCTTAGTTACTAATTTTGAGGATATATACACCTTTTGTCATTTTTTGGTGTTTTAATGAGCGTGTTACCATATGGTCACGTCAGGAATTACAGGGTACAGGTTTAAAGATGAATTTCAAAACACGTGTGCTCCTAATTCGCTGCTTATTTCAGGAAAATGTTTGATTAATTCGCCATTTTGTTGCAGAAAATTCACATTAAAAGACATTGCAGAGCATTTGGATGAGCTAGATGAAAATGATACATCATTTTGCCAACAAATAGACGGAATTTATATTGGGCCACCTAATGAAGATGGGGAACTAAGTGGTGAAGATGATGCAAACGAAGATGAGGGTGGAATTATTGACAATGTATGTCGAAATCAATTAAACGAAGGATGTGAGATTGTGCTAAAGAATGGTGAGCACGTGGACTCTGCGTCAATGGTGAACTCATGTGACTTTGAGGGAAACATTGAAGCAGCACTAGCGGATCTTCTAGGTGATGAATCCCGTAGTGTAGAACAGCAGCTTTACGAATATGTGAAATCAATATGCCCACAGTCCGTAATCGCGAAAACTACCAAGGAGAGTACACAAGGCAATAAACAAGAGTCATCTGATGAAAATATTCCCAACACTTCTATATCCAGCAGGCTAAGAAGGGTAGAAGGTATTCCGTCTGAAGAACCTCTTCCGTTAGCAAATAAAAATACAGTGTTTAACTGGTCGAAGGAGTGTAGAAGTGATCCAATGCCTTTATTTCCGGAAGCGAACTACAATGATTGCCGTGGTCTACAGCCTCACGAGTTGTTTGAAATTTTTTTTGATGATGCTTTACTAGAGCATATCGTTCAATGTTCAACATTGTATGCTACAAAAAAATTTGAAAACCCTGTGCGTAATATCAATACTCGTGGTAAGTTAGTTTCCTTGTACTTTTTTCTGTTTTAAAGGATTTTTTATACATGTATGTATTTAAATTCTGTTAGAATTGCGCACGTTTATTGGTATACTTTTAATAACCGGCTACAACACCGCTGCTAATGTGAAAATGTACTGGAATAGCTCCGAGGACTTACGCAACGAACTTATTGTACAAGCCATGCGTCGAGACCGTTTCAAAGAAATTTTTAAGTGCTTACATTTCGAATCTAACCTGGTTGCGCCTGATGGTAATGAAGACAAATTTTGGAAGTTGAGGCCTATGACAGACCACTTAAAGGCCAATATGTTGAAGCACTTCCATCCATGCCAACAACTGTCTTTTGATGAGAGCATGATTACATACTATGGTCGTCACGGGTGCACGCAGTTTTTAGGCAAACCTATCCGTTTCGGCTACAAAGTCTGGTCTTTGTGCACTCCGTCAGGATTTCTAGTCAATTTCGACATATACCAAGGAAGAAATCCGCGATCAAACACGGAATACGAACAGTGCTTTGGAAAGTGTGCAGCACCTCTCATAAACATGATAAATGATTTTGACGAAATCACAAAGAGTCTACCATTTTCATTATATTTCGACAACCTTTTTACAAGTTTTCCATTACTGACTTATCTGAAGTCGATGGGGTACAATGGAGCCGGAACTGTAAGGGAAAATCGTATTCCATCCAGCTGCCCGTTGAACACAAAAGTAGCGATGAAAAAGATGAATAGAGGTTCATTCGAAACTGACACAATATAAAACATTGGAATAAAGCTGACAAAGTGTGTTGATAACTCTGTTGTGTGTGCCGCTTCAACTTGTTACGGTAGATCGCCAATTTCATCGGCCGCTCGATACTGCAAAAAAGCTGGGAAATAGATCGCCATTCCACGTCCATGCGTGATCACGGATTATAATAAATAATGGGTGATTTTTTTGAGGTTAGGATTTTCATGCATTAGTATTTGACAGATCACGTGGGATTTCAGACATGGTGTCAAAGAGAAAGATGCTCGGTATGCTTTGACATTTCATCATGAATAGACTTACTAACGAGCAACGCTTGCAAATCATTGAATTTTACTACCAAAATCAGTGTTCGGTTCGAAATGTGTTGAATGTGTGAAAAGTTGGCAGAAAATCCGCTTTTTTATCGACAAATTTTGTTCAGCGATGAGGCTCATTTCTGGTTGAATGGCTTCGTAAATAAGCAAAATCATGCGATTTGACGCCTTTAGACTATTTTTTGTGGGGCTACGTCAAGTCTAAAGTCTACAGAAATAAGCCAGCAACTATTCCAGCTTTGGAAGACAACATTTCCGAAGAAATTCGGGCTATTCCGGCCGAAATGCTCGAAAAAGTTGCCCAAAATTGGACTTTCCGAATGGACCACCTAAGACGCAGCCGCGGTCAACATTTAAATGAAATTATCTTCAAAAAGTAAATGTCATGGACCAATCTAACGTTTCAAATAAAGAACCGATGAGATTTTGCAAATTTTATGCGTTTTTTTTAAAAAAAAAGGTATCAAGCTCTTAAAAAATCACCCGTTACATGTGCGGGGTTGATAGGCTCGATCAAAACGTAAACATGTATCGCATAGCATAGCGGGGCAAGATGTGGTGGTCTTCGATATTTACTTGGCTTATTGACGTTGCAGTGTCCAATGCTTGAAACCTTCAACAAGGTACGAAGAAGCTATCGCAATTGGAGTTTAGACGGGAGATTGCTGTATTTAACTGCAAACATTTCGGCGAACCGCCGGTTCAACCAGGCCCAAAACGGCCCCGCGTGCACGATGACATATATAGAAATATTCGCGTTGATCGCACTGATCATTTTATAGAACCAATCTTAAATAGACGTCGCTGTCTAGGTGAAACATGTAAAAGTGATGTGAGAACGCGTTGCATTAAATGCAACGTAGGTTTATGTGTCAAGTGCTTCGCACAATACCATACCGACAACGGAAATTGAAAAGTAAATATGTTATTTGTAACAATTTCAATAAAGCTAATTTTTTATAGAAATTTCCTGGTCTAATTCATTTTTATTTATGCAGCACATTACATTTTTAAGGCATATGTAAACCTGTACCCTGTAGGTCCTAGCGTTACCATATGGGCACAGGCCATGGTACCGTTATCTGATAGGGTATAATAAAAAAAAAATATTTTTTAATACAGGCCAGCAACATTAATAAGCCCTTAAAATTTCCTACTAAAAAAAAATAGTTCTCGTCCCTGCTGGGTTAATTGAAAAATTCAAAGGGGCAACAGTTATTTTTATTTACCTTTATTAAATTAAAATTTAATTACTTAGTAATAATAAATTACCATTTAATCAAAATAAATTAATTACTTATTAATTATTATTAATCAACCATTTAATCAAAGCAAATTTATAAGAAACCATTTAATTAAAAGAAATTAATTACTTATAAAATTAATTACATATTAATAATTTTCATTGCATTATTAATTTTTATATTTGACTAACATTAACTAGCTAAAGCCTTTAAATTATATGTACATATATAAATACATACATGCTGCTAAGCAAAATAAACATTTACAAGTATTGTTTGCAATTTCGCACTTGTGAATAGAATGCTCACATTTTAGAAAAAAAAATATTTAAGATGATATTTCTACTTAAGGATTTTGTTTAATATATGTACCTTAGAATAAATTTGTGTCCGTCGGTTAGCTTAAGCTGAAATAGGCCATTTTCCCTTTAAAGTAACTGTTATTATAGGTGTATCTCTTATTTTATCTAATTATAACTTAATTAAATGTTAAACTCTCGAAATTCACTTAAGCTAATTTAAACGGACACAGAAATATACTAAATATAAAGGAGCGAATAAATAACAGCTAAATCCGTCAAATTACTTTCGTACAATGGGCCTTTTACATAAATTTTGCCTTTTACCTTTTTTGTTGTCTTTTACATATGTAAATTTGTATACATTTTACTAAAGCAACAAAACGACTTCAAATGTTATTTATTGCCACAAAAATTTATTTTAACCCCACTGAAATTAGTAACGCTTACATTTAAAAATTTAACATTTTATCTTTTTATTTATTGGCCGTTCGTTTTACACAGTATTGTATATTTTTCGAGCTCAAGGCCACATGAAAATCGAAACAAAATTTTTGATTTTACATTTGTTTTTTATTTGCCGATATTTCGACTTCAGTCTGAAGTCATCCTCAGGAACATTTGACAATGTTTGATCGACTGACAGTCGTTTCGATTTTCATGTGGCCTTGAGCTCGAAAAATATACAATACTGTTTAAAATTTTAATGTAATTTGGAAATATCATCTTATGAATAAGCACGGCTGAAATAACTTATTTTAACTTACATACACAACACTTCAAACGGAGAAGCAACGATTATACGTGTGTGTGTGTTAGCCGGAACTCAGTGTCCCCAGATGCGTTAGTCGGAAATGCGCTCCTGTGAAGCAGGAAAAATGCAGCACACAGAAACCTGGAAGGAAAAGGGTTCACTTGTTAGATTGTTTGCTTATAGTCACTTGTTTTAATTAAACTTACGCGAGTGTGTTAGACTATGTTCAAACAGGCCAATTAGCTGAGGCAATTAAGCTTTAAATTCGGCATTGAATTTGGTGTTCACACACACGTCAGCTGTGCAATTAGCGATACGAAATCAGCTGCTGGATTACTTACAGTGTTGGAAAAGTTGGTACAATCGTACCTTTATTTAGTTTGATAGTACATTCAAACTTACGTGTGTGAGTGTTAGTCGGAACTCAGTGTCCCCAGATGCGTTAGTCGGAAATGCGCTCCTATGAAGCAGGAAAAATGTAGCACAAAGAAACCTGGAAAGGAAAGGGTTCACTTGTTAGATTGTTTGCTTATAGTCACTTGATTTAATTAAACTTACGTGTGTGTGTGTTAGTCGGAACTCAGTGTCCACAGATGCGTTAGTCGGAAATGCGCTCCTATGAAGCAGGAAATATGCCGCACAAAGAAACCTGGAAAGAAAAGGGTTCACTTGTTAGATTGTTTGCTTATAGTCACTTGTTTCAATTAAACTTACGCGTGTGTGTTAGACAGGCCAATTAGCTGAGGCAATTAAGCTTTAAATTGCGGCATTGAATTTGGTGTTCACACACACGTCAGCTGTGCAATTAGCGATACGAAATCAGCTGCTGGGTTACTTACAGTGTTGGAAAAGTTGGTACAATCGTACCTTTATGTAGTTTGGTAGTACATTCGGTACAAACACACAATTTTAGGTACATTTGGAACGTAGCCAAATAACGTCTCAGGAAATCAGTTCTTATTTTTATTGACAAGTCAATGCATATTCTGGCGAGGGCAACTGGTCTAATAGCTTTCCTCCTTTGTGAAGGGGCTTACAAATGATACAGAAGGGTGTTCGAAGTAACGCACCTGTAGTTGATTTCGCCAGATAGACGAAAATATTTCTTTTTAAAACGTCAGATCGAAGAACTGGGAGGAAAGTGATTAACCTTTACTAAAACATAGGTTTGTCTCGCGCTGCTCGAAGAGATTATTTTCCTAGCCAAAATTTGTTTAATGTGATTACAGAAGTTGTTATGGTATCGATGGGAATTGTTATCCTCCTATTTTCTTTACATAGAAATACATATTTACTTTTTAGGTACATCTATCTACTTTTAGATAAATTTTTCCGTAGATTAGGTACAATTTTATAATACAATTTTCCATCCCTATTGGAATATCAGCTGTAAAAGAGGACCAGAAACAAACAGCTGATTGCTCTTTGTTCAATAAACATACCTCCAAGTCAAAACTAAACATACCTAGCAGGGTTGCATAAAGAAACTGACACAAATTAATTGCCAATTAATTATTATTTGGCAATTAATAATTTGAATTTTTGTATGATAAATTGGGTAATAATTAAGGCTTAAATTGGTGAAAAGGTTCTTACTTGCCAATTAGGTGCCTCTTTGAATATAGTCTTAGTCGGAACTCAGTGTCCACAGATGCGTTAGTCGGAAATGCGCTCCTATGAAGCAGGAAAGTTGCAGCACAAAGAAACCCGGAAAGAAAAGGGTTCACTTGTTAGATTGTTTGCTTATAGTCACTTGTTTTAATTAAACCCTTCCTTTCCAGCATATAAAGCATATGATGAGTGACTTATAGAGTGTGGTTTTTGTACGTCGAGAGAGAACTTTACTCCCGAATTGCCTATTCAGTCCACAGTTGCATTTGTTGGCTAGAGGGATTCTGCATTGGATTTCCATACTGACATTATTATCGGTGTTAATGCTGGTTCCCAAGTAAACGAAATTCTCTACTTTCTCGAAATTGTAACTGTCAACAGTGACGTGGGTGCCAAGGCGCGAATGTGCTGACTGTTTGATGACAGGAGATACTTCGTCTTGTCCTCGTTTACCACCAGACCCATGCGCTTTGCTTCCCTATCCAACTTGGAAAAGGCAGAACAGACTTCGCGGTTTTTGTTACCGATGATGTCGATGTCATCGGCATAAGCCAGCAATTGCATGCTCTTTTAGTAAATTGTTCCTGCGCGGTTCAGTTCTGCAGCTCTTATTATCTTATCCAACATCAGATTAAAGAAGTCACATGAAAGGGAGTCGCCCTGTCTGAAACCCCGTTTTGTGGCGAACGGCTCGGAGAGGTCTTTTCCAATTCTTACAGAGCTGGTGGTATTGCTCAACGTCATTTTACACAGCCGTATGAGTTTTGAGGGGATGCCAAATTCAGACATAGCGGCGTATAGGCAACTCCTTTTAGTGCTGTCAAAAGCGGCTTTAAAGTCGACAAATAGCTGATGAGTGTCGATCCTTTTCTCGCGGGTCTTTTCCAAGATTTGGCGTATTGTGAATACCTGGTCTATGGTGGATTTGCCAGGTCTAAAGCCACATTGATAATGCCCAATCAGTTCATTGACGGTGGGCTTCAGTCTTTCACACAATACGCTCGATAAGACCTTGCAACCTATGCTTAGAAGGCTGATCCCGCGGTAGTTGGCGCGAATGGCGGGGTCACCTTTCTTGTGGATTGGGCAGAGCACACTTAAATTCCAGTCGTCGGGCATGCGTTCATCTGACCATATTCTGCACAAGAGTTGATGCATGCACCTTATCAACTCCTCGCCGCCGTACTTGAATAGCTCAGCTGGCAGGCTGTCAGCTCCAGCGGCTTTGTTGTTTTTCAGCCGCGTTATTGCTATACGTACCTCGTCATAGTCAGGCGGTGGAACGTCGACTCCGTCATCATCGACTGCGGGCTCGGGTTCTTATTCTCCACAACTTTCCGTGCTGCTACCATTTAGTAGGGCGGAAAAGTGTTCCCTCCATAATTTAAGTACGCTCTGGACATCAGTTACCAGGTCGCCATTATTGTTCTTACAGGAGTGCGCCCCGGTCTTTAAACCTTCCGTAAGTCGCCTAACTCTCTGGTAAAATTTTCGGGCATTCCTCCTGTCGGCCAGCATTTCAAGCTCTTCGCACTCACGTATTTCTGCCTCTCCCTTCTTGTTGCGGAAAATACGTCTCGCTTCCTTCTTCAGATCCCTATAGCGGTCCCACATAGTGCGCGTTGCGCCCGATCGCAGCGTGGCCCTGTAGGCGGCATCTTTTTTCTCTGCAGCTTCCTGACACTCCTCATCGTACCAGTTGTTCTTTCGGGCTCGCTGAAATCCGACTACTTCTTCGGCGGCGGTACTTAATGAGCGGGAAATGTGGTTCCACTGCTCGCATATGTCGGTTTGTTGAAGAGTGCTTTCTGAGAGCAGGTGTGAGAGTCGAGTAGCGAAAGCGCTGGCTGTCTGTTGTGATTCCAGCTTTTCGACGTTAAGCTTTCCTTGCATATTTGGGCGCACATTTTTTGCTGCACAGAGGCGGGTGCGTATCTTGGCTGCAAGAAGATAGTGGTCCGAGTCGATGTTTGGGCCTCGGAGTGTGCGTACGTCTAAACACTGGAAGCGTGCCTTCCGTCTATCACAACATGATCGATTTGGTTTCTCGTTTTTCGATCCGGAGACAGCCAGGTAGCTTGATGGATCTTTTTATGCTTGAACCTAGTACTGCATACTACCATGTTTCGGGCCCCGGCGATCAGCCTCAATCCGTTGTCGGACGTTTCGTCGTGGAGGCTGAATTTTCCGACGGTGGTTCCAAAGATCCCTTCTTTGCCCACCCTGGCATTGAAGTCGCCAAGCACGATTTTGATATCATGACGGGGGCAGCGCTCGTACGTGCGCTCCAAGCGCTCATAGAAGAGATCCTTGGATGCCTCATCCTTCTCTTCCGTCGGGGCATGGGCGCAGATGAGCGAGATGTTGAAGAATCTCGCTTTGATGCGGATTGTGGCTAGACGCTCGTCCACCGGGGTGAACGACAGTACTCGGCGACGGAGTCTCTCTCCCACCACAAATCCAACTCCGAATTTGCGCTCCTTTACATGGCAGCTGTAGTAGACGTCGCAAGGCCCCAGACATTGTTTGCCTTGCCCCGTCCAACGCATTTCTTGGATGGCGGTGATGTCAGCTTTTGTCCTTACGAGGACATCAACCAGCCGGGCAGAGGCACCTTCCCCATTAAGGGTCCGGACATTCCAGGTGCATGCCCTCAAATCGTAGTCCTTTAAACGTTTACGTGGTCGTCATCATAAGGGGGGTCTCATCCGAGGCTTCGCCTTGCTTCTTCACTGGAAGTGGTTTTTACGTGGCGGGTCCCAAGCCCAGCGCACAACCCATTGCTGGGACGGGGGTGGTTTCGCAACCAAATACACGTTTATATAGCGAGCCGCTTGCTCCAAGCAGACACCCGCTTGCAGCCGCACCTACTGGTGAACAGACGCTGCAGACTTCAGTGAGCCCTTAAAGCGAATAAGTCAGAGTGGCCCCACCGAAGCTCCCTCTCTTTCTGCCGTGACCCAAGGCTCCACTCGGATTGGTTACCGCATCTCGCACATGGGTTGCTCACGTTGCCCAGAGTGCGCGAACGAGGACGCAAGAGTCGGGATTGAGTATAGCCATGCAACTGTAACTGCACATCCAGCGCAATGACTATACCCCATTGCATTGTTTTTTTTTTAGTCTTCCTTTTTCTAATTTTGTATGTAAGCAATTCCACTAATGAGGTGTCATTTGAAAAGTCAGAGGTCCTCTGAGTGGTAATATTAACGGTCATAACTGCCCTGAAGTCAAGAAATTTGTAATTTTATTTCTGTTTTTAATTTACCATTGTTACACCGTATACGACAGTGGTGAACGCACACATAATTCATTAATTAAAGGTTCGATAAACTGACAGTTGTCTCTCTCGCACCGCTCCCTTAGCTCAGATATTATTGTTTCTGTTAAAAAAATATTTAGTCAAAAAGCTAATTCTGAATATTTTTTCACCTCAAATATTGTATACAATGATATATTGTAAGTAACACCATGTTTCCCTCAACTCATGACACTCATATATCAGTCAGTTTGTAATATGTTTTTATGTACCTAATAAGTATAAGTTCTGATGTACTATAAATCTCATTCATGTAATATATGTATAATAAAAACAAGTAAGAAGTCAAAGTTCGGGTGGAGCCGAACATTAAATACCCGGCGCAAGGATTAATTATATGTTTTTTCACCTTTGCGAAAGCTACCGCTGGATTGTAAGCCAGGGTGTATTAATTTTGAGTAAATTAGCGTCCTTAAATTTCGAAATATTGCAGTTTCAAGTATTTCTGAAATTCACCGTTATATGAAAAGCGGCCGTAATTTTAGTCCGATTTCAATAATTTTCAACATTTTGCTTTTATGTGGCAAGCACAATAACCATACCGAGTTTGGTACAAATTGGTGGAACGGTTACTGATATACATATATGTGATCATAAGTGGGCGGTGCCACGCCCATTTTCCAAAATTTTACCATAAACGTATTTCTTGGTAAAGAATTGTTGCAAGCATCAATTTGGAATAAATTAGCTTTAATATTTACTGATTTATCGAAGATTTTGTATTTATCTAAATTGCCATTATATGGGATGTGGGCGTGGTTATTGTCCGATTTTTTAAATTTGCGGCCATTTCATATGTTATACTAAGGCAACAACTGTGCCGAGTTTGGAAGAAATTGGTGCAGCGGTTACCAAGATATACACATGTATCCATAAGTAGGCGTGGCTACGCCCATTTTCCAAAAATTTATAATATTATTATTTTTCGTGTGAAAATTATTGTAAATATCAATTTTGAGTGAATTATCTTCAGTAGTTACTAAAATATCGCAGTTTTCGTATTTCTGGAAATTACCGTTATATGGGAAGTGGGCGTGGTTAAAGTCCGATTTCGCCCATTTTCAATACCAACCTACCTCGGATTAACGGAAACCTACATACCAAATTTCCTTAAGATATCTCAATTTTTGCTAGAGTTATCGTGTACACGGACGGACAGACAGACGGACAGACGGTCGGACAGACAGACATGGCTTAATCGATTTCTCTATTCATTCTGAGCATTTATGTATACATTTGTCTATACCTATTTCGATTCGTTTTGGCTGTTACAAACAACCGTTATGTGAGCAAAATTAATATACCCTTGTGCACAAGTGCGCTCGAGTATAATAAGGGGTTTATAAGAATAATTCTGTTTACTATTTCCGGGAACTATTAGAACAGTCTGCTTTTATCTGTGGCTACAAATAGGGATGAGTTTACTGTGTATTTCTGTCTTCGCAGTCTGCGCATGGGACCGCTTGTCTTCTTATATATTATTTATCTAAGGTG
>NW_023458555.1:87239700-87255529 GCF_013731165.1 Rhagoletis pomonella | reverse complement strand
AGTTAAGCCACACTAAAGGTATTTTGTACTGAAGCACTATTGTGACTGCAGCATCGCACCACGGCAGTGGTGGGCGCACACATCTTATATATTATTTCTCTAAGGAGTTTTTTTGTTAGTCTCCCTTTTTCTACTTTTCTATGTAAGCAATTCTACTAATGAGGTGCCATTTGAAAAGTCAGAGGTCCTCTGAGTGGTTATTAGGATAGATAATGGTCATAACACCTCTGAAGTCAAGAAATTTGTAATTTTATTTTTGTTTTTAATTTACCATTGTTAAGCCACACTAAAGGTATTTTGTACTGACGCACTATTGTGACTGCAGCATCGCATACACCGTATACGACAGTGGTGGGCGCACACATCTTATATATTATTTCTCTAATAGCTTTTTTTTTTTTTTAAAAAGTTCTGCCCTTTTATATGGGAACTCTTGCTTTGCGTGCCCTGAAACCTGAGAAAATGTTGCGTTCTTTATATGAGAATGAAACAGAAAATATACTACTCCATCACAATTTATTTATAGAACTTAATAAACCTGAATTATTCACTTGGCCTGTAAGTCTTTAACAGTTTTAAAGCAAAACACTTATTTCTGATAGGGAAAATAACTGCATTTTTACAAGATTAAATTAAAAATCAGCCATGCAACTCTCATCCTCACGTTTATTTGAGGGCAGAAAGGGCAGCATTTTCGCCGGATCAGAGCGCAACCTGCTGAGAAAAGAACACGACGCCTTGTGAAAGGGCTGAGAAAAGAATATGAAAATGTGACTGCGCTAACACAAGGCAGAATAAGTGCAGCCTTTTTTCGAGAAAAGAAAACGCTATAAGGTGTTTTTTTGTTAGTCTCCCTTTTTCTACTTTTCTATGTAAGCAATTCCACTAATGAGGTGTCATTTGAAAAGTCAGAGGTCCCCTGAGTGGTTATTAGGTAATATTAATGGTCATAATATTATTTATCTAAGATGTTTTTTTGTTAGTCTCCCTTTTTCTACTTTTCTATGTAAGCAATTCCACTAATGAGGTGTCATTTGAAAAGTCAGAGGTCACCTGAGTGGTTATTAGGTAATATTAATGGCCATAATAGCTCTGAAGTCAAGAAATTTGTAATTTTATTTTTGTGTTTAATTTACCATTGTTAAGCCACACTAAAGGTATTTTGTACAGAAGCACTATTGTGACTGCAGTATCGCATACACCGTATACGACAGTGGTGAGCGCACACATAATTCAATAATTAAAGGTTCGATAAACTGACAGTTGTCTCTCTCGCACCGCTTCCTTAGCTCAGATATTATTGTTTCTGTTAAAAAAATATTTAGTCAAAAACATTATTCTGAATATTTTTTCACCTCAAATATTGTACACAAAGATATATTGTAAGTAACATCATGTTTCCCTCAACTCATGACACTCATATATCAGACAGTTTGTAATATGTTTTTATGTACCTAATAAGTATAAGTTCTGATGTACTATAAATCTCATTTATGCTTTGTAATATATGTATAATAAAAATAAGGGGTTTATAAGAATAATTCTGTTTACTATTTCCGCGAACTATTAGAACAGTCTGCTTTTATCTGTGCCTACAAAGAGAGATGAGTTTACTGTGTATTTCTGTCTGCGCAGTCTGCGCATGGGCCCGCTTGTATGCATTTTTTCGGTATTAAACCGAAACTGTGCATGTATGCATAACTCCGTTTTTCCATACGCATTACTTCGGTTTTCAACCGAAACTGTGCATGTATGCATGACTTCGTTTTTCACATATGCATTATTTCGGGCAGCGTTGCCAGGTTGACGTTTTTAACGTCATTTGGACGTTCTTTGTATCCTGTTGGCGTTTTTTGTGTAAAAAATGACGTTTTTTAACTTCCCAGTAATTTTTCTCTGTTACTAAATCTTGTAAGTAGAACTGATTTTAAATTATTATCTTAATAAATCTTTACAAGCTATGTGTTTTTCAGCAGCTGCTTCAAAAGATATTTATTCTTTGAACGCAGATGACTTAAATATGATGCATACCAAGCGTACGCGCATTTTTTTTGGATTCTTGGACTAAGGATCCCGTGTTCAAAGGCTGGTTGTGTAAACACTTGAGGCTTCGAGGATTATTGTAATGTTTGCAATTGCACATTAAAAGCCAAATCAGGAAGAGCTGATCCCTTGCAACACGCACGCTCGCAAAAGCATCAAAAAGTCAGAAAAAAGTAGGAGACTTTTTTAAGACTTCATTGAAAATGTAATGAACGCAAAAAAGGCTGAAATATTGCTATGCTCCTTCTTAGCAGAACGGAATTTAGCATTTTCGACAACCGACCCCCTTACCAAATGTCTACAATAAAAAAAAATATTAAAAATCAACGCGATTATTTAGCTTCTTTAAAAGTGCACTTTATTGACCTGAAATTTAATGGGCTATCAAACTGCACACTCAAAAGAAAATCTAAATAAAAAGTTGAAAATCTTGCTGAAACTTTGCAGATTTTTTATAATGTTTGCACAAAGTTTGAAATGTGGAGCCTGGCTTTTATGGAAAAATAATAAATATTAAATAAACAAAAGAGAAATAGCCCAAATCGATCAAAATGATGATGACTTAATCAGCTGATCACAAGTGGATGTATAAAATGATTTTTATATTAACGATCTCAAACCAGTTTACAATGCATTTTAAATGTGATCTGTCAAAATGGCATTTTAATATACCTTACGTACATATGTGACTTTGTATATAATAAAAGTTTAATATGAACAATTTTTTGAACATTCATTTGAATAAGACGTTTTTGGGTAGGAAATGACGTTTTTTCACACCAAGAGGGACGTTTTCTCATGCCGAAGACCTGGCAACACTGATTTCGGGCTTCAACCGAAGCTGTGCATAAATGCATTACTGCGTTTTTTCCATATGCATTAATTCGGTTTTCAACCGAAACTGTGCATGTATGCATTGCTTCGTTTTTCACATATGCATTATTACCGTTTTAACATAATTTCGCAATTTTCTCATATGCATTACTTCGGTTTTGATTCGAAACTGTGCATATATGCACTATTTCGGATTTTGAGATATGCATTATTGCGGTTTTCAACCGAAACTGTGCATGTATGCATAACTTCGTTTTTCTCATATGCATTATTTCGGTTTTCAACGGAAACTGTTGCGGTTATTAAACGAAACTGTGCATATATGCATTATTTCGGCTTTTCTCATATGCATTATTTCTGATTTCAATCGAAATTTTGCATATATGCATTATTTGGGTTTTTTTCGTATGCTTTATTTCGAATGCACAGTTTCCATATGCACAAATTCAGGGTGCCGTAGCTAACTTTAATGTGAGCCACATAGCGTAGGAACCACCGTAATGAGGCTGTTCTTGAAACTTTACGATAATTTTTTGGAGTGTCTCCATAATGGCAGAGTAACGGTCGATAAATTACCACAAAGATGCACTTTCGTCGAAATTTTCCTATTCTGTTTTGTTTTCAACTGATTCAATGTTGCCTAATATGTCTTTTGCTTTTTAAGACAATTAATCATGTGGTACGTAAATCCCCATCGAATTGGACAATCCAATTGGGGTAATTTTACTTTTCTTAATTCAAGCACATCCCGATAACCGTTGAACGTCTTCCGAATGTATTTACACATGTTGCAACATTGAAGGAAATGTCTTCTCATCTCTAAATTTTTGGTTACGTCAATGGCGCAAAGCCGCGCATTGTGTGCAGCACACCGGCATATTTGAATATCACCCAACCGAACATATTTCAAAATTATCAATATTTTTGGTGTACGCAATATTTTTACTGGTGCATTTACATCAAAGTCGTCCTCGCGAATATAAAACTGGGATAATATTTTCGAAGTCTTTACCATGTTTGCTCCATTGCACATAGGGGTATTTGACCGATTTAGGTGGCAAAATTATTTTTATGAAAATTTTAACTTAAAATGCTTAGAAACGACGTATTACGATATTTAAAACTGTAAATGTTTAAAATCAAGTAAATAGAGGGGGAGGATGTCCAAGTATTCCACCAAAAAAACGAAAAAAATGTGCTTAAAGTTCAACATGGATAGACTCCATGTTATCGAGGTCCCATTGTAGAAAAATTTAGACCTGCGTGTTCGTATCGGCGAGGAGAAGCTTTATATCTAAAATAGAACATTAAAAGGGTTGCCACCTGCTTAAATATTAAATGCAATTAAGTTAAATGAATTACTACAATGTGGGTAACATTCGAAATGGGTTTGAAAAGGCTTTATTTCCAAGAAACGTGTAGGAGGTTTATCATCTGTTTAAAAATTTATTTATAAGGTTATAGTTTGAAACTATCTTAAACAGGGCTGCCACCTTTTAAATTTAAAATTAAATACAATATATATAATAGGTTAAGTTAATTATAACAATATGAATATCATATACGGGCAAATCTAAAAAACAGGTAACCTTTGTGTTATTTAGCTTTATCTTCACTGTTGTAAACTATATGAAGCTGGTTGCTTTTGGATATACTTCATTGGCGTATAATTGAAGCCTCAAAAAAAAATTGGACCAATTTGCTGCATAACTTTTGAATTATAGGTGTTTAAATTAAAAAAATAATGAAAACAAGTGAATTTTTTATGTAATTTTTAAAAGGGGAACAATTTATTATGTCAAATTAGCTTCGATAAACATCGAAAGAGCTTTTAAAATTATGATTATTTTTTATAAAAGTATCGGCTATTCTATGGGCTTCAGTCCACTTTTTATACCCGAGCGCACTTGTGCACAAGGGTATATTAATTTTGTTCACATAACGGTTGTTTGTAACAGCCAAAACGAATTGAGATCCATATAGACAAATGTATACATAAATGCTCAGAATGAATAGAGAAGTCGATTAAGCCATGTCTATCTGTTCGTCCATCTGTCCGTCTATCCGTCTGTCCGTCCGTCCGTGTACACGATAACTCGAGCAAAAATTTAGATATCTTAACGAAATTTAGTATGTAGGTTTCCGTTAGTCCAAGGTAGGTTGGTATTGAAAATGGGCGAAATCGGACAGTAACCACGCCCACTTCCCATATAACGGTAATTTCCAGAAATACGAAAACTGCGATGTTTAGGTAACTACTGAAGATAATTCACTCAAAATTGATATTTACAATAATTTTCAGACGAAAAATATGAATATTATAAATTTTTGGAAAATGGGCGTAGCTACGCCCACTTATGGTTACATGTGTATATATCTTGGTAACCGCTGCACCAATTTCTTCCAAACTTGGCACATTTGTTGACCTTGATACAGCATACTAAATGGCTGAATATTTTAAAAATTGGACAATAACCACGCCCACTTCCCATATAACGGTAATTTTCAGAAATACGAAAACTGCGATATTTTAGTAACTACTGAAGATAATTCACTCAAAATTGATATTTACAATAATTTTCAGACGAAAAATAAGAATATTATACATTTTTGGAAAATGGGCGCAGCTACGCCCACTTATGGTTACATGTGTATATATCTTGGTAACCGCTGCACTAATTTCTTCCAAACTTGGCACAGTTGTTGACCTTGATACAGCATACTAAATGGCTGAATATTTTAAAAATTGGACAATAACCACGCCTACCTCCCATATAACGGTAATTTTCAGAAATACGAAAACTGCGATATTTTAGTAACTACTGAAGATAATTCACTCAAAATTGATATTTACAATAATTTTCAGACGAAAAATAAGAATATTATACATTTTTGGAAAATGGGCGCAGCTACGCCCACTTATGGTTACATGTGTATATATCTTGGTAACCGCTACACCAATTTCTTCCAAACTCGGCACAGTTGTTGCCTTGGTATAACATATGAAATGGCCGAAAATTTAAAAAATCTAACAATAACCACGCCCACATCCCATATAACGGTAATTTAGAGAAATACAAACGATAAATCAGTAAATATTCAAGTTTTTTTACTCAAAATTGATGCTTGCAACAATTCTTTACCAAGAAATACGTTTATGGTAAAATTTTGGGAAATGCCGCCCACTTATGATCACATATATGTATATCGGTAACCGTTCTACCAATTTGTACCAAACTCGGTATTTTTATTGTGCTTGCCACATAAAAGCAAAACATTGAAAATTATTGAAACCGGACTAAAATTACGGCCGCTTGTCATATAACGGTAAATTTCAGAAATGCTTGAAACTGCAATATTTCGAAATTTAAGGACGCTAATTTACTCAAAATTGATACACCCCGGCTTACCACCTAGCTGTAGCTTTCGGAAAGGTGAAAAAACATATATTTAATGTTCGGCTCCACCCGAACTTAGACTTTCTTACTTGTTTTGTATTACAATTCTCATATTTTCTGCCACAAGTTTCAAAACGCTCTTGCATTTAGTACCATTTAAGAAAATGTTTTCCGCACTTGTCTTTAAAGCCTTGACAAATGGGATCGATAACGTTTTTCATATTTTGTGAGTTCAATACAGTAAAAGGTACGCTGTCTTCTGTCCGATATAAGACCGAATCAATTCTTTTTTATTTAACTATAACTTTTATTGTCTGGTGCTTAATAGTTCTAATAGAGTCAACAGCAGAGAGAGCAATTTTTTGTCATTTTGTACACATATCTTATGGACTTGTAATAAATGTTTTCTTAAGTTAAATGTTCGACTGGTTTTTATAATTTTATTACAAGTTTTACATTTAACGTTTCCATCGTCAGGGGGATAAAAATATTTTGAAATGTTAAAAGCGTTTTTCCGTGATGACATGTTTAGGTATTAGCTCGTAAATTCGTATTAAAAGAACGGGTATGACAGTCACTAATAAATTTCTGTTTGTTATTATCCTTCTCCTTTATGGCCAAACGGAGCACAAGTAGCAACTCCAGGATCAAGAGCAGAGCAATAGCAGGCAGAGCGGTAGCACATCAATAGCAATAGTGAAAATTTTTGGTTGCTATGCTCAATCTTACTCTAGTTGTTTCTGCTATTGCTCCGCTTACTAATATCAATTCCTTGGTTTTCTTCGTTTTGCTACCAGCTTCGTGGTGCAACGCGACGTAGCACGAAGTAAATAAAACAAGAAAGATGCTACTACGTTTTCTGTGTCTGGCTCATGATTCAATAATTAAAGGTTAGATAATTATTGACAGCCGCGGTTTGACACTCCCTTACAAAAGGTTGCATTTACGAAGGTCATAGAAAGGGGAAAGAATGAAATCCCTTGGTGCGAAAATGGTAGTAGAAAAGTACGCAATTAATACTGAAATTCCTTTTGTAAATTCTAATGTATTTCCTTTGCAATTTGGCATTTTAAACGAAATATTAATAAATATACTTGAATTAAGTAATTTATGTGCTAAATATTTTGCTGTATAGAAACTACAAAAGGTCTTAAAATTAAAGTAACTTCTGTGAGTTTCATGTAAATATTATATCTTAAAAATCTTTGTATTTTTTTAAATTAAATTTGTTTATATAAAAAAAGAAACATCTGCAGCAATTTAAATTTGTATTTTTTATTGGTTAAATGAATTACCCAGATATTTGAATTTATATCCAATACTGATAAAAACTGCAAGCTATCTTAAAAATAAAATAAACCTTTGCGATTTTTATGCAATGTAATACAGATGAAGACGGAGAATCTGTGCTTAGTGATAAAATGAAGGATATCAAATTGGAGAACTGAAAAGATGCTATGCAATAAGCAAACCAGTAATTAAAATACGTGTTTAGTTTTTTTTATATTTCTTTAGTAATATTTACATATTTATTTAATATTTGTTTTTAACATGTGTAACATATGTGTAAATATATTAAAACAATCAGTCTAACCAAGCTTTTTTAAAGCAATATTGCTTATTCTACTAGATCAGAAGAAACTGATTTCACACAAATTGATTTCATGAATCTTTTTTTCTCATTCGAGTTATGGAAAACTACACGGAAAATGAGGAATTTCGTAATCGACTCAGTAGTCAACTTTTGGCCAACTTATTACGGCAAACTTTTAATTGGTTTCAAAATCATGCAGGGCTCATATGTATATACATATGTATATATGCCAGAGCTGTGTAATAGCCCGAACACAATGAAAACGACGAGCTACAAACCACAGCTGTCAAATTATTTTAACACGTGCTCTTATGTAGATAATTATTTTGGCGACGATCGAGCTACGCGACGGCTGTGGTTGTGGCCAGATTAAATCTATTTCTATTTTTCTGGCGACAGATAAGGTTCTTCCTCTTCTTTTATGTCAAACTCATACAAATTCATGATGTCGCTGCCGCGTTCAAAGAAATCATGTCGCCAACGACAAAGCGTTTAGATAATGAAGATGACAAATTGGAAGCTGTGGTCTGTAGCTCGTTGTTTTCAATGTGTTCAGAACTTAATGATTGAATCAATTGAGTGTGCATTCTCATTTTTTTTTATTCAAAAATGTGATTGTTTGATTTAAAAAATTTAACAACCACTCTTGAGATTGGTTACAAATCGTAAACACAACATATGTAGAGTGTTATGGAATGGTTGAGACCCATTCTCATAGAGAATGCGAATGCAAAAAAAAAACTCAATCGTGTATGATTGTACGTTTATGGGAATGCAATCTGTCATTATCAATCAGTACTAATACTATTTGTTGTATCAGGGTTGAAATTTGTGTACTCAAAATGTGCAATCTGAAGATTGCCATCTCCCTTAAAATAGCTAAACAAATAAATATTTGGTGCTGAAATATATTTCTAAGTGTTTGGCCGAGCTTCTCCTCAAACTTGAGGCATGAGTTCTGTTGTTGTGACACAAATGGAGACACTTACATATTTAAGGCTGACACCGAACGCCAAATGATTATATAAGAAGAGTTTTCAAGGCGGAAATATACTCGAAGGTTTGTAATTGCGTGCCGAAGGACTACTGCTATTTTGGGTTATGATCTGACCAGGGATCTAACCATGGTTCTATGGAGTGGAAGTACGCACATGTATGTATACATTATTCCCTTATTTGTTCTCAAAATGCATGAAAACTATTGTACACTTGCAAACAATTAATAACATTTTGTGATAAATAGTTTTACAAATGTATTAGGACTCCAAATTTGTGTTTTAATAAAGTATCAATTAAACAAATTATTATTGTAAATTATTATTATAATAAATAGATATAAAAATGTTTATATTTGGCAACTCTTAGACTTTTCTTTAATTGTAACAAATGACAGATGTAAACAAAATAAAAAATTATTGTAATTTTACCAATTTAAAGAAAACGGGCATTCTTTACAAAAAAATATAGTAAGGGATCGAATTGCGCATATTTTTCTTACAATACCAAGTGCCTCCGAGAAGTGTTAAACCACTAAATACCTTAAAAAACGCCTTCAAAAATTCGAAACGAGAGCGAAGTGCAGTGTTCAATTGTGATCGAAATTGCAGGCAAAATTTGTGCGTTTGTAATTAATGTTTTATTTGAAGAAATGTTGCCCCTTGTCATTAAAAATAAGCAAACCAAAGGCCTCCTCCCCACCCGCCATCCCACTGGTGGTTACACAATACTTGAATAGCCCCTTAATTAACATTTGCTTGTTTTGTGCACGCATGGCCATTTAAACAGGCATGTCTGAATCGATTTCCTTTATCATTCTTAGCAATTTGATGTGCATTTTTATTGTTATCTGTTGCAAACAGACATTTTAGGAACTAAATAGGTTCTAAAATCTCTGTACACAAGCGTACTTATTTTTAACAGCTTCCAGTTTATGTAATATTGATCAAAACAGCTTTTATTTATTTTATGTATTATGTAATTTTTGAAAGTGTCGAATACAAAAAAGTGCTGTGACTGGGTTTACGTAATTTAAAATTGTATTGATGATTACTAATAATTATAGAAAGGCGCTTACACATCGATGGTCCTCTGCAATAACGACACAACTCAAAATTTCATATATTTCAGTAGAGCCAAT
This sequence comes from Rhagoletis pomonella, assembly GCF_013731165.1. Lineage (NCBI taxonomy): Eukaryota > Metazoa > Arthropoda > Insecta > Diptera > Tephritidae > Rhagoletis > Rhagoletis pomonella. The sequence continues at coordinate 87,245,523 of NW_023458555.1, read as the reverse complement.
TAAAGACTTTGTTTCGTAATTTAGCAATAATATGTCTTGGAACGGAATAATTCCGGATTATTTACAGTCATATTGTTAGCTTTCAAATTATGTCTTTTTCTAAAGATTCAGTAAGTGTTTGACTGCAAAAATACGAAATAAGTAACAACTCGTATGTAGATAAAAAAAAAGTCCATTTGTGTTGCTGAACAACAGCACAAAACGAAAAGTGTCGTTATTTCACAGTTTTTGACTTATGCCAATATTCACGATTAATGTTAGATATTTGCCACTGTTCAGTAGTAGAGATGGGCACGGGCCTAAATTTTCAGGCCCGGCCCGGCACGAGCGCAAAATCAACTTTCAAAACACGCACGAGCCCGTACGTTAAGAATTTTAGTGGGGCCCGGCCCGACCCGGCCCGGAACGACGGCACACATCCCAGCCCGGAAATAAAGAGCCAACTTTTATTGTATGTATACATATGTACATATTTTTATACCCGAGCGCTTTTGTGCACAAGGGTATATTAATTTTGTTCACATAACGGTTGTTTGTAACAGCCAAAACGAATCGAGATAGATATAGGCAATTGTATACATAAATGCTCAGAATGAATAGAGAAAGCGATTAAGCCATGTCTGTCTGTCCGTCCGTCTGTCCGTCTGTCCGTCCGTCATTGTACACGATAACTCGAGCAAACATTGAGATATCTCAACGAAATTTGGTACGCAGGTTTCTGGTAATCCAAGGTAGGTTGGTATTCAAAATGGGCGAAACCGGACTGTAACCACGCCCACTTCCCATATAACGGTAATTTCCAGAAATACGAAAACTGCGATATTTTAGTAACTACTGAAGATAATTCACTCATAATTGATATATACAATAATTTTCAGACGAAAAATAAGAATATTATAAATTTTTGGAAAATGGGCGTAGGCACGCCCACTTATGGTTACATGTGTATATCTTGGTAACCGCTGCACCAATTTCTCCCAAACTTGGCACAGTTGTTGGCCTTGACACAGCATACTAAATGGCCGAAAATTAAAAAAATCGGACAATAACCACGCCCACATCCCATATAACGGTAATTTTCGGAAATACGAAAACTGCGATATTTTAGTAACTGCTGAAGATTATTCACTCAAAATTGATATTTACAATAATTTTTAGACGAAAAATAATAATATTATACATTTTTGGAAAATGGGCGTGGCCACGCATACTTATGGTTACATGTGTACAACTTGGTAACCGCTGCACCAATTTTTTCCAAACTCGGCCTTGGTATAACAAATGGCCGAAAATTTAAAAAATCTGACAATAACCACGCCCACATCCCATATAACGGTAATTTAGAGAAATACAAAATCTTCGATAAATCAGTAAATATTCAAGTTTTTTTACTCAAAATTGATGCTTGCGACATTTCTTTACCAAGAAATACGTTTATGGTACAATTTTGGGAAATGCCGCCCACTTATGATCACATATATGTATATCGGTAACCGTTCTACCAATTTGTACCAAACTCGGTATTTTTATTGTGCTTGCCACATAAAAGCAAAACGTTGAAAATTATTGAAATCGGACTGAAATTTCGGCCGCTTTTCATATAACGGTAAATTTCAGAAATGCTGAAACGCTAATTTACTCAAAATGATACACCCCGGCTTACCACCTAGCGGTAGCTTTCGGAAAGGTGAAAAACATATATTTAATACATGCGCCGGGTATTTAATGTTCGGCTCTACCCGAACTTAGACTTTCTTACTTGTTAATTTTGTGTTTACGTATATATATTTAATAGGGCGGGTCGAAAATCAAATTTTTCTCAAATCCCTTGGTAATAGTGAAAATATATTGTATCATGAAGTCAACAACAAGCCTGCAAAATATTAGTATTTTATTTTAATTGTGAGAGCCCGCGCATCGACCGCCAAGAGACCCACAGCACACTAGTCGAATAAGACCAATTCTTGTTAAAAATTCTGGGTTCAGTAAAAAGGCTTGGTGCATATTATTAGATAATGAATCCGTTAACGCAAAAGATAAAGTCGAATATCATTTCTCGCAGCACTTTAGCTTATCGTTAATCTGAAACTTAACTATTTTCAAAGAAATATTAATTGTTCTCTTGATAATTGCACTGGACTATAGTCAAAAGATGTGATGAACAGCATTAATATTGCTGGCGTGCATTTAGATCGCTAGTTCCAAATATTCTAATCTTTTTTTAATATTAGCTATAATTTGCGAATTTTTGCAAATTTAGGAACAATTTCGGTAGCTCTAATAGAATAGCCATTATTTTCCATCATCGTGGAAAAATTTTGTTTATTGAAATGAGTATGGAAACACTGAACAGGCACAACTTTGGAAACACTAATTAGTTTACTTATGTTTATGCATACAATTTAACAATTGCAAATATAGCAAAATGACAAAAAAAAAATTAAAAATTTTTTTTTATATTAAAATAACTGGTTTATAATCTGAACGATTTTCATCATATTGTTATCATAAATCAGTAGCAGTAAGTCTCGCTTTCAATTTGTTAATTATTACGTACCGATCGAGTAACATTTACCAAAGTTATATCGAAAAACTTAAGTGGCTCTCCAGTTTTTTTTTTTTTAATTATCTTCAATTGTATAAATAACCTTTAAATAAAAGAACCGGATTACAGAAAACTGTGCCAGCGAGTGACTTTTTTCATTCAAGCTGAATGCAAAGCAATATCGTCCAATTGGAGAGTCCTCAAAAGGATTTCCCAGGACATGTTAAAGAGTACTGTAAATCCTACAGTCACTTTTTCACATAATGGAATTAACTAAAATATTTATGTATATCTAAAAACTTATTGCACGTCCCCTACTTTCATATAACGGCAAATTTAGAAACAGCGAAAAATGTGCTTCTTCGGCGACTAATGAAACCATTCCGCACCAGTTTTCAAGACTGCAAAAATGGACTTAAAATGGGCGTTTCTCACCCTAATTGTATTATGCTAATGTATGTTAATTCTCATATGTTTGAAACTACTAATAACTTTTCGAACGATTCCTAATTTTTGACAATACATTCATTCACCACGACTAAGCGTGACTAAGTCTATGGTCCCTCTAGTATTACATAAACATCCGAAAACATTAAACCGTTTGAAATAAATCTCGTCTCACTTGTTTGTATTTTTCACTTGGTTGCTGAAGTAATGAAGAATTGAAAATTCATAAGGGAATATTATAGTTTTTGTAAGTTTTATCTTGGTATCTGAAAAACGTGTAGACTTATTGAAAAATGATAAATGAACGTGAGGTACTAAATTTAATAGCCCTTAATTTGATATATCATCCTTTTTATAACAATAACTCATTCCATAGATATTACAAGCCAAAGTTTCATTTTCGAAATTCGAAACTACTAGGTTAGGTTAGGTTAAGGTGGCAGACCCGCAAAGGGGACTCATTTAGACATTTGATTGTCCATTGCGATACCACATTACATAGGAACGGTAACTGCGTAAAAATTACGAGAAGCGCTGGGTGCTCATAATGAAGTTCTTCAAACAGCTGATGTCCACTCCGGAGAGTCCCTCGGGAGTGTCGATGAAGTGCGCACCGAGATGCTTAAACCGTAATCTAGCGAATGCCGGGCAGTTGAGTAGGAAGTGCTGAGATGATTCCACCTCGTCCTCCAGGCAACTGCGGCAGTAGGGATCCGTGACGATATTGAGTCGCACCGCGTGGGTTCCCATTGGACAGTGTCCGGTCAGTACACCTGTGAAAATCGAGAGCTGACGCTTAGCTAGCTGCAGTAGTTCCCTTGACCGCCCGCGGTCCACAACCGGCCAGAAGGACCTTGCAACTCTGCAAGTCGGGGTTTTTTCCCAGCGCTCGCTGAGCCGACCATGAGCCCATCTGTCCAAAAGCAGGCCGCAGGTTGCCAACGGAACTCCAATGTCCTCCCTGTCCGAGGTGATGGCCTCAAGGGTGCCTTTCCTGGCCAGTTCATCAGCCCTGCAATTTCCCGCGATATCACTGGGCCCCGGGACCCAAATCAGCTTGATCTGGAAGTACTCCGAGGCAGTGGAGAGAGAGGTCAGGCATTCCCCAACCAGTTTTGAACACACCATTAGCGATCCCAGCGCCCTGATTGCCGCTTGGCTATCAGTATATATATTTACCCTCCTTTTTGACAGTACATTGGTGCGTAGCCAATCGGCTGCCTCCTTTATAGCGGCCACCTCTGCCTGAAAGACGCTGCAGAGATCCGGCAGTCTGAAAGTAAGATCTACTGAGAGTTCCTGACAGTAGACACCTCCTCCAACTCTCCCTTCCAGCTTCGATCCGTCCGTAAAGATGTTTATAGGACCTCTTCTCCAGAGACTACCCCTCTTCCATTCATCCCTTGAGGGGATGTGCGTGGAGAAGGATCCTTTAGGGGCCAGCCTCGGGTGACTCCGGTCCATTTCTTTCGGCACGAAGTCGAAGCTTTCGAGAATTGTCGAGTGTCCGTGCGCTGGATTGAAAGAGAACCCAGAGCTTTTAAGCCTAATGGCTGAGCGAACCGCCGCTACTTTGCCCGAAATGTCGACAGGTGCGACATTGAGTATAGCGTTTAGCGGTAAGGTGGGAGTGGTTCGGAGCGCCCCGCTTATCCCAACGAGGGCTGCCCTTTGCACGCGCTCTAGCTTCCTAACATGAGTGGTCTTTTCCAGTGAACTCCACCAGACGATGACCCCATACAACATTATTGGCTTAATTATGGTTTCATATAGCCAATACATCACTTTTGGGGAGAGGCCCCATCTCTTCCCTATGGCATTCTTGCAGCAGTAGAGGGCCACCGATGCCTTCCTCACTCGTTCCTCAATATTAGGTTTCCATGACAGTTTCCCGTCCAGGATCACGCCCAAGAACTTGACCCTGTCAGAGAGAACAAGTGGAACACCCCCTATTGAGGGAAGCTGAGCATGAGGCTTTTTGTACCTCCTGGTAAAAAGAATGAGCTCCGTCTTTCCAGGATTGACAGCAAGCCCGCAGCTAGCGGACCAATTTGTGACCCTGTTTAGGTACCCTTGCGATGAGTGCCACGTCATCCGCGTAGGCAATAACCCGGCATCCTGTCCTCTCCAATTCCTCTAGGACGTCGTTTATCACGACTATCCAGAGGAAGGGTGAAAGGACGCCTCCCTGCGGGGTGCCTCTGCTTACTTTACGCTGCTCAGAGGCGTTGCCCCATTCCGCTGTGACAGTTCTGTCGTGCAGCAAGTGTGAGATGAGCCTTACTAAGTAGCTCTCGACTCCGAGCTTAGTAAGGGCTCTTATTATTGCCCCAGGAAGGACATTATTGAAAGCCCCCTCGATAGCAAGCTTGTTTTTAAGAGACTCCTCTATGGTTTTGGCGATTGAGTGCAGGGCAGATTCCATGGATCTACCTTTCAGGTAGGCGTGTTGAGAGGGGCTAAAACGCTCTCGAGGAATCCTGTTTCTTATGTGCAGGTCAATCAGTCTCTCAAAAGTCTTCAATAAGAAAGATGAGAGACTGATTGGTCTGAAGTCCCTCGGGGATACATGAGAGTTCTTCCCTGCTTTGGGGATGAACGTGACCCTTACGCACCTCCAAGCCCCCGGGATGTACCCTCTTTCTAGGCAGCTCGCATAGATAGGGGTGAGCCAGCGACACGAGACCTCCACAGCCTTTTGCAGCTGCGCAGGAATGATGCCATCCGGTCCCGGGGACTTGAAGGGCTTGAAAGAGTTGATTGCCCAGAGCAGTCGGCGCCTCTCCAGTAATTCACCGGAGGAGGAGGTAGAGCATTCGCCCTTTCCAACA
>NW_023458555.1:87239108-87239600 GCF_013731165.1 Rhagoletis pomonella | reverse complement strand
GAAAAAATGGACCATACATCCTAATATATGCTAAAAAACTACTTACGTACCGAATTTTAAGCAAATCGGACCATAAATGCGATTTTTTGGAATAGATCGGTCCCTGGTCCACTTCTCGGAAAAAATTGATCACATGTGCTAATACATGCTAAAAAGCTATCTGCGCACCGAATTTTAAGCAAATCGGACCGTAAATTCGATTTTTTTGAATAGATCGGCCCCTGAACCACTTTCCGGAAAAAATGGGTCATATATGCTAAAAAGCTACTTACGTACTAAATTTGAAGCAAATCGGACTATAATAAGATTTTTTCGATTAGACCGGTTCCTGGTCCACCTACCCGAAAAAAAGTAAAATGTTTTGAGCCTAAAACATGGTGGTTACCGAAAGCTATTTGTATACAAAATTTCATGAAAATCTGACCAGCCGTTCGCGAGATTACCTTGTTGGCGAGATTACTGAATACCCCCATTACAAGGTGCGTGAAAACC
>NW_023458555.1:87238838-87239098 GCF_013731165.1 Rhagoletis pomonella | reverse complement strand
ATTTTATTAAAACAAATTAACGTCGTTTTGATCATATTGACGACATACCTGTTACAAAAAAAAAGGGACTTCTCTTTATATAATTAGTATAGATAATATATCTCAGCTAATATATATTTTGAAAGCCGTTTTTTAGTTTTCGCAAGGCTCGAGAGCGGCTAAACCGATTTTTTTGAAACTGCCAGCTGCCGCACGTGTCCCAAGGATGGTTTTAGGCTAAACAAAAATCTATATGTAAAGGGGGCGTGGCACTGCCCATG
>NW_023458555.1:87236816-87238828 GCF_013731165.1 Rhagoletis pomonella | reverse complement strand
ATTTTGACAGTATCCGTTGTTTCTGATTGGCGCAAAAAAATCTTGCCAAGTGACGAATTCGCCCCTTGATATGGTCGTTGCTCAAAGCTATTTATATTCGAAATTGCATTAAAATTGGAAAACAGGAATCTATAAGCTTATCCAGGTAAAAGGCTACCTAAGTACCGAATTTTAAGCAAATCGGACCATAATAAGATTGTTTCGAACAGATCGGTGCCTGGTCCACTTCTCGGAAAAAATGGATCATATAAGTTAACAAGGGGGCCAACCTACTTACTAATGCGAATGTGCTGACGCCGCACTTCGCCAAACACGCGCATAGCCAGTGCAGGTAATTGACCTGCAACGTAAGCGATACCAATTGGTTTTATGCAACCAAAATGCAAATCGTGGGAAGCGCAGCGTCAGCAACTAATCAATTAATTCGGGCCGTTTAGATACTTAGCGATAGCTTTAAGTAATATTTTGTATTCATTCTTATTTGGAGAGCCGAATGGTAAATATACACTTGTACTGCTAATCTTGCTTTTTATTTCTATCCTTAGGGAAACCTGGGGCCGCGGGGCGGCCCCCAACTTTAATTTTTTCGAGCACGCATCCGCGTGTTCGTTAAGTTATATGCTAAAAAGCTACCTACGTACGGAATTTTAAGCAAATCGGACCGTAAATACAATTTTTTCAAATAGATCGGTCCCTGGTCAACTTCTCGGAAAAAATGGAATTTTAAGCAAATCGGACCATAATAAGATTGTTTCGAATAGATCGGTCCCTGGTCCACTTCTCGGAAAAAATGGATCATATATGCTAATATATGCTTAAAAGCTACCTGCGTACTGAATTTGAAGCAACTCGGACCGTAAATACGATTTTTTCGAATAGATCAGTCCCTGGACCATTTCCCGGAAAAAATGGATCATATATGCTAATATATGCTAAATAGCTACTTACGTACCAAATTTTAAGCAAATCGGACCATAATAAGATTTTTTTGAATAGATCGGTCCCTGGTCCACCTACACGAAAAAAGTTAATTTTTTTAGCCTAAAACTTGGTGGTTACCGAAAGCTATTTATGTACAAAATTTCATGAAAATCGGACCAGCCGTTCACGAGATTACCTGTTACAAAAAAGGGACTTCTCTTTATATAATTAGTATAGATTATAATTATATTTTGACAGTATCCGTTCTTTCTGATTGGCGCAAAAAAATATTGCCTAGTGACGAATTCGCCCCTTGATATGGTCGTTACTTAAAGCTATTTATATTCGAAATTGCATAAAAATTGGAAAACAGGAATCTATAAGCTTATCCAGGCAAAAAGCTACCTATGTACCGAATTTTAAGCAAATCGGACCATAAATACGATTTCTTCGAACAGATCGGTCCCTGGTCCACTTCTCGGACAAAATGGATCATATATGCTAATATATTCTAAAAAGCTACCTACGTACCGAATTTTAAGCAAATCGGACCGTAAAAACGATTTTTTCGAATAGATCAGTCCCAGGTCCACTTCTCTGAAAAAATGGACCATACATCCTAATATATGCTAAAAAACTACTTACGTACCGAATTTTAAGCAAATCGGACCATAAATGCGATTTTTTGGAATAGATCGGTCCCTGGTCCACTTCTCGGAAAAAATTGATCACATGTGCTAATACATGCTAAAAAGCTATCTGCGCACCGAATTTTAAGCAAATCGGACCGTAAATTCGATTTTTTTGAATAGATCGGCCCCTGAACCACTTTCCGGAAAAAATGGGTCATATATGCTAAAAAGCTACTTACGTACTAAATTTGAAGCAAATCGGACTATAATAAGATTTTTTCGATTAGACCGGTTCCTGGTCCACCTACCCGAAAAAAAGTAAAATGTTTTGAGCCTAAAACATGGTGGTTACCGAAAGCTATTTGTATACAAAATTTCATGAAAATCTGACCAGCCGTTCGCGAGATTACCTTGTTGGCGAGATTACTGAATACCCCCATTACAAGGTGCGTGAAAACC
>NW_023458555.1:87230190-87236716 GCF_013731165.1 Rhagoletis pomonella | reverse complement strand
TAACTACAATTCGAAAGCGAAAATATATTAGAAATAAATAATATAAGTTACACTTATTCAAAAAATTTATATAAGAGAAACCTAAAACTCTCAAATTCTTGTGTAATCAGGAAAAATTGTAAGAAAATTAAGAATAACAAAGAAGAAATTATGGAAATCGAAAAAGGCTTAATATTTGTAAAAAACATCAAAGGAATTGAAATAAACAGTACATGTAATGAAAGAACTTTAAATGTAGTAGGAACTAAGCTTATTTTATTCAATGATTGAGAACTCCGTATTAAAAACGAAACCTACAAGAATTTGAACAAATCATTTACCCAAAAATATGTAGTACGTTACCTTGAATCGAATATTAATCACACAAAGCTCGAACCGACATTTGATGAATTAATTATTAACCAAATTGAAAACGCTCATAAAATTGAAGAACTTACCTTCCACAAAAAATTATATCAAATAAACATTTGACTAACTATTACACTCATTGTAGTAATCATAATTGTTTTGTATTTATGTTTTGTAATTGTTTTGCTCGTAATTTTCATTCGCTTTACAAATAAACTTGAACTTAACATAAATGCAAAAGCCCAGGAGTGTTTTCAATCAAGGGTAGGGGGTCACACGGCCATTCTACTCCGAAAGAAAATAGAATTGAGGTGGACTGGTCAGCGCAACATAACTTGTTGGGTGTTATGTTACGCTGACAAGTCCACCATGTCATTGCATCATTCCATTTCATAAGCAATATGTTCATTAGCTTGCAGTGAAATGAGTGCAACGACATTTGCATAAGCAGTAAAATTTAGCACTTAGCAATAAGCCACATTTTGATAACTAAACAATAATATGTAGCAATTGGCAATAAGCAATAATTTGATGACTAAACAATAAAATGTAATAAATATAAGCCCAATTAGTTTGTAAACATTATTGTAATATACCGCATACTGCAATAAAGTCGCGATAAGCGAAATTTTGATTTTTTTAAGCCACTACTGCTGGCTATCCTTGTCTTGTACGGCTATTACACTCAGAGAAACCGATTGGTTGACCAACTTAGGCACTGGACACTCTGGAATTCTACAGGCTTCGACTACATCCCGGATCGTACGGATTACTGCACCACTGATACGGCTCCTATGAGCTTGTTCTCTGTCCCCTTTCGCTCAAGGGATAAGTGGGCCGAGCGGGACTTCTAGAGGAGGGGTGCGGTGAACTTCTTTACCTTTATAACAGTCTGGGAAGTGAGCGTATATTCTGATAGCCAAGCGGCAATCAGGGCCTTGAGTTCGTTAGAGGTGCGCTCTAACTTGGTTAAGGAATGTGTGCTCTCTCTTTCGGCCGCGCCGGAATACTTCCGCATTAGGCTTATTTGGGTTCCGGGTCACAGCGGCATTGGGGGGAACTGCGTGGCTGACGAGCTGGCCAGGGAATGAAACCGTGAAACATTATCACCGAATAAAGAGCGGCTAGGGGTGCCATTGATCACTTGGGCCTCATGTCACTGTGCTATCGGTATTCACGCAGTAAGGCTGAACATTCTACCGGACTCCTTATGTCGCAGTTGCCTGGAAGAGGACGAGGCAGAATCACCTCAGCACTACCTTCTTGGGTGCCCAGGGTTTGCGAGGCTAAGGTTGAAGTACTTTGGCTCTCACTTTCTAAATAGCCCCGAGGAGCTCTGGAACATTGAGTTCAGCCATATTAGTAAATACATAATCGGCTCGGAGCGTCTTAACGATCAAGTTTAGGGGGCCATTCCAAATTGTGGTATCACAAAGGACAATCTTATATTGTATAAGTGAGCTCCGGTTACACGGGGCTGCCAACTTACCTAACCTAACCGGAAATTGGTATAGAGATATATGAAATAATTCCATACTCATGGATCAAAATGGGCGGTATTGGAAAAGAGGGAGTGGAACCTCTCATCTGCTATCTATCTTAATATATAAAAATCCCGTGTCACTGTGTTCGTTTGCGCTAATCTCCGAAGCCGCTTAACCGATTCTAATGAAATTTTGTGGGCGTGTATTGTTGGATCCATCTTAAAAGCTATCCTTTGAACCCAAGTAAAAATATTTTGTTCCATTGAAATTTTTCTTATGCTTCTTTCAATGTGCTTATCTCTCTATACATCTTATAAAATAAAGTCCCAAAATAGGTATGTAATGTAATAACTTCGAACAGACTGCTCCGATTTGAAAATGGTTTTTTGCATTTTAAAGCTTAGCCATCTGGGAATGATAATTTCAACATTATTTGAAGGAATTTATAAAAAGGACGTGTCAATATTCCAAAATGTGGTAAAAAATCATGAAATCGTTTTAAACTTCTATAAATCAAAAAGTAATAAATCGATTAAAATATTTCTTCTTTACAGTTTAAACTTTGATAACTCGTTCTGCATTAAAAAAAAAAATTTAGGTAATTTCTAATCCTTACTAATATTATAAATCCGAAAGTGAGTTTGTTTGTTTGCTACGCTTTCACGCTTTGACTACTCAACCGATCCTCATGAAATTTTGTATACTGCTGTCATTTAGCCCAACTTAAAATATAGGATAAATTGAATCTCGATTAGACAAGGGGGCGTGGCACCTCCCATACAAACGGAATTTTTCATACTGTATTTCTCAGGAAATATTTTTGATAGATAACTGGAACTTGGTATGGAGATATATAAAATCATTATCTACTCATAGATGAGGGCTGCCACCTTTTAAAAAAATCAAATTCAACTTCAATTAAGGGAGTTATTTATTTGAAAATTATATTAAACAATGGATGTCAAGAGGCTTAATAAAGCTGTAGCTTGAATATATTTTGAAAAGGGTTGCCACCTGTTTGAAAAGTCAAATTTAAATTGGTTATACGTAACCTATCTGAAGAATTAAAATATGGTTGTCTAACGAAATATTGTTAAGAAACCTTTAGTTTGAAAGTTTTGAATAATATTTAAGTCTTTCACAAGGCTTGCCACATTTAAAAAATTAAATTCAATTAATTTAAATTAAAAGTGGCGGTTGATGTATCGGTGGTGATTTGAAATTTACCACTGCACAACTCAACCCTGGTGTCTCCGAATGAAGCTTTATCGCATAATACTGGCAAATCACGTCCATTGGGCCAATCGTAACACACAAGAGTTCGATATACTCAACGGCGCAACAGGTCGATTTAATCTGACAGTCACGGCACCTTTTCTAACTTGCCGATTATTCGTAATAACTCCAGCGCCATCTGGCAGCCTTTTTTGGCTATAGTATAGCCTTTACCGTTACCAATAAATATTTTGAATATTAGCCAAAGTAGATAATAAATAAGATTTTTAGTATTAACTTTACTCCAGCGCCAACTGGCGGGCGAAATTTTGAAACTACACTATCCTGAGAGCCACTCAAAAGTACACAAAAAACTTCGTTAAAATCAGTCCGGGAATTTAGAAGGATTTCACTCACAAACACACAGACAGAAAAATTATATATATACATTTTTACGGCGCCTTGTCCCCTTTTCAAGTAGCCTATTTTTCTCCATGAGTATAAGATTGATTTCATATCGATGGCTGAGTGGAAGATCGACCTATCTCGGCAGCCGGTTCGAAAACGCCCTATCTTAGAAAACTATTAAAGAACGCCCTACTTAAGAATTTTATTGAAAAACAACCTATTTCAGAAGTTTATTGAAAAACACTCTATCTCAGAATTTTGTTGAAGAACGCACTATCTCAGAATTCGGTTCAAAAGCGTTCTATCTCAAACGAAAATACATTGAAAATAAGCTGAGATAGGGCGTTTTTGAATCGGCAGCTGAGATAGGGCGTTATTCAATAAAATTCTGAGGTAGGGTGTTTTCCAATCAAATTCTGTAGTAAGGCGTTCTTGAAAAGTTGTCTGAGATAGGGCGTTTTCGAACTGGCTGCCGAGATAGGTCGATCTTCCACTCAGCCATCGATATATTGCCGTACCAAGTTCCAGTATTCTACCATGAGCACTTCCAGAGATATGCCACACCCCTTCATATATCGAAATTTTTTTAGTCTATAACCGTCCTTGGGACGTCTAAAGCAGGTGTCCGAAATTTCAAAAAAAATCGGTTCGGCCGTACTCGAGCTTTGCGAACACATAAAAAACGGCTTTCAAAATACATATATATTGTTATAGAAGATTGGTATGAATCTAAATGGTTTTGAATGTTAATCACAATATCAGTGTCAGACGAAAGAGGTTTAAAAAGTTTGCCAACTGTTTAAAAGTTTAAATTCAAACTATTCAATAATTTAAATGAATTATTACAATATGGGTGTCAATCGAAATGGTCTTGAAAGGGCTTCATTTCAAAAATACATGTAAGAGGTTTCCATCTGTTTAAAATCTCAAATTCATGGGATTAGTTAATTGAAAAAGTATGACAAGTGAGATGTTTAAGAAAGTTTTAGTTTGAAAATATTTTGAAGATGGTTAAACACATTTTAAACCTCCTTCGTACAATCAGCGAAACGGGTGAGGGCGATCTAGTATAACATAAATTTGTGAAACAAAAGTGATACTTTTTCAAAAAAAACGGATGTTTGTGTGTATGTTCGCTGTGTGCCAAATGTACTAAATTGCGTTAAGCGGGAAGGAGCAGGAAAAGCAAAGATGCGAAAATATGTGCGCGTACGATGCTGTTCATGTATTTTGTGGTTAGTGTATATGTTCGCTGTTCGCTAACTCCAGTAAACACGAATAATCAAGCAAAGCTAAAATCAGCTAAAATCTCTATATGCTGACTTTCCGTTTTGTTGCTCAAAATTTGTATTTTCCGCTACCACCAACAAGCAATTTTACCACATCAGTAATAATAATAAACAATTATAATCTCGCGAACGGCAGTTCCGCTTTTCATAAAATTTTGTTTATAAATAGCTTTCCGCAACCACCACGACAAGGGCCCAAACATTTACTTTTTTCCGGTAGGTGGACCGATCTATCCGAAAAAATCTTATTTATTTTGACATTTGATTGAAATATGGCACGTAGATGCCTAGTGTTAAAATATTACGATATTGCGATTGAGATTTTCAATTAAAAAGCTTTAAGGTTTTAATCCAACTTGTAATTCATTTTCAAAATGACTTATAACTAATTAGGATTTATATTTTAAGTGGACTGTATGATGATGTGAATGATTTTTAATTAGGAAATATAGTATTAATTGAGCAATTGATTTGGGTTGCAGAGTTCGGAGGGAATTCGCGCAACGGGATTGGTAAAATTGAAATGAGTATATAATAGTAGAAATAGTAATACATGTATAGATGGATGGTTGATACTTAGTTGATGCAAATGCAGGTGAAACTCCACGTTGTGGTTGAACTCCCGCGTAGATAACATTAGATGAAAACAAGTAGGTTATCGACCTCCAACGGTGTTGTAGAGGACTTTTTGTTGATGATGAGGTATTATAGTTGCTGGTTCGGTAAAACGATCCCTGTTGTCTTCTGTAGGTGTCGATCGCAAAAAGAAGAAGGATGGTAAAGCGGAGAGTGCCTTTATAGGTTACACTGGAAGCAACTGCAGCCTGTCTATAGCTAACACTGGAATATTCAAGCAGGGGTGCTTTTATTCGGTGAAAGCACAGGGATGCATTTGGGATTAAAGGATGCGCAGGGATGCATCCTTAAAGTGGGCGCAATTCACTTGAATATGCCGGCCCCTTTGCACTTGTGCAAGGATTTTCTTCAGCTGCACCAAAGCCTTCAGGATTGGTTGAAGGACGTTGGGTTGTAGGGGAAAACGCACCGCCGCCAATCTTTCTCTTTGCTTTGAGTTGGATATGGGTGTGTGAAGATAATGATGATTGGTAACGATTAGACCCCATGCAAAGTATTTCCGGATTTCGGTGGTGACTTTGCGATGAAAATAATCTGCAAATAGATATTGTTGTAAATAGTTCTTGGAATTTTTCATTTATATAATGATTCAAAAGTGAAGGGAACTCAAGATCTGCCAAGTCACTGCTGGAATAGGTAAATAATGCAGAATTCAAGTTCTGTGTAAACTTGTTTTGTGAGCGATGAATTCCTTTGAAGAGAGTGAGGGATTACTTTGCATTTCGGAATTTAAAGCTGGGATGTGCCTTTCTTGTGTAACGATATTACGATGATCTTCCTTTGAAATAAACTTTTCACCTTCGCGTTTTTTTGAAAGGGGTGAAATGCGTGTTAGTAGTGAACTATCAGGAGGTTTCCAAAGCCACCAAAGAAAACGATTACGATGATTAGAACCGAATATCCATTTGAAATAGTTTGCGTTTTTGTGAGAATTCGGTGGTGCATGATTTTGTTCAAAACTTGGGGGTTTACTGTTTTTAATGGTCCTATATCTACTTTTGATGAAAATGTATGACGTAGGATTAATTTGAGTGATTTGGCTTTTATGTGAGGAATTGCGACATTCTGATTTTTGGGAAATGTAAGCCATTTAGGGATTAGGGTTTGTTTGAACAATATTTGCCTCGTGATGTATAGTGTATTGTG
>NW_023458555.1:87228962-87230090 GCF_013731165.1 Rhagoletis pomonella | reverse complement strand
ATCCAGGCAAAAAGCTACCTACGTACCGAATTTTAAGCAAATCGGACCATAAATACGATTACTTCGAACAGATCGGTCCCTGGTCCACTTCTCGGACAAAATGGATCATATATGCTAATATATACTAAAAAGCTACCTACGTACCGAATTTTAAGCAAATCGGACCGTAAATACGATTTCTTCGACCAGATCGGTCCCTGGTCCACTTCTCGGAAAAAATTGATCATATATGCTAATACATGGTAAAAATCTACCTGCGCACCGAATTTTAAGCAAATCCGACCGTAAATTTGATTTTTTCGAATAGATCGGTCCCTGGACCACTTCCCGGAAAAAATGGGTCATATATGCTAATATATGCTAAAAAGCTACCTATATACTAAATTTTAAGCAAATCGGATCATAATACGATTTTTTCGAATAGACCGGCCCCTGGTCCACCTACCTGAAAAAAATTTTTTGCCTAAAACATGGTGGTTACCGAAAGCTATTTGTATACAAAATTTCATGAAAATCGGACGAGCCGTTCCCGAGATTACCTGTTACAAAAAAAAGGGACTTCTCTTTATATAATTAGTATAGATATAGATATTCCGCCTAATAGTGATATTGCTGTTTATCAAAGTCATTTACTTAGATAAT
This sequence comes from Rhagoletis pomonella, assembly GCF_013731165.1. NCBI lineage: Eukaryota > Metazoa > Arthropoda > Insecta > Diptera > Tephritidae > Rhagoletis > Rhagoletis pomonella. The sequence continues at coordinate 87,229,448 of NW_023458555.1, read as the reverse complement.
CTTGTAGATGTAGTTAACAATGCTAAGCTGTCGAATAAGATTATTTTCCAAGGAGATTTAATTTAAGTATCATTTCTTGGCAGTGTCATAGTAATAACTTATTGCCTACGAATATTAAGTTTGAAATAGATGAACTAGTTATATCGACAATGTTTTCGCACGGTTTTAAGCAATGTAGCTCGGTTTCAAACAATAATGGTAGGTTTTTAGACCTGATTTTTGCTACTGCAGAACTTAAAATATCATGGTTTGAAAGCCAAGCGCCTATTTTAGATAATAGTTTACATCATAAAGATCTAGATGTTACTTTTATAATGTTACTGACTATTGTAATTTTGAAAAGAAGCCACTTGAGTCCGCAGTGGAATATAATTACTTTCGGGAAGACTTTTCTGCAATGAATAAATCTTTCTCTGACATTGGTTGGTCATTTTTGGAGTCTTTAGGTAGACTGGAAGATCATTACGATATTATGCGTCAATGGTT
>NW_023458555.1:87208941-87228862 GCF_013731165.1 Rhagoletis pomonella | reverse complement strand
AAGAAATTGGTGCAGCGGTTACCAAGATATACACATGTAACCATAAGTGGGCGTGGCTACGCCCATTTTCCAAAAATTTATAACGCTCTTAGTTGTCGTCTAAAAATTGTTGTAAATATTAATTTTGAGTGAATAATCTTCAGTAGTTACTAAAATATCGCAGTTTTCGTATTTCCGAAAATTACCGTTATATGGGATGTGGGCGTGGTTATTGTCCGATTTTTTAAATTTTCGGCCGTTTAGTATGCTGTATCAAGGCCAACAACTGTGCCAAGTTTGGAAGAAATCTGTGCAGCGGTTACCAAGATATACACATGTAACCATAAGTAGGCGTGGCAACGCCCATTTTCCAAAAATTTATAATATTCTTATTTTTCGTCTGAAAATTATTACAAATGTCAATTTTGAGCGAATAATCTTCAATAGTTACTAAAATATCGCAGTTTTCGTATTTGTGGAAATTACCGTTATATGGGAAGTGGGCGTGGTTATTGTCCGCAGTTTTCGTATTTCTGGAAATTACCGTTATATGGGAAGAGGGCGTGGTTACTGTCCGATTTAGCCCATTTTCAATACCAATTTTCAATCATTTTTTACTCGAGTTATCGTGTACACGGACAGACGGACAGACGGACGGACAGACAGACATGGCTTAATCGATTTCTCTATTCATTCTGAGCATATATGTATACATTTGTCTATATCTATCTCGATTCGTTTTGGCTGTTACAAACAACCGTTATGTGAACAAAATTAATATACCCTTGTGCACAAGTGCGCTCGGGTATAAAAATAGGGGTATATTTTTTTCGATATAGATCAATCCTTGGGTGTGCCGGCATTAAAACTCCGACTTTATTTTTTTGGACCACTCTAATGTACATATGTATATCCTAAAATCTACAAAGTATTTATTTCCGCGGGCTGCCTCGGTTTATTCAGCCCGCTCACCAGTGGCTGACGATCCTCCCACGTCGACTTGTTTTCTCAGCTGTTGTTAGCCCACCGATCTCCTGTGTCAGTATGTAGCCGTTGACCCAATTTACCAGCGCTGGAGCTCCACACTAACGACGTATCCGCGGTGACTGCTTTCGTGGGCACGGAAATTTAAGTACATATGTATGTATACGCGTTCTTGGCCGTTGCTGTGTGGACGTAAGCACGCTGTTGGAAGCTTTCTATGCTTATAAGCTTGTAGGTGAGTGTGGGTATCTGGTGCATATGATTCCGATACAGGGGCTACTTAATGTCGTTGACGTCCAGCAATATTTTCGAGTAGGTCGAGGTCCTTTTTCACGTATACTGTTGGCGACTTATAAGCAAAACGGGTAGGTTAAGTATTTGAACGTGCCTAGTCATTTGTTGCGCACTTGCCAGTAGACATTTTTGCATATTCATACATGTAAACCTAAGCAATCTAGTGCCCGCAAAAGCGCACGTATGTAGGATTGTGAACTACTAAGTGGACACTTTCACTTACCTCGAACTCCAATCTTTTTGCTCTGCAGCGGGAATTGGCGAGACTCCGCTCGACAGCTGCCAGTATGCTTGAGGAACTGCTTTGGACACACCGTTCCGGTTTTTCTTTAATTAAAAGTCTTTCTTTTTTCTTTTGACGGAGTATAGCCGCGCACTTTTCACAACTCACTACACTTAATATCTTTTATGCACACCCCGAGCTTAACGTCAGCACTAAAAGAATGCCGTTGGCTACGCTTAGCCCCTTTTATACGGGTAATTAAGCCGAGCAAGTTACTCTTGCGTCATCCGCTCGTGTATGCTCAAAGGCTCTACTCCTAAATCACACACATGCACCCACACACTCATACTGCTTTATGGAGCCATTATAAACAATATTGCGTACACATACACACGCAAAATCCCATATTGCTTTATCGAGCGATTAAACAATGTTGCGTGTCTTGTCGCGACCACATGATGCCAATCGGTTCTGACACAATGGTGACAGCACTTCTGCAACACTATGGCTGTCAAGTACACACTAACACGTGCTCGTATTTCACTTCCGCTCAAGTAACGGCGGGCGTATCAGGCTCGCAACCGCCGATGGTGCCTGCAACATGGAGCGTGTGCGTAAAGGAGTTAATAACGCGGCCTGTCTTGTTGTATTTGTTCCATCCAACGTGTGGCGTCGCCCCACGAGTCCTAGCCGGGCAGTTACTCGTCAATGGCATAATCACACACATTTAAAGACGAAGTCACGGGTCTACTTCTAATTTTACCTTTCCTTGTACTACACCACAGGTGAAATGGATAAACATATAGGCATACGTATATGTAACTAAGTAATTAAATAAATAGATAGATAGACGAATCCATTAATAAATGAATAATTAAACCAATAAATATCACAGAAAAAAATTTAATTAACTAATATCACTGATAAAAATAAATAAAAAAATATCACAGTCAGCTTATGAAGTATAAATAAACATATATGTAATACTTCTATATTGGCAGTAAGCTAACTTCTCAATGTGTAAGCATTCCGAAATCAAAGCGAAACAGTCTAGTACCCATGATACAAAAAACATTGTCACTTTTTCGTCGCCATACTAACAACCTGACAGTTAAGCAGATTGTTACATTTCGTGCTACCATACCCAATATCTAAAATCCTTCAAATTTTCTTATTAATGTTTTGTCGATTTAAATATATTTTGTTCTTAAGCATAGCATAATAAGAAATAAACAAGAAATAAGTAAAGTTCCACAACATTTCCTTGAAACATTTTTGCAACATGAAGATAGCAACACAATTTTCATGACGTTTTTAAATACACATGTATATTTTAAATTGTGTGAAAGCTAACAGTTTATAGAATTCAGTAGCGATGAAAACAAAGGGGGTTAAGTGGTTAAACCTTACCCAAGCCGATCGCAAAATTGGGACGCAATTTCGGCTTATGCCTGTGGGTCTTGGCAAGAATGTAATGTAAGGTTTAGCTTAAAATGGTTTTCGGGATACACCCTGTGATTATGTTACTTTCCAGAAGGTGTGGCGCCCGTTTTTCTGTACATATTTACGTTGGAAAAATACCTTATCACAGTATTCTAGGTAAATGCTTCCAGAGGTATTTATGCGTCGCGTCACCAGAATTTTAGTTTATTTGGCTTATACCGCTAGCTCTTTTCAACGGCTACGAGATTGTTTTCATATACCGCCATTTTTCATAGGTTTGGGATTGATTTCATTTACCTCTATTACTAGTTCTACGGTGGCACGCCTATAACCATTATTGGAAAACTTGTGTCCGAAATTTCAAACAAAAACGGTATAGGCATTGTGACTCTTCAAGCGAAATGAACTAATGATTGCAAAAAATGAAATCAAACATCGTAGTTGACCAAAAAATAATATTAGACTTCATTCTCTCAACTTCTCAGAATGTAGAAAAGCTAAGAAATATATAATAAGATAGGATATATTAAGACAGCCTCCAAAACATTTATTAAAGACGCACAAGTCAGTTTTATTGAAAATTTGTTTTTTCTATTTATTTTATCCTTCAATTTTGGGTGTGTCAAAATTTCATGTGAAAACAATATGTGTTGCTAGAAAAATTTTACGGCCCATGGGTTCCAAAGTAAATTCCATTGCTGTTAAATGGACAAAGACAATATGTATTAAATAACACATCGAAATGTGTAATTTCAGTAATTTGTGTAAATGTGTAATTTCAGAATTACATCAGAATCACGTATCCGATATAGAAAACTACATTATGAAATAATGAGGTGACATTGTCGCGTACTGGCCGCAACAAAATAAACATTTGTTTCCCCTTTGTTCTATTTACCTATTTCCTTTCAGTCCAGCCGATAGGAGTGAAGTCTGCCGACACTCAAGTATACATATGTATGTACATACCTAAATAAATAGCAGAATGAGCTCAAGTTGAGCGAAATAGTTGTTTGTCGGTGGAGCGCCACCGCAAAAGGGAAAAGTCTCCATTAGGGCACTCCGCCCAAAAACGGTGCCGACCGAGGGTAAGAATGTAGGAATGAGAGATGACGCGAAAGACCGTAGTAGGGGTGTCGCCTTTGCTCTCACCTATTGCGGCACTTTTGTTGTCCGCTGTATGACGGCAATGGCAAGTCCATGGTGTTGTTTGTGTGCGCCGTGGTGGCGACCGCTAAAGCGCCCAATTCGCTTCTAGAATGATCGGGCCGGCGCCAATTGATCGGGCACCAACAACACCGGCGCTGGCACTCCAACGGTTTGCGTACCGGTGCGTAGGTTGCGGCCTGGCTCGCGACTGCGTGCCGGGGGAGTTCTAAGCGAGCTTTGAGAAAGGCAAGACCCTTATTGCGAGCGCGAGTGCTTTTATACATAGTAGCCCAGTAAAATTAGATAAATCTGTTTAGTGCGAGGTGTTTAAAATTGAATAAAAATTCGGTAAGTGCCAGGCGAGGCACTTAGATTGCAGTAGCAGCAGCGATTAGTTTCGAGGAGCAGCGCCAGTCGAGGCGTGGTGAAGTCGGCACCGGATTTGGGAGCCATATTCCCGAGGAGCACCCCTGCGGTCGGAACGCCCACCGACCGCCGATAAGTATCGTTTTCTTTTGTTGTGTCGTGTATTTAGGCGTTATTGTTGTCGGCAGGCTTCCTCTTATTGTGTTTCCCTTTCCGATCCTGTTTAGCATCCTGCACCCCGAGCCCAGTCATACAGGCGGGTTAAAGATATCCCCGGCAGCACGGGCGGTAGTGCGTGTGGGTTCGGTTTGGTTGGACCTCACCTCGGGTGCGCCCCAAAAACATGGTTTTGTCTTTTTAAATCTTCGTGTTTAAAAATTTTCTGTTTAGCTAAAATTTTCGACCCACCCTATTATTACGTACATATATATATATTAGTTGGGGCCGTTTGGTATTTTTGTCGTTGTTGTCCCTAGCTAGATTTTGTTTGTCGGGTATTTGGATTGCGTGTATATTGTCCCTTGCAAGCAACCCCGCCGTCTCCACTGAGCCAGCCGGTTGCTTGGAATTTTTCTTGTCATCTCCCTTTTGTGCGTGCATTTGTTTATTTCGTTTGGCCCCCTTGTGTTGTTGTTGCGCACGGTAAGTGCATTTATTTGGGACATTAGGTAGGTCGGCTTTTGTAAACAAAAGGTAAGGTGACAACATGAGGACACTAACATAATTTGAAAATATGTTCACTAAAATTGTATTAATATTAAAATAATGATTTGGCAAGTTGTTATCGAATTTTATGAAAAATTTAAACGTTTTCAAGATAAGATATTGATTTTTTTTTTTAGAAGGTATATACTAATACAACTACTTTCTTTATAGTCGCAAATTTAGGATATAAAATGTCCCACACCAAAAAACTTACAATTGGGAAATGCCACTTCGAATTTTTCACAACTGAGCAAAATCTGCTTTTTAATCAAAAAGTTGTTTATTGAAACTACCTTCTTTTTTGTATCATGCTAGTACCGTTTTTGTCAATGTATTGGCTGCGTTTCTTTATACATTCCGGATAATCCCATTTCACAGCCGGAATAAAAAGAATGCGTTTGAAATATACGTTAACATATCATCAGGAACGTTCTAAAGAATAAGTAAACAAAAAAGTTTATTCCAAACGTTCAGAATGAATAAAGAAATGCAGCCATTGTGTAGTTGAGTGCCGTTTTTGTATATGCGTTGTGTACATGTTTATTTATAAACGCATGTGTTCCTTTTCTTTCGTACGTGTTTATTGATATATCTGTACTGTAGGGTTTTCGGACGGTACTAGCTCTTACTGCCAATATAGGAGTATTACATATATGTAGATAAATAAATAAATAAATAAATTGAATAAATAAATATATAATTTATGTAAATAATAAATTAGTAAATAATCAGCCCTATTCTGCACTTCGACTCGAATCGAAAATTTCTCCGTTTGGCAACTTCGGTATTCTGCGTTCCGTTTCCTTTCGATCAATCTTCGAAATTTACGATTATACCTATTCTACATTTCGATCGGAGTTCCGTTTTTCTAAGTTGCAAATTTGTTGACGGAGAACATTTCGATTGTTATTTTCGTGGGTTTAAATAACAAAATTTTATACAAGAATTAAGTAAAATATACTGTGCATGATTGTAAGTCATCATAAATGAATTTTCTCGATTTCTGTGTTTTCGCAGCGGTAATACGGGCAATACGAAAGTTGGCTCAAATATTAGCAACCGAAAGGGATATTGCGCGAGGTTTTCAAAGAGGAAGCACAGGCGTTTTTGGTTTCATTATCTATAAATAAGACTGTGAAATGCACTGAATACAATTTATTCTTTGTATATAAAATTAATAGAAGTATGTACATACATACATAAAATGTGAAGTTGCATAAAAAAATATGCTTTTATTATTGCACTCGTTTTTACTAACTTTTTAAAAAGAGGTGCTTATGTTGTCGAATTCGAATTTGCTATGGAGCTTTGTTCTCCCCCTCCTCCTGACGGCTTTCAAAATGGAATTCATTTGCGTTAAAATCTTCCACTCTGTAGTAAATGCAAATGTTGTGGAGTGCGCAAACAACGTTTATAATTTCACTGGCTTTGAGCGATGAGTAATACAGTTCATGATGAATTTATGACTCTTCACTCATCTGAGAAAGATCAAACATATCGCTAAATCTCCGCCTTTCAATTTCCGCATCAGCAGTCTGGGACTCGTTCTCCTCTTCAATCAATAACGCCGCGGCTATGGATTTCTTTTATATAATTATGTTTCCACTTAAATAAAGCACAAACGAAATTCCATTTTTAAATTACAATGATGCTAGATATATTTAGTTATTTCAAAATACTTATAAACTTTAACTTCATTAGTTGCTATAGTTTGGTGGCAAATATTTCTTTTGTTTTGTTTCGATTTCACACATAAATATTTCAAAAGATTGTTTCTCTCTCTTCCTCTTCCTCTTTCGATTCGATCGTAATGCAGAATACCTAAGTTCGATTCTTGCGGAGCGGAATGCGAGAACGCAATCGAAATGCAGACTAGGGCTGAATAAAATAATCACAAATATAGTCAAGTAGGGAAATAAATAACACTGGTTTACAACAAAAATGTTCTATTGATGCCATTATCCAATACCTATGTAGAATTGCTCAGTGATTTCGAAAATCGTTTTAATTTTTTTTCTATGGATACGTTTTCGAAATATTTGCAATATACCGTTATTCATCTTAACACAAAAATTGGTTCCTTTTAATTACGTATATTTTACGAACGAACTTAAAAATCTTAATATCAAATACGGGAAATGAAATCCAATGAAATTCTTCATAAACCATATATATATATCACTTTCCGATAAGGCTTATAGTTTCTGACAAATTAATTAATCATTCCAGCTTTTTTTATTTTTTAATGAAAAAATCTAACTTTAACAGAAGAAAAATTTAAGAAATCACAGGTTCTGTGCCAAATCTTTGCATTTTTACTAAAGCCTGTTCTGTTACAAAAAAAAAACTCAAGTTACTGATGAAGAAACTTGATGGATAAATACGAAATAATGAGTGGTCAAATGAAAATCCGCAAAGATTTTTTGTACGCAGGACTACGTATAACATAAACCTATTTTGCAAAGATGCCTTTGGCATGGAATACGCCGATCCTTTTTCCTCTACTAGCGCCGAGCTCATACATAGAATTGCCTATGATTTTTCAATTGTGAGCTTTGCTTAAAGTTTCGGCGGTATACCACTTGTCCGATTTGAAACTTTACATCTCTACTCCTCGTGTTGTAGACATTTTTTGCTGTTTTCGTGGTAGAGCTGTAAAAGTAACGAAATTTCGGATACCCGTATGTATTCGTTACTAATCCACTCAACACCCGTATCTTTCGTATCGTTACTTTACTCGTTACTTTTGATACAAGCACTTTTACCTCACAAGAATCATCGCAACAAATCTTGCAGCGTAAGGAATTGTTCGTTCTTCCATATGCACACATGTACATATGTACATACATACATATGCATACACGCAACATATTTTTGTATTTCGAACAATTTGATACAATCAAGCACTTGTACCTCACAGGAATCATGCATGCATAATGTGACCAACTATTTCATAGCTCAAAGAAGTACAGGTGAGGTTGGGTTAAGTTACCGCCGCGACCCAATTACGAAATTTCGAATGCGGCTAATTTCGTTCTCTGAGAGCTCAGTGTTTGTTCAGAAGTGCGAGCCAAAATGCTTCCATATTAACCTCGCGAAGGTTGGACAGTCTAAGAAAAGTATGGAGATCATTCCACTTCAAGTTTCTCTTCACAGCTGATACAAAAGAATCAGTCGAAATTGCTAGTCTCACCGCATGAATACCAATTGCACAATGGCTTATCAGAACCTCCATAATTTTTTTTAAGTGCTCTATAAAAACAGTTGCTGCCGCAGAGAAACGTCTTCTTTTGCTTTTATATTTTACAAAAGGACCCGGTTTCCTTAGACTAATAGCAGTACGTGCTGCGACAATTCTGTCTGCAATATCCGCATGCGCCGTTTTCAACAAATGTTCGTAGGTGTGGTTCCTAATGCTCCGATCATTCCTGTTCTACAAGTGAAGCCTTCTCTTGTAAGTTCCACCAGACAAAGGCTCCTTGAAACAATATAGGCTTAAATCTGGTTTCCTAGAGCTAATGAATTAATTTATGCGAGGAACCCCACCTTTTGCCGACAGCTCTCCTAGAGCACTATAAGGCAACCGACCCCTTTCCTACCCTTTCCTCAATGTTAGGCTTCAGGTAACCTTGATCCAGATCAAAAGGGTGTATAAAAACCGGCCCTTAACCAAAAGTTCCACGTCATCTATATAGGCGATCACCCGACAACGCACTTTTTGTGGGCGGGCGGTATTAACCGACCTTTTGAGCTCTTGAAAGACTGTTACGAGGAATCGCGTTTCTTATGTACAGGTCTATCAGTCTCTCTAGCGTTTTTTGGAAAAACAAGGAGACTGATAGGCCTAAAACCCTTAGGGGAAACATGAGAGCATATTCCGGCCTTCGTGATGAACGCAACACTACAAGCCTTGGGGATGTACCCGGTCCTCACGCAGTTCGCATAAATAGGATGCACGATACCTTCAGAGCCCTTTGCAGCCGCGCACGTATGATGCCATCGGTCCCCGGCGACTTTAATAGTTGATCGTCCAGAAGATCGGAGAAGTACAGGACCTGGGACAAGATTCTGTAACCAGTTAGCGACAATCTTCGAATCGCTATCGCTCACTGATAAACAAAAAATTTTTCGGTAAAAGTGTCACCGTTTTTGAGATATTAACATTTTTTCGAGTTTTAAAAAAATCGTGCCTTTGCATGTGTTTTCTTTAACTGCAACTACAAACCGGGCAATACTTAGTAAATTTTTTATGTAAAATACTTCCAGATAGTTGCCTTTCCATACTCAAATGCATTGTAGTTAAAATATATTAAGGAACCATCATAAAATTAGGACTATTTCTGGATTTTTAACTTTTTGATATTTTCTTCCCCAACTTTGACTATCTCGGGTGAAAAAAAAATGTACTGAGCTATAACTTTACATTACATAAAAAAATTGCTCATTTAATAAAGATTTCACTTTCTGTTTTGAATAGAAAAAAAGTTATAGCCGCTTTTGTGGGTAAAGGACTGAGACACGCTAGAATGTATTTAATAGATTTAAATTGAATTTGCTCTTGTTACCGTCAAATGACATGCTAAATAGTACAAAGGTACATTATTACCAGCTCTTGACATTATTTTGTGTTGCTTACCGGAATTCGGACTAGAGTCTATAACAAGGGCTATATCTATAAATATTTTGTGTGTAGGATGGGTTCACGTGAAATAAGATATACATGAGTTGTTTGAAGAAAAATTTATTCATTTATTGATAAAATATGCTCAAATTGGCGACCTTCTACTCTAATACAAGCTCGGCACCTTTTAAGAAAAGACGCTTTTAGAGATCTTAAACTCAATTGGGCTATCTCAGCAGCAGCTCCATTTATTTGTTCCCGCAAATGCTCTTCGATTTGAATTGTTTTTGAATAAATTTTGTCCTTAAGACAGCCCCAGTAGAAAAAATCTAATGGATTCAGGTCTGGCGATCGAGCGGGCCACGTGATTGGCCCTTATCGTCCAATCCATCGGCGAGGATAAGTTTCGTCTAAATGAGCTCTTACTTCACGCCCGTAGTGAGCAGGGCACCCGTCATTTTGCAGCCATAGTCTTCGCCGCAGGTTTAAGAGTACATCTTCCAAAAGAGTTGGAAGCCGTTCCTGAAGGAACTCTAAATAACTGTGAGAGTTGAGCGTTGGCGGCAGTTCCACAGGTCCCAATATCTGACAATTAAAAATACCGCACCATAAATTTATTTTGTACCGGTACTGCGAACGATCATCTCTCATTTCGTGAGGATTGTCTATCTGCCAACTGTGAAGGTTATGTAAATTAAAATAACCATCACGTTTGCATGATGATTCATCGCTCCAAATTATTTTATTAAAAAAGTTGGGGTCTGATTCATGCATTCGCAACATTTCACGGCAAAATCTAACTCTCGACAGGTAATCTCTTTCTTGTAGAGCCTGAACACGTTGAATGTGGTATGGATGAAATCGGTGGTCTTGTAAAGCTTTGTGAACTGTAGTTTTTGATATTCCCGTCCGTCTTTCCATCATTCTCACTGAAGTCGATGGACCTAGTTCCACTTCCTCTAACACAGCTTCAACATCTACCGTTGCAGGACGTCCAGGTATGCGACCTTAAAAAAGTAAAAATGATAGTTAACAAGCAAGCAAACAAGAAAGGTGTAAAAATCACTTACCTTCATATATTTCTCTATGGGTCCGGGCGAATACTTCACGACCCGGATGTCGACGAATGGGGTATCGCTCTGCATAGAGTCTTTGAGCAGCTCTGGCATTACAGCAAGCTTCACCGTATACTGCGTGTTCTCTGTCATAGTATTAATAACACAATGTTCGAAGGGTCCAATTTCACAAAATCCACTTTCACTAATTCCGGTAAGTAACACAAAATAATGTCAGGAGCATGTAGTAATGTACCTTTGTAGAGCAAATTCAATTTAAATCTATTAAATACATTCTAACGTGTCTCAGTCCTTTACCCACAAAAGCGGTTACAACTTTTTTTTTCTATTCAAAACAGTAAGTGTGGCACCTTTCTGAAATCTTTATTAAATGAGCAATTGTTTAATGTAATGTAAAGTTATAGCTCAGTACATTTTTTTTCACCCGAGATAGTCAACGTTGGGGAAGAAAATATCAAAAAGTTAAAAATCCAGAAATAGTCCTAATTTTATGATGGTTCCTTAATATATTTTAACTACATTGCATTTGGGTATGGAGAGGCAACTATCTGGGAGTATTTTACATAAATATTTACTAAGTATTGCCCGGTTTGTAGTTGCAGTTAAAGAAAACACATGAAAAGGCACAATTTTTTTTAAATTCGAAAAAATGTAAATATTTCAAAAACGGTGACACTTTTACCTGAAAATTTTTTGTTTATCAGGGAGAACATCGAGAACTTGGAATCTCCCTAAAAATTTTGAATTCAAAGTATTTTGTTGCGAAAACCTGCTGAGTTTTTATAATTTTTGTACAAAGTTTGAAATGCCGATTTGTGTACATTTATTGTTCTTATTAAATTATGAATTAGACTTTTATTTAAAACAATCAAAAAATTATCAATGAAAATAATAGGCGAAACTGGTCAAAATGTCTTACTGCCATTATTTCGCATATAGATATATATATATGAGTGTAATAATGTCGGAATAGCTGTACTTCGGTGTATTTCCCTTCCGTAATTGGAATTCTGTGTAATTTTACTATGAATTTATGTTTTATGTCTAATAGTCAACATAGACGGTGCGTCTGACTTGTACTCATACGAATCATGTATGCATGTACGTACATACACACGCAACACACTTTAGTATCGATACGAAAACTGTTTCGTTACCGCACAATATGTTGTGTTGTATTGATTCACGATGATGGTGCATATACGGAACACGCGAGTAACGAGATTATTATGTGAGTAACGATTCGGTACTTCGAGTCAGGGGTTGTATTCGTTACTGAGTAACGGCCACATAGTCCTCAATAAAGCGTCGGTACCAGCCAGACATACGCAGGAACCGTCGTAGTTTCTTCTTGGTTTTGGGTTCGGGAAGGTTCCTCACAGCAGCCACCTTGTTAGCATCAGACCTAATATATCCATCGCCGACTACATAGCCAAGGTATCGCACCTCTTTATAGAAAAACTTACTCTTTGCGTCGCGCAAACACTGAGCGACCTTTTCTAATAAACACATATGAGACGATAAATCTTCCGAACACGCTAACAAGTCATCAAGATAAACAAATACACATTCACGTAACGATGCGGGTATTACCTTGTCCATTAATCGACACATCCTTTGTGCCGCATTACACAGTTCAAATGGCATGACTGTGAACTCGTACAGTGGTCTACCTGGCACCGTAAAGGCCGTCTTTTCCTTCGACTTCTTTGCTAATGCAATCTGCCAAAACGCGTCTGCTGAGGATTCCGTCAATATGTGGTCTTTTATAGTCCTTTCATTCACCTTGAGGGCGTCTAGGCAAAGGCGGGTTTTGGTCCCTTTGATAACCGAGGTAACAGGAGAGTTCCAACTGCTATTGGATTCTTCGATAACTCCCATCCCCAGCATCCTGTCCAGTTCAACGTACATTAACTTCTTTATAGCACGCTGTTTTTCCGGCAAATTCTTATCTAGCACTTCAATGACATGCTCTTCTTTATCCGTCCTCACATTCATTCCCCTATTTAGTGCACTCATTCTAAACGCCTGCCAGAAGTCGACGCCTAAATAAACTTCTTCTTGCAGATCTGGCACTATCTAAAACTCCAACTCCCTCATCATGTTGTCCCACAACACTGGAAATTAGATTACCCCTATCACCGCAGTTTCGCCAACATTGGCTGTCCTAATATTCTGACCATTCTTTGGCATAATCAGGTCCTCGTTGAGTTCTTGCCTAAACAGCTAGCAGGAGCTAGATCTAAAAGCGGTAACACATTATGTCCTCCAATATTAGTTTTGGCAAAAAAATGACTATCTCCTTTAAGTGTGACTATTGTTGAAATAATTTTACTATAAATTCTTTTAAAATTCCTCTTCTTTTCCCTCATTTTAGCAATTTTCTTAAAATTCCTAGTTTTATTCTTACTAACTATTTCCTCGCAAAATATCCGCCTGCGATCCTCCTCTTATTCCACCTTTCGCATATGTAAACTCCTTATTTCTGGTTTCTTAACTTCCTCTGTTTTCTCTGTAATCTACGATTTCTGATCTCTTCTTAAATTCTCCGGGTTGGCCGATCCCTGGCTGAAGCCCCGGTTATCTCCGCCAGTTTGGAGTTTCCCTCTCCTGCTTTATATACACAAAAGGACGAGTCTCTACTACATGCAACACATACCATATTATGAAACGAGGACTTACATTTGTTTCTCGTTGGGCTTCTGCTGGGTTTTTCACAAAGTGATCCACAGGCATGCCGCAAAAGAAACACAACATCAAGTGGAAAGGGGATGCACAGAAGGAGTCAACGGTGGGATTTGACACAGTAGGACAAACAGACATGGATGTGGACGTATTATCACCAGCCTTCACTAGGATAGGATGTTGCGGCTTCCTATTAAACGCTTCGACGGGCTTTTCTACCGGTTCTAGTTCTATTTCATTTACTACCATAGGCCTATTCTTGTTTTCTTTTATAACTTTCTCTGCTCCCTTACATTCAGATTTCAGCTCCGCTAACGTTTCCATTCTAAATGTGAACGTCAAGTTGGCCACATATGGTTTAATGTTGCCCGTAATTATACCAACCATTTCTTTTTCAGGGATCTTTTTGCGTAGTCGAAAAGCCATGTTGTGGATTTCACTATAGAACTCATCAAAACTTTCATCTGCTTTCGTTCCATGATTTCACGGATGATTTCATAGTCGGACTAAGCAGTCTTGAAGTGGCATTGCAGCTCGGCTTTCAACTCGAAATAGCCAAAGTCGGGATTATCCGCATGGTCCTCGAGCGTTTGCCAATACCAATTCAAGGCGGCTTCGGAAACCAGACAGTGAATGTCCCTGAAAACTGGAAGAAAGGGATATTGTTCTGTTCGCGTAGCTTCTCAACCCTAAATATGAAACTTTCCACACTCATCCCTTTTCCAGTCCATCGAACTTAATATGTTTGTGTGCTTTGTTTACTACACAAATTTAACTTTATTTGCTTTAGTATAATTACAATAATACTGAGATAAATTCACTTAAATTAATAATAACGTCTTGTCGGTTTCGATGTCTAAAAGAAAAAGGGAATTCGCAAGCGCCCAACCGGAAGAAGCAAACGTCAAATCACAAGAAAGTGAGTTGACACTTTCTGTGCACATGAAAATGCTGCCAGTATGAACGTTTATAATTCGGAGTGGCCACAATACTCCCCTTCTAGTAAAGTTCATAATCTTTCAGGTTTCTGGGTGGATGAACTTGTCGACCAGATCGCGTAGATGCCGGTGCCGGTTGAGGTGTGTCATAAGGTTCGGCGTTTTGGTTACCGCTAATAACGTAGGCCGGTTTTGAACGATCGACCGACACGTTGGTCTTCCTCCCATCCAAAAGGATTTTATAAAATTTAGGGTTTCTATTCAAGATGGGGTAAGGACCATCATATGGTTTGCTCAGCGAAGGTTTTATTGAGTAATTTCGAATGAAAACATGTGTCAATTTGGAGAGTTCTTGAGGAACAAATACGCTCTTATTTGATTGCCAAGTGGTGGGGCGAGGACGTATATTCTTCATAGCTTTTCGTAGTTGATTCACTACCTCGGTCTCCGTGCGCAAATATCTATTCGCACCGAAAAATTCTGCTGGTAACCGAAGAGTCATTCCGTAAACTAGTGTCTTTGCACAGGATGGCTGCTTTCAATGTACGGTGCCAACGCTCTATGAGTCCGTTGTACTGTGGATGATACGACGTTGTTTTCAGGTGATCGATACCTAAGACGAGGGTTAACTCAGTGAATATGGTGTTTAAAAATTGAGAACCTCTGTCTGAGGTGATATAAGTAGGAACGCCGAAACGTGCGATCCAATGGAAAACCAAGGCATCTACAATTGTTGGTGCTGTCATATCTGGGATCGGAATGGCTTCTGGCCATCGCGTGAACCTGTCAATAATAGTAAGACAGTATCTCTGTCCTTTACAGGGCGGAAATGGCCCAACGAGGTCAATATTTATATGCGTAAAGCGTTTATCAGGTAATTTGTAAGGCTGCAATGGCGAACGAGTGTGCCGGTTGATCTTAGCGCGCTGGCAATCGATACATGCTCGGGCGAATCTAATGCAGTCTCTTTGCATGAACGGCCACACGAAACGCTCCGCTACTTGTTTGGCAGTTGAGTGCGTACCGGGGTGAGCCAGATTATGCACAGACGCCATTACACTCTTTCGAAATGCCTTAGTTACGAATGGTCGAATAGTTTCCCTGGTGTCGTCGCAGTACAGTTGTTTCTTGGTTCCAGGTATCGAAAACAACTTGAGGGCCAATGAGATTTTACCGGAATTGCTGCTATGAAGAATTACACGGAGTTCTTCATCGTTTCTTTGATCGTCGGCTAAGGCGCCGAAGTCAACAGAAGAATTGAATCGATGCGTGATAATAGGTCAGCCGTAACATTAGACTGACCGTCGACATGCCTAATGTCGGTGGTAATTTGTCCAATGGCATCTAATTGACGAGCTTGACGATTTGAGGCCTTCTCCAGTTTTTGATGAAATGCGAAAGTTAGAGGCTTATGGTCAGTGTATATGTGACTCTCTACCCTCTAGGATATATTTGAAATGCTGCACAGCCATGTAAATCGCAGTTAACTCGCGGTTATACGTACTATACATACGGAGACCATCCGTTCTGTTTTCTGCAGGACCGTACTGTTTTTCAAAGGTCGGGCCTGCATTTGTCCCGCATTTTAATCGGTTTTTTAAAATTATCGGACAACGGATGGGTTTTCTCAAAAAAGTGTTTATAGGCACTTTTTGTAGCTTTTCTTCAATATCCCATGAAAAAATCTCCCAATCAACGTAAGCGACTTACAGCTCGAAAGGCAATAATATGCCTCTTACCAAAATATATAACTTGTGGCGACTTCAATGAAAATTATTAATGCTACAGGCGATCATTTGCATTTTGTCATCAAAGTCGAAAAAAGTGAGATTTTCAATCAAATATGCAGTTTTATTCGATAATTTTTTTCATTAGTTTAAAAATTCGATAAAGAAGATATATCATTACAGTAAATTTTGAGCCAAAGATAACGAAAATCGGATTAGAAATGCAGATGCTATGCAGCGCAATCTGCACAATTTATATATTTTTGTAAAGGGCACATAAATACCTTTGTAACTCGTCGTTTACGTCGATTCATGACGTCGATTTTTGATAAATAACTGCGAAATGTACCAAAAAACAAAAAAAAGGGTATTGTTTTAATTTTGAACGACTCAAAATTTGCCTATAAAATAATCTTTTAAAGATTTTCACTTTTCGTGTAAGCTTTTGTTATTATAATATGTTTTACTATACTTTTATAAATATTCATGTAATATCGATGAAGAAAACGTGATTCAAAGTTGAAAATGTATTAAGAATTTTGAATCATAGATACTCTTTTGATATTTTTATATATTTTACATATTTTTGAAAATTGTCTTTCATTTTGAATCCATATTTATGGTCACCGTAACTATACAGTACTTGAGCATTGTCGGATTTTCGCGAAAAGTACCCGAGGGGTTGAATTTCCCCGTTGACAATTTGATGCAGCACTGCGCCGGCAGCGAAATCGGACGCGTCCACCCAAAAAGATAATTCAGCATCCTTTTGCGGATGTGCTAAGCGTGATGCGTGAACTAATTGGCGTTTACATTCCTCGAATGCTTTTATGGTGGGATTCCACTCGATCTTGGAATTATCGTTCTTTTTATTTCCCGGCGTATGCGCGAACGGATGCCTTTGTGCATCGATTGCTTTTGGGATAAATCTTCGATAACAATTTATCGTCGCCGAAAATCTTTTCAACTCTATCACTGTATTGGGCAATTTGAATATTTCGATTGCTGCCACACGCTTTTTAATTGGATGAATTCCCTTTTTTGTAATCTCATGGCCGAAAAAAGTTAATTTACTTTTTGCGAATTCGCATTTCGGAACATTAATTTTGAGGTTGTTTGCACACAGCCTATCGAACAATATACGTAAGTGTTGATTATGCTCATCTACGTCGCGAGATGCAATGCAGATATCGTAAACATAGGCGAATACGAAGTCAAGGCCACGGACAACCTGGTGGATTAAACGTTGAAATGTCTGAGCCGCATTTCGTAGGCCGAAAGTCATGAAAGGAAATTCAAAAAGTCCAAAAGGTGTCATTACTGATGTCTTCTGAATATCATCTGGGTGCACGGTGACCTGATGGAACGCCCTCTGTAGGTCGATCTTTGAAAAAACTGATTTCCCGTAGAGAATAGGAGTAAAGTCTTGTAGAAAGGGAAGTGGATATCTGTCTGGGACAGTGACAGCATTTAGAGCGCGGTAGTCTCCACAAAGCCTCCATTTCCCATTTGCTTTCGGAACCATATGTATTGGACTAGCCCAACAACTCGATGGCGGTTGGCATATACCCAGACGTAGGAGTTCATCTATTTCCTTTCTTGCCACTTGCAGCTTTTCAGGTGACAGCCTTCTTGGGCGTGAGAAAACTGGCTGACCGTATGTATCGATACGATGCAAGATAGATGTTTCGGTGGGGCTGCCTGGTTGTTGGGGCATGGTGATGTCGATGTAATTGCTTAAAATACTAGGTAGCGGCAAGGAGCTATCGCATGTTTTAATTAACATACCTGGTGTATTCGAGTATTCAAAATTTGCGTAAATACTTGTTGAATTGTCTGTGAGTCGTTTGCGTTTGAGGTCGATTAATAGACCAAAATGCTTTATGGAATCAGCACCCAATATGCAAGTGTTGCTATGAGGAACTTCCACGAGAATGGTCGCCTTAGGCCCAGGTTGAGCGTAAGCATTGTTTCGACGTGTACTTTTATGCGTGTTCTATTAGCAGCAAAAAGTTGCATTCTGGTCGGATTAATGGTTGAGAACTTGAAAGATTTCGGTATTACCGAAACGTCAGCTCCGGTGTCGATTAAAAATTTAGTATTGCTACGAGTGTCCGCGATTTTGAGGCAGTTGATTGAAGCCGTTTTCGCGTATTTGCGGATTTTAGTAGCAGCTTCAACGTGTTTCGTGTGTCATTGCTTGCTGGGAGCCTGTGAACAACAGCAAGTTTTTCGACAGCTTCAAGAGTCCTTATCAAAGCTAAGATGGTACCAGCACATCTCTCCATCCATGTTTGAACGGGTAGATTCACGTGGACGATTTCGGCCTCGGTTTCGTGGTGATTCACGGTCGGCTGTATAGTGATTCAGTCTTTGAGATACTTGCGCAATTTCCTTCTGTAAGGTTTCTAATGCCGATAAGGTTTCGGTGTTGTTTCTTTCACTAGTTAGCGCTCGATCGTTTGAATCTGGATAAAATGTATCGCCGAGGTTGAGCGATTCCACAATATCATCACCGATTTTTACTTTTCTTAGTATTTTTTGTTCTGACGCTATGATTGCGGATCGTGCCTGGGCAGGGAGTCGAGCTGTCCAGAGATCTATTAAAATATTTTCACTTAAGGATTGTCCAGCAACGCGTTTCATATTGCTGAACAATTGACTAGGCTTTAAATCGCCGAGTGGCATCTCGCAAAATGCTTAATAAGTTTCTCCTTAATTATTTTGCGTCGGTAATTCAGCTCTGACAATTTAGCAAGTGGTACTTGCGCCATTACAATGTTGTATTTTTTTGAGTCTGCTATAATCCATGATGCCACAAACCAGAACTCTAGTGACATGAAATAGGATTCAATGTGAGTATCAGCCATACTCGGTGGGTTAATTTTTGGAATCGCAAAAGTTGCCTCCACATGCGAGCCAGCGTTGGCTACGTCCGTATTAGTGGCTGCATTGTTCTGGTCGCGATTAGCAGAATCGTCGTCAATGCCCATGATCCTTTTTTCGGGGTCACCAAATTTGTTTACTACACAAATTTAACTTTATTTGCTCAAATCACAAGAAAATGAGTTGACACTTTCTGTGCACATGAAAATGCTGCCAGTATGAACGTTTATAATTCGGAGTGGCCACATGTGCCACTCCTCGAGGTAAATTTTCTTCTACCTCGGGGGCTCACTCGCATCTTGACCAGACTTCTCCGCACGCCTTCTGCCAGTATGTTCGCCATCATAGCCCCTTTCCCCTTCTCAAAATCTTCTGTTCTCTGGAGTTGATGCCACGGCGGAACGCGAACACAACATTTTCTCTCATGTGCCTTGCCTCGTTCATGCACTGCAACATCATTTCGTCATGTTGCATAATCATAGCCGTTAGCCGGCTCAGTTGCTCAATACTTGCCACAGTTCCGGTAGGTTCATTCCTTTGAGCCCCCCACAAGGTCAACGTTCCCCCTAGCACCTAATGGACTATCTTCAGGCATCTGGCACAGAATATCAAGCTTTTGCGAGAAACTAAGGCTGTTGTTCGATTCACTGACAGATATCTCGTTCTCTACAGACAAACGCTGTTGGTTATTTTTCGTGCCGGTTGTACCAAAGATTCTGCTAGAGCACCTATTAAAGTAATCAAAGGGGACAAAATCTACCAGGCGTGGAATCCCCGTGTCGATCTGGTTAGGGGTTGATCCAACGACCTGATTTTCTAAGGCACGAGAAAAGATACGTGTAACC
>NW_023458555.1:87181373-87208931 GCF_013731165.1 Rhagoletis pomonella | reverse complement strand
GTAAACAAGCGACTAGCAAAAAAAAAGGTTGAAAAAAGTTGAAAGAATACTTTGCTATTGCGTTGGGCGCCATTGTTACGTAGATGTAGTGCTGTTGCACGGTCGAGTTGCAAGTCGGCATGCTTGGGGTGCCTGGCATAGCTCATCGGGCGGGGTGGGTTGGGTGGTGGGAAAAGAAGGCCAGTCCCGTCAGGTGGAGTCTACCCACCCTCTTCAACGTCTTGCAAACGTGAAACCATGGGCGCTGTCCAGACCTCTCTTGTGTTTACAACGCCCCCGTACCTGACTGTCGTCCGTATGTAAATCCCTCCGTCTCGTTTGGTCAACCAGTCATGTCGCCCTGTCCATACTTCCACCCCCTCTTGCGAGCAAGCAAATTATGAAATTAGCTCAGTAATTATTTTTCATTATTTTATTTCACAATTGATACCGATTCTTGGATTAACTCTGCCTCTAAAATTAAATAATGAATTCAAAGGGCTTAAACTACAAGAACTCCATACATAATTTATAAATCTGCTTTAAAAATGAAATTATGAATTCAGGGAAGCTTAAACTACAATAACTCCATACCTAAGTAATGCATACTCCTAACTACATACTTATGTACCAGCATCAAAAAAAGAACACCAATTCCCTTGTTCGAGTTCATATTTTGAATTGTTTTGACGAATTCAATAGAAAGAAAAACAAAATTAACAAAGTTCAAAGCCAAACTTAAAACAAAAGAATTCCACAATAGTTAAGTAGTTAGGCAAACCGGTTTTCCTATTCTTTACACGGTGGGCAGGAAGCAAAAATAGGTTGCATAAAAATGTCGACAAAAACTGAAAGCAGGGTTGTATTTGTTGATATTTTTAGGTTAAGAATCCCTTTGAATTGAAATCCTAGCTGCTCCTGTTTTAAAGATATCAACATTTTACATAGTTATGATAGGACCGACTTTTGCGAAAGAGAAAAACATCCTTGTGCATTAAATATTCAACAATGTATGTGTGAGTAAATGTGTGTATATATATAATGTGAAAATATAAGTTTATGTAAGTTTTTAGCCGGTTTCAATCGTTTCCAAGGCGCACCACGTAGAGGCAACTTACTTTGCACCTCTTTGTTCTTTTTTTGGTTTTATTTTTTTAAATTTTTTTTTTGCTTTATTTTTTTATATTTGTGTTTTGTTTCCTTTTATTTTTTTTGTTGGCTTACCATATAATATAGTCACACATTTTAGTATTTAAATATTTTATTATTTAGTTAAGTTTTTATATATGCTGGAATGAAAATGTCATTACAGTTTTCTTCAGGCGACTCACAAAAGTTGGTTTATCAATCATATTTATTTTGAATCTATCCCAGAATTTAATGAATTCCCTATGAACTGACTTCCCGGCCTGCTCGGACCACAATCCTAAACCATCGTTATTCAAGAATGAAATAGATTGCTTTAAATGTTTAAGGATAAAATGGATTTTGACAGTTTGAGAAATTCCAGTACTTTTCAAAACTGTGCGGAGTTCGTTAAGATTTTTATCAAAATTACTAAGATCCGCTTGTTTTGCGGAAAACCATGTATTCACGATTTTGCTCATGACTTTGAACGAGGCAATATATTTGGTATTGTTTTTACTGAGAGTTTCTTCCATACAAACTATGTTCGACATTTTTTTGTATGTGGAAGACACTGTCAGCAAAAAATAAATAATTGCAAACAATCAACGAAATTTTCTGGTAACTTCAGACTTGCACTTTACTAATTGGCTCAAAAGCTACATTTTAAACATTTTTCTAAAAGATCTGATTAGAAATTGTGATCAGATGAAAGTGTCTCCGAGCCAATAATTTTGTACGGCACGGTACTTATAAGTAATCTAGGTTTCACGAAAAAAAAATAAATAAATACAAGGTAACATTAAAATATCAGTCATTTGTTTCGTTGCTGTGAGCTTGTTTCAAAACTTCCGGCTTTTGCTATATTTGTAAAACTCTGTGCATGTCATTTTAACGTATTTAGGTACATACTTATATTAATCATCAACTATTGCTTATGCAAAACGTGCTACATTTAAAAAAAAATTCGCATATGAAAGAGCACCAACCCAACTCATAATAATTTAAGTATACAAATTTTAGTATTTAGTATAGAAATATTCAATTGAAATACGCCAATATTAAAATGAAGCGCTTTGCACTTAACGGATGCTTTTTCATAATTAAGTTGAAAAAAAAATTATTTAAATTCCATGCTGTCTGTAATGGGATTTGAACCCTGACGCTCTGGAAATTAGCAAATTGTGGCAAGCATCTTCGTGCACTCAGCTACAGCCAGACATGTAAATGTGCATTCAAATGTTCAGTTTGATTCAACACCACGTGTGCGTGGTATGAAAGTATTGTTTTTAAGTACGAACATTTCAAAACGATAATCAAATAAAAAATATTCATGTTTACTATGCGTTATTACCCCCAGTATATTCATACAATTTTTCTTAATATTACAACGCGTTTTTTCTCTCAGCGTAGTCATTTCTAAGCAAAATTTGTGCAATCAAATCGAAAACCGGGACACTTAAATTAAACCCGGGACATTTTAAGGTTGGACCGGGACACCGGGACAAATTGTCTAAAACCGGGACATGTCCGGGAAAACCGGAACGTCTGGCAGCCCTACACACAAAGCGCATACTTTCATGCGATTTTCTTTATGATCGCATTTGTGTACTGGATGTACAATAGTCATTATTTCCTGACAGAAGAGTACATAAATACCAAAATAAATCTCATACAAGCTTTGAATTTATTTACTTATTATGAGGAGTACCGTTGGCCTAAGTTAGAGCATTTTTATTTCTTGCACAAGCGCAGTGCGACTTGCCTGCGCTACTTGCTTATAGCAACAAACCTTTAATAAAAAATTACTACCGTATTATATAGCATACAATAATGTATGCATACATACATATATTGCGATATTGAAAGTGTTTGTAATGAGAAAGTTCCCGCTACAGAAAAAGGTAATTGTGGAGTTTTATCTAAGTTGTATACCGGTAGCGCCCAATAAATTTCGATCAATTATTCTTTCGGTAGGAAAAAATGAAAATGTTTCACATTGATTTGATCCGTTTTAGTGAGTTAAAAAAGGGGAACAGATTTGTATGAGATTTCTTTTCGTATAAATATGCTCTAATTATCGAGAAGTACGCCTTCCTCTTTTGCAAATATATCCAATCAGAAGTATATAAAATGTGGATATCTTTAAAACAGGAGCAGCTAGGATTTCAATTTAAGCGGATTCTTAACCTTAAGATATCAACAAATACAACCCTGCTTTCAGATTTTGTCGACATTTTTATGCAACCTATCTTCGCTTCCTGCCCACCGTGAATCATTGGCGCCGAAAGAATATCGAGCCCTAACCGCCAAAATAACGTAAACGGCATTTTTTCCAAAATTTTCTTTTTGATGCAGAAATATTCCTAGAGCATCTAGAGGCATTTCTGCATCAAAAATAAAATCTTGAAAAAATGTCGCTAACGTTATTTTGGCGGTTAGGGCTCGATTATTATGTGAAAAGGGAATAAAAGCAGTGGCAATGAAAAGCAATGGAAATGAAAGGCAATGCAAAACAATTGTATTGAAATCTGTGCAATGTGTCAAATGAGGATTCTTTACTTACTGAACACTCTACTATTGGTATTTTATGGAGAAAATAAAATAGCTAAGTTATTGCTTGACATGCATATAGGGTGTATATTTCATATTTTATTATATTAAATACTAATATATGTATGTACATAGTAGTATACTTTGTACCAAAACTGGATTACAAATTTTACAGCTTTGAAAAATGCTTACGCTATTAATGGAATTGAGTCAAGCCACGTGCAGTGGGCGCCAAAATTTCCGAAAAATCACCGATTATAATAAAAATATTTTTGCATAGGTTATCCGTCACGTACTTAAACGCTAGTCATGAATATTTTTATCAAATTCCGATTTTTGCGAATTTTTAAACTTGAGCACATGACGGATCCCCTATCCAAAAATAAATGTATTATTAAATTCGGTGATTTTGCGGAAATTTCGGGGCCCACTTCACTGGGTTTGACTCAATTGTAAATTTTAACAAAATAAAATATTACAAAAATAAAATAAAAATAGTCCATGAATGATTTCTGTCTCTAATTTTTTTTTAGTTAAGTTAGTAGTTAAGTACTTAAGTATGCTTTAACACTCCGGCTCACAACTTCGTTCTACTCTGTTCACATTTAAATTTAACTGAACCGGTTCTGCGCATTTCTTTCATCACACATATTCATACACACATTTAACATAGTTCACGCACTGCACAGATTGCTTTTGGCCAAGGCGAATTTATATAAGGTGGTGTTGTTTCATCAGCTGTGAGTAGCGTTTGATTGTCAAAATTTTGAATTTCGTTAGTGAGTGAAAACGTGAGAGTGTTTGCATTTTCTGTCGCCCTTTTTCATTCGGGGAAGAATAGCTGAAATTTGACAATGGCCCGCTAAAAGCAAAAACAAAATACAAGTAATTGTTGTATTTGTTCAATCGATACCACCTTAAGGTGTTCTTACACGATATGTATTTGCCTGTGTACATGCCACTTTTTACATACGGATATGTCAACAGATCGTGTAAAGGAAAATTAGATTTGTTTCTGTGCAAAGCAGATGCACTTACATACGAAATAGAAATGTTTCTATTTTCATCTGACACACAGATAGAATCGTCTGAGTTTAGTTTATTTCATTTTCAAAGAAAGTATTTTTAAATAGTTAAATAAAGACTGTGAATTTGACAGACATACGCAATTACATATGTATTGAAAAAGTCACATTTACAGATGCAAATACATATCGTGTAAGAACACCTTTATATGTATTCGCCTTGCTTTTGGCTAAGCTTGTATGACCATGTTTTGCCAGCATTGACTTTCATCCATATGTACGAACAGAGTCGCGCATTTCGTGCATTGTCGCGAGAGACGAAGTTGTGTTGCATGTTGATGGCATTTCTCATTCGCAGCTGTTCAAGTTGTATGCTTACATTGCTGTAAGTCATGGTGTAATAATAACAAGGTGTTGTCAGTAACTTAACCTCACTTTTTCGGCAGGTCTATTCCGGTCACGCATTTTAAAGTACTAGAAAAGGTACTAATTATTTACTACTTTTAATCCGTTGGTGCATACTACTTCAAATTAAATGTAGAAAAATGTATAATTACAGGCTTATAAGCCTGAATATATGTTTGTATCGGCAGCTCCACACAGTTTGGACATATATTGTAACTTTAAAAAAGTAAAAGCCGTAAAATAAGGCAATTTCCTATTAGACTGTAAATAATATTCTAAATAGATTAAAACACATAAATATCGATAATATAAGCGAATTCCTAATTTAACCATGCCACCACTCTATTCTAATGTATCAGTAGTTCATTTGGCTCAATATTATGACAATGCAGCAAAAGTTATTTAATATAAAAGATACTATTTTTGTGAAAGTTTTTCTCCATTGATAACCACGATATCTTTTATTTTTCTACTTTTTGAGTACAAAAATTATACAAATCCAGCAATTTTAAATATTAATATTGTTCTGAAAACACCAAGTTCTTTAAAAATTGCGATAAAACGAATTACTAAAATGGAGTATTTTAGATACTATTTCCCAACGAATAGTAGTATAAAAATTAAGATCGGCAGCACTGAAAATAAGCATGCCGATCTTGTCAAAATCACAACAAACACGTCGCTACTGACAACACCTTGTTATTATTCCACCATGGCTGTAAGTCATAACAAACAGTGTCACATACATAGGTCGCTTGTTGCTTATGTGAAACCAAGCCACTTGTGCACCAGTCTAGTACAAACTTTGGGAAATTATAATATATCAGACGCAAGCTGAGATATTTATTTGCCTGAATAATTCTGTACCTATTGAGTACAAGTCGCGAGTTCTTGTAGGATTTCCTACTGGGCTAGCACACTTGTCTACTGAGTTGCACCTTTATATGTACATACATATGCATGGAAATTCTTATTAGAAATGCAAACAGGAGAAATGAAGTATTAGGTAGAACGCCGACGCAACTGGCGTTGGTTTTCGGTGATATGAATTTATGTACATATATGTATGTATGTATGTAGTTATGTACATATGCATAAAACACAGGACCGAAAGTGAAACGATGATCGCTGCAGGCGCCGGCGCAGGCAGCATAGCAAATATTTTGAAGTTGGAATAGAGCTAGGAATGGAAAACGAGCATCCATGCATATTTACATACGCATGTGCATATATATGTATGCGTATGTACGTATGTATGGAAGCTATAGTGAAAAATAACGAGTGAAAATTTTATACAAAGTAGCGAGTAGAACTATGTATGCACATATATAACTGCGTATATATATTTGAACGTTTTTCGGTAACGGTGAATATTTTACCGAAGTGTTCCGTTGATATGTAGGAAAATTTTATGACGGGTATATTTATATGTATATATTTAAATGTGGCCCTAGGTGGGCGCTTTTAGCTTTGTAGCCGTTCAACGGTGGGCGCCTGTTAACTAGGCGAGAAAAAACGGATCCCGCGTAGGGCTTCAATCACCAAAGTGTATGGAACTCGGTGCCGCAAGCACCTCCCGAAACTAAATTGCAAGGCTTTTCGCAATTGGGCCTTTTCAAGACACTTTTAGCTGCGCAACAAACACTTGGTTTTAAATGAAACTTGCCGTGATTTTTAGGCTAAGCACAATTTTAAAGTTCACTAGCACAAATAGTGTTTTAAATTCCCGCGTTGCAGCGATTGAAAATTTAGATCGCTGTTTTTTGCTGCTGCCGATTCGCTGTAAAGTTGAAAGGTAATTGTGGGAAGATGAGAGAGATGTGAGAAAATTACAGCTGCCGTTCAGTGTTGAGCAGCGTAATTTCTATTGTCGGAATGGTTGCGTTGCCACTGTTTCAAATTTGGCTCACAAGGACCATGTTAAAATATTACGATATTGCGATTGAGATTTTCAATTAAAAAGCTTTAAGGTTTTACCCCAACTTGTAATTCATTTCCAAATTGACATAACTAATTACGATTTAACATTAATATTTTAAGTGGACTGTATGATGATGTGAATGATTTTTAATTAGGAAATATAGTAGGAATTTAGCAATTGATTTGGGTTGCAGAGTTCGGGGGAAATTCGCGCAACGGGATTGGTAAAATTGAAATGAGTATATAATAGTAGAAATAGTAACACATATAGATGGATGGTTGATACTTAGTTGATGCAAATGCAGGTGAAACTACACGTTGTGGTTGAACTCCCGCGTAGATAATATTAGATGAAAACAAGTAGGTAGTTATCGACCTCCAACGCTGTTGTAGAGGACTTTTTGTTGATGATGGGGTATTATAGTTGCTGGTTCGGTAAAGCGATCCCTGCTGTCTTCTGTAGGTGTCGATGGCAAAGCGGAGTGTGCCTTTATAGGTTACACTGGAAGCAACTGCAGCCTGTCTATAGCTAACACTGGAATATTCAAGCACTTTTATTCGGTGCAAGCGCAGGGATGCATTTGGGATTAAAGGATGCGCAGGGATCATCCTTCAAGTGGGCACAAGGCACTTGAACACCTAGAATAGCACATATCGCACACGATCTGCAAAAGTGACACAACTCAAAATGGAGCATTTTCGAAATCATGCACTAAAAATGTAAACAGAACTTTTATTTACCTTTCAACAAAAACTGGAGAAATTTTCGTTTTAATTTGTTGAAAAAACCTAAGGTAAGGTGTAACTTTGGGTTGTGCCACATTTGAAGATCGTGTGGGATAAGTAGGAGTCTCTTTTTTTGATAGGTAGACCAGGGACCGATGTATTCGGAAATATCTTGTTTATGGTCCGATTTGCTTCAAATTCGATATTCGTATTATAGATATACATAGTACATAGAGAGGAATTGAATGATTTTTAACGGTTCGAAAGGTGTTTCAAGGCCCCGGCAAGTGCGCGGGTATTGGCAGTTTATCTATACTTATTATTAAAGAGAAGTCCCTTCTTTTTATAAGAGCTGATCTCGCGAGCGGCTGTACCCATTTTTGCAATTTTGAACACCTACTATACATACACTATATAAGCCACTCATAATGCCTGTGCTGGTGTATGTCGCGGAGGCATGGATAATAAAAACATCTGATGAAGTGGCTCTTGGAGTTTATGAGAGAAAGATTCTGCAAAAGATTTACGTACCTTTGCGAGTTGGCGATGGCGAATACCGCAGACGATTTAACGATGAGCTGTATGAGCGAATTAAAATTCAGCGGCTCCGCTGGCTTGGCCATGCCGTTCGAATGGACAGAAACGCTTATGCTCTGAAAGTATTCAACGCGGGCCACGATGCTGGTAACAGAGGAAGAGGAAGACCTCCTCTGCGTTGGAAGAATCAAACGGAGAAGGACTTTGCTTCACTTAGCATTTACAATTGGCGTCAGTTGGCACAGAAGAGAAATGACTGGCGTGCTGTTTTGAACTCGGCAAAATCGCCTAGGCTGTTACGGCGCCAATAAAGAAGAAGAAGAGATACACCTACTGCAGACTTTCCAAGGATGGTTAGAGGCTGATAATAATTTCAATATATATCAAGTAAGCGTGGCATCTCCCATAGAAATCGAATTTTTCATACCGCATATCTCCTCCTCCTAAACAACCGGAACGATTTTAACGAAATTTTTTTAATCGTCTGAGTTTGTCCTTGAATAGTTTAGGTTTGCAACCAGGTGGCAGCGCAGGCGAGTTATTACCATAAATCGTATTTATGATCCGATTTGGCACATATTCGATATACATACATATATTGGTAACGGTAGGGGCAATGCTATTTTAAGCAAAACGCAAGGTGGCGCTGGGTCGAGTTATTTGAAAACATCGTCAAGTGAAGTAATTCGGAAACACCACGGATCAAAGTCAAATTACCACTGTTCAATCAACCACTGAATAGAATAAAGAAAATTATTGATTGCAATTACAATTGCAAGATATTTAAGGTATTGACTCTGAAATAAGTCTATGTGTTATTACGTAGCTGTAGTGCTGTTGCATGGTCGAGTTGCAAGTCGGCATGCTTGCGGTGCCTGGCATAGCTCATCGGCCGGGTTGGGTTTGTTCCACTCGCCATGCCTACGCTACACTAACAACAAAACTGTTGTCATGCCGAATTAGGTGAGATAAAGGAGGTA
The DNA here is from genome assembly GCF_013731165.1 of Rhagoletis pomonella. Taxonomy (NCBI): domain Eukaryota; kingdom Metazoa; phylum Arthropoda; class Insecta; order Diptera; family Tephritidae; genus Rhagoletis; species Rhagoletis pomonella. Next base: position 87,199,681 of record NW_023458555.1, on the reverse strand, counting down.
GTTAAAACAACAAGTGATAGGAAGAAAAAGAAGGGCAGAGTCTACCCACCCTCTTCAACGTCTTGCACACGTGAAACCATGGGCGCTGTCCAGGCTCCGCTTGTATTTACAACGCCCCGTACTTGACTATCGTCCGTATGTAAGTCACTCCGTCTCGCCATGTCAACCAGTCATGCCGCCCTGTCCATACTTCCACCCCCCTCTTGCGCACAAGCGCAACACCCACACCAAGTTTTTATGAAATTAGCTCCTCATGATTTCTGTAGTCCTCTTTTTTTCAACCAAAATTCATTATTTTATTTCACAATTGATCTCGATTCCTAGATTAACTCTGCCTCCAAAATTAAATAATGAATTTAAAGGGCTTAAACTACAAGAACTCCACACATAATTTATAAACCTGCTTTAAAAATTAAATAATGAATTCCTGGGGGCTTAAACTACAAACCCTCCATACCTAAGTAATGCATACTCCTAACTACATACTTATGTACCAGCATCAAAAAAAAGAACATCAATTCCCTTGTTCGAGTTGATATTTTGAATTGTTTTGACGAATTCAATAGAAAGGAAAACAAAATTAAAAAAGTTCAAAGTGTAAGCGTAGTTACTAGCAATATAAGGGCAGGTAAAAGTAATGTAAACGTAAATTTAAGCAAGTAGGCTATGTGAAAGTAGCTCGCAAGTGTAAACGCAGGATAAGCATTGATAAAGTAGTGTAACTAGCCCATAAGCGATAGATTGTATTCTGTCTAGACCTTAAGCAATGTTATCGTTTAATAAAAAGATATCAAAGATATCGAAGCGTACTCCATCTAAGAAATAAAACGACACAATCTTGCGAACTTAGGAAGAAGCCAGACGTGTTTTATTCGATTTGCGAAGTTCTTTAGACCACCTGTCGACCATGAAGGAGAGCGAGTTGGCAACCTCATTTTATTCGACTAGTTTCTAAGATTCCTCTAAACAAAAATCCTCCAAAAAAAGTTGTTCTTGTATAAACTCGCTGAATTAACTATTGAATTGTAAACTGAAATTGAAATGTAAAAAACTGCAATAATATATAAGCGCGACCGTCTTACAGCACAGACGTGCCTTTGAGTCAACTACACTTCTATAATCAACTCGATTTACTTATAATATTTCGTACACTTGTACCTCTGCATTTTGAATTCATGAAATATTTTATCTAAAACCAATCCGACTCTTTTGTCTTCGTTCCGACTTAAATCTCCCTTTAATATAGCGACGCTATAATAAACATGGTCCTTACGCCGTCAAGTAATAAAAAAGAATCGGCATAAAAATCAAAGCGATGTTATCGTACTCAATAAGCACATAAAACAGATTTACCTAACGAGCCGGTCGCAAAAAACTAAATAAAAATGCGCTTCTTTCGTGAAATTACGTACTAAAATCAAGACAATCGAACGAAAAAAAAAAAACAAAAAATGGTGTGAAAGAAAGACTTTTAAATTGTTAAAAGATACACTTGTGCATTTATAAAATCTAAAAAACGAAGTGAAAAACACATGTTCATGTGATAAACTGAAAACTGCCACTTTACGGAAAACGCTTTAACTCAAAAACTAAAGTATTGTTAAAAGTTGAACAAATATTACAGACTAAAACTGTGAAAATAAGTAAAAACAAAGTTTATTAAAATATTCTAAAACCAAAGAATCGAAAACTCAAAACTAAAAAAAGCGGACTAGAAGAGAGAAGACGTGAACCCCGGAGTACGTGGAAGTGGAGCTTCAGGAACTTTGCAGCCAGCTTAGAACAAACACATTCCCAAGGAAAAGACTCTGCCCAAACACTAACGTGGAAAATAAAATATTTTGTAATTGTAAAGAAAATGGCACAGTAAGTAGCGTTCCAAGTTTTCTACCAAGTTACAGCGAACTTTGTAGAAACCTTTCGCAAAAATTTTCCCGCCCTTTTTGCATATAAATAGGATTCAGTTAATTCCATATACATATGTATGTATGTACATATGCATATATGTAGCACCGTAAACGAAAGAAAAAGAACTGTATTGGCGAATTTTCGCGAAATTTGGTAATAAACCTACATATATGCCATAAAATTAGCGGAAATTTGCACATTAAAAAAAAAATATCTGTGCTTATTTTTTATATTAATATACAGAAAAAGCAAACCAAATCAGCCGCTACAAAATTCGCTATAACAAAGGAGTACATAAATACATACATATGTACATACATACATTACAAGTGCATTATATGTAAATTAGCTTAAATCTCCCGTGAATACATGTACATGTATAAATATACTCATACATACATATTTATATACGTACATATGTCCCACTCAATCTTTATATTACACTCAAGCTATATACCCTGCAAACACATAAAGCGATCTTAGTAATTACAATAGCGCAATTGCTTAAATGAACAATATTTAATCGGCTTCAATTTAAATCAGACATGGTTTTTAAGTTCCAAATTTTGTTACATAATTATTTATAATTATATTACACTAAAAAAAAAATCTCGCATATACATGTGAATGTACAGGTATTAAACATCCATACAAACCAAAACTGATTTCGAAATCATAAATGTATATATGTATGTACCTACATAAAACCAAACAACCAAAAAACACTTGCTACAATAGACGCTCACGATAGGACTCATACACTCGAGGTAGTTAGTTCCACTCATTCCGATTACCCTTAATGCAAATATACACACACATCATCACTCTCGCTCTGATTACCACATAACTCATTTCCTTTTAACCCTTAACGGCGCCGTGTTGCAGATCTGCAACATACTCAAGATTCTCCCGCTAAAATAGTACCAAATTAAATATTGACGCCAAGCGCATTGTTTCATATCAGTAACAAAGCGAGCAGCTCATTTCTAACAGTACTTATCAAAACCAGTCAGATTTTTGCTCTCAGTTCTTATTGAAAGGTGAATTTTTGTTGTGAGAAAAGCTCCTGGCAAACATACGGTTTTGCAATTTAGTAGTTAAAAAAGTGACAAGATTGGCCATAAGCAATAATAATTTGTGCAAGGTAAGACATTATTTGGCTGAAAAACGAACTGTTTATGTGCGTAATTTGTGGTGTGATGTATGTAGCGTTAAATTTTGTTTTGTTGCAGAACTGCACCGTCGCGCTTATCACATCGATTAACAATTGAAAATGGCGTCCCTTACAGACGTTGAAATAGAACGAATTTTAGAGGATTTGGGTTGCAAAAGTGAGGATGGAATGGATTTTTCAGATGAGGACGATGTTATTCCGCCAGAAATAAGTGAACTTCCGTTGTCAGTTGAAGAAGAATTTGGCGGTAATGGTAATGATATCCCTGGCGGTACCAAGAAATGTAAACTTGAGAAAGTAAATAGTAGCTACAGAAATTAGTACTTAATTTTTTACGAATTTAGGTTCTATTTTTTGCAGCTGAATGTGAAATGGAAGACCAAAGCTCTTAATTTAAATTCCGAGCAAATTAATTTCCGTGGCAGTACAAACTTGTCGGATGACATTTTGAGACTGGATACACCTTTCCAAGTGTTCCAATATCTGTTCCCAGATGAAATAGTGGACTACATTAGAGACCAGTCTAACATATACAGCACAGAAAAAAATTTAAATAAGCCCTTAAACGCTACAGGTATCGAAATGAGGCAATTTATTGGTATTCTCTACTACATGTCCATCGTAGAAATGCCGAATGCGCGTATGTATTGGTCAGATAAGATCGGTTGCGCTTCTATAAAAGAGACTATGTCTCAAAAAAGATTTGAACGAATGCGCCAAATGTTACACCTGAACGAAAACAGCAAGATGTTAAATAAGGATCACCTTGATTTTGACCGATTATTCACTGTTAGACATGCTGAACTCAAGTTTTGGAAAAGTTCCGTTAGAGGCGCAGTTATCAATTGACGAGCAAATGTGTTCTACAAAAGCACGTCGCCACCTGAAGCAGTACCTTCCCGATAAACCACATAAGTGGGGCTATAAGTTGTTCGTCATGTCTGGTGTGAGTGGCTTTGCCCACAAATTTGAGGTATACAGTGGCCAAGAAAATATTGTCGCTGACGATGAATCCAACCTAGGTGCCTCTGCCAATGTGGTTGTTCGACTTTCAAGACATGTGCCTTCCAATGAGAACTACCGCATTTTCTTCGATAATTACTACACGTCTTTGCCTTTGATTGAATACTTGGAAAAACGAGGAATACTGAGCTTGGGAACCATTAGAAGAAATCGCATACCCAATTGCAAGTTACCGGAGGATAAGATTTTCAAGAAAGAGTCCCTCGGGACATCTATCGAACAGGTGGGTGACATCAATGGAACAGACATCTCCGTTATTTCATGGAGAGACAACAAAGTGGTCACATTAGCATCCAACTTCGCGGGAAAAGCTCCCGTATCTTCGGTGCGTAGATATGATAAATCCCAGAAAAACTTTGTTACAATTGAAAGACCCTTTGTGATTGAGGAATATAACCGTCATATGGGAGGTGTCGACTTATCGGACAGTATAATGGGTCAAAACAAAATAAAATTACGATCCAAGAGGTTGTATATTCGGATATTTTATCATTTGCTAGATTTGACAATGTCGAACTCTTGGCTGTTATATCGGCGCATACAAAAAAACTTATGGAGAAGAAGGGACGGAGCAAACATCGGAAAATTTCGGGGTGGACATTGCTGAAACTTTATGCAATTTTGGAACTAAACGGGGAACGCTAAAAAGGAAAAGTACCCTACAAAGCCAGATAGAAGAAAAAAAGAAAAAAGGCCCTTGTCAATACATTCCGCCGAAAGATGTTCGGCAAGATCAGCTAGGACATTGGCCTGCTTGGGCAGAAAAAAGAGTAAGGTGCAAGATACCAAACTGCAAGGATACACGCAAACAATTTGCGAAAAATGTGGCGTCGGCTAATGCTATAACAAAAGTAAAAATTGCTTCAAGCAATTTCATATTCATTGAATTTTCTGAAACAAAGCGCAATGTTGCATATTTGCATCATACTCATTTTATTGAATAAAATATTAAAAAAAAATCAAATTAAATTTTTGTTATCATTTCCTTTCTATAAATAGTATATAAATCGTTTGAAACAGGTTTTTCAAAAAATAAAGAACTTGCGCCGTAAAGGGTTAAGAAAAATTTTAGCAAAACATTAGGGTAGTACTTTTCTCCAAAAAAAAAAATGAAATAAAACAAAAACAAAAAAATAAAATTAAATAAAATATAAAAAATTAATAATAATAAATCAGAAATAAAATTTTTAAATAGTATTAAATGAAAGATTAAAATTGCTTTCCAAAATATTTCGGGCACATTCGCACATACCAAGTCATCGTATAATCAAAGGTTATTGCATCATAATCATATGTACATATGTACATTTCTATACACATTTATACCTGAGTACACAGATGCATGTAAATTAATAAGCAAGGCACATTAAGGTAGATAGTCCATTCCAAAAAAAAAAACAGTAATAATAATAATTAATGAAAAAAAATTAAAAAAAATAAGATTAAAATAAAAATACAAATAAAATAGTATACATATATATACATACATATTTCTATATATACTCCTCTTCTCAATCATCCTTAAACCCAAATTAAACCTAAAATTCTCACAACTCTTTGTTCCAACACTTACTCCTTTCTCTTGTATTATAAACTACCAACTACCCGTTAACTCAAAAAACAAAAAAAAAAAAACAAAAAAAAAACAAATTTTCGAAACTCTGCACTCAACTACGTCAGCTCGTTTAAAGATGCCTGAAAATAAGGATCAACTCGATACAGTACCAAAGCAGGCATCCGAGGCTAAAAAGCGAGATAGCTCTAGGTCAAAAGGGTCGTCCTCCATACTTTCGGATCAAACTGAATCCCTTATCAAAGTTAAATTGTCCCAGCTCGATCAAAATTGGGAAATTGTATACGAAACATACCAATCTGTGAGCACCTCCGATTCCTACACAAATATAAGCGAAGTGGTAGAGCAGAAATACGATAAATGTATGCAAAGCTACCAAAATTGTAAAGCGGAGATGACAGACGCATTAGAAGTTTTAAGACCCCAACCTCTCAGCTCAAAACCGCCAAACCCGATCCCCTCAGAAAATAAAGCAGAGTCGTCGGGCGTTTACCTTCAAGTGCCGCCATGTGACACCCAAGACTTTTTTGGTGGATATGAAGAGTGGCCAGGCTTCAGAGACATGTTCACAGTTGTGTACATAAAACACCCCAAACTCACCCCGGCACAAAAACTATACCATTTAAGGCACAAAGCAAAGGGCCAAGCAGGAACAATAGTAAGGCAATACGCGCTCTGTGACGAAAGCTTCGATCTCGCATGGGAAGCCATAAGATTGCGATACGAGAACCGTAGAATTTTGGCTGGCAACCAACTCAAGACACTCTTCAATCTTCAGCCAGTTCATGGTGAAAACAGCGCCTCTCTACAAAAACTGCAAAACAGCATCAACAATTGCCCCTCCATATTAAAAGCTCAAAATGTTTCCGTATCGAGTTGGGACCCAATCATAGTGCATATATGCACCTCAAAACTGCCAGAAGAAACCTTAGCTCTTTGGGAGCAATCTCTATCATCGAGAAAAGATCTTCCACTCTGGTCTGAAATGAACTCATTCCTCACCACTCGATACGAAGTCTTAGAGAGGTTAAGTGCTCATAGGCCAGCAAAATCGAAGATAAGTCAAAACCCAAATCAAAATTCCACTTATAAGCCAAGTTTTCAAAGTTTCCAGCCAAGTTTAAACTCAACCAAGTCTCAAGCCCTCAACTCAAACCAAAACTCTACAAAAACACGCGTATACCACAATGAGCAAAGATTTGTTAATTCCTGCAAGTTGTGTAAAGCGGTCCCAGCGCACCCACTTAAAACATGTTCGAAATTCAGAACAATAACAGTTCAAGAACGATTGTCCTTCATCAAAGAGAACAACTACTGTAAAAACTGTCAGGCTTTTCCTCACAATTCAAGAGAATGTAGAAGTAGCTTCAGTTGTGTTTACTGCCAAAGACGACATTACTCGATGTTACATATAAATAACTCTCAAACACAAAGCTCCAACTCGAATCCGAACTGCAGCTCAAACTCGAGATCCCAAAAGTCGGCAGTTCACACAACAACAGCTAGGTCTACAAATCTATCTCCGCATCCCCAATGACTACTAATGCAAAATGTTGAGCATACTCAGGAAGAGCAAGAATCCGTTCAAGCTCACCACTCCAGTAGTAAGGAAAAAACGTTACTCCCAACTGCTATTGTGCCCATTTTACATTTAGGAGAAATTTATAGATTGCGAGCTCTAATTGACCCTGGCTCAGAGAAAACCTTCATCTCCTCAATAGCAAAAAATCTGTTAAAACTCCCCACACAAAGATCCCACTATGAGAAATCTGAAATGGGGGGAAAATCGTGCAAAACTCACATCAAACTTGTTTGATAAGGATATGTTCAACGGACGCCCAAATCACAATTGAGACAAATGCTACAGTTTTGCCCCAGCTCACTCAGTTTCTTCCGGCATTCAGATTGAAGAGCATAGATATCACCCAGTTTGCTTCCTTAGATCTCGCCGATCCCACCTGGTTTACTCCAGGCAAAATAGATCTGGTGATTGGTAGTGATCTTACACCGAAAATATTTGTACCAGGCTTACAAAATATGAGTGGAGGATTGTTAGCACGAAACACCAGCTTTGGATGGATTTTGAGCGGCCCAGTTCAAGCCCAAGTCACATCATTTTCAACACGAGTCGAAGAAAGCAAACAAGACTGCCTCGGCGATCTTTTAAAGAAGTTCTGGGAACAGGAAGACATCTCGGACCCGCCTCAACTCTCGGAAGAAGATGAAATATGCGAGAAATTACTAGAAACACCACAATTAGGAGAGCAGATGGCCGCTATGAAGTTCGGCTACCATTTAAAACGCAATTTCCCGAATACATGGCACTAGGACATTCCCGATACTCAAGTTTATACCAATTTCTCAGTATGGAGCGCAATCTCGCTAAAAAGAAAACATCAGGGACACATATTCTGAAGTGCTTGAAGAGTACATAACCCTAAATCACATGGAGACAACTACTTCTCATGAAATCATTGAAGGTGGAAAATATTACTCATTTTATCTCCCACATCATGCCGTTTTGCGAGCCGAAAGTAAAACCGCTAAAGTACGGGTAGTCTTCAATGCCTCCAAAGCTACCAGCTCAGCCACACCGGTCGCACTCTCCAAACTCAACGAATCGTCTTTAGAAAGGGCCCGGAAAACCCAATAAAAGATTACAAACTCAAAACAGTCACCTTTGGCGTAAACTGTGCCCCATTTTTAGCTATCAGAACACTTCACCAGCTAGCTGGTGACCCTGCATTAGAATACCCATGTTGTACGAGAATCCTTAACGAAGAAACATATGGTGATGATGTTTTTTCTGGAGGAAATGACCTTGAAACAGCCCGAAACTCACTCACCCAACCCACTCAAGTTTTAGGTTCAGCTGGCTTCCCTCTAAAAAAAATCACGGCTAACAACTCAAAAACAATAGAAAATATACCCCAAAACAATCTTTTAGACTCAAATTTTTTAAAACTCGAAGACTTTAGCACAACAAAAACCCCGGGAATACAGTGAAACGCTGTATCGGACTCATTTTCGTACACATTTAACCCTCTCGCAACTCCATACCCAGCCACAAAACGTCTGCTTTTGCTAAACTTTATGACCCGGCCGGATGGCTATCGCCTGTAATGGTTAAAGCAAAAATTCTCTTGCAAGACCTTTGGGAAGAAGGTACCGATTGGGACGAGTGCGCAAAACCCACCTCGCTTCATGCTTGGCGTACGTTTGTCGTAAATCTACAATCGGTAGGAAAACTCGAAATCCCTCGATTGATAGGATACTCACCTAAATATAATGTCGAGCTCCATGGATTTTGTGACGTGTCTCAAGACGCATATTGTGCCTGTTTGTAACATCGCTGCCACAACGGTATCAACCCAGCCACTTCTCAACTTCTCGTGGCAAAAAGCAAAGTAGCCCCAGTTCAAACTATCAGCTTACCACGGTTGGAACTCTGTGGAGCTGTCCTCGTCAGCAAACTCGCTCACCAAGTTCAGGAAAAACTCCACCTAAAAGATGTCAAACTATTTCTATGGTGCGATTCATCTATTGTTCTCGCATGGTTAGAGAAATCCCCTTATGTGTGGAAACCCTACGTCGCGAATCGCATAACCCAAATCTTAAAAAACGTAGAAAATGCTACGGGGCGACATGTAAGCAGTGCTGACAACCTTACAGATCTAGGAACCCGAGGATGCCCTCCTCAAGAGCTTATCTCCAAAGCCATATGGTGGCATGGACCAGGCTGGCTTATCGAAACTCCAAACGCTTGGCCCCAATCCCAACCCCAAAGGACTCAACCCCCCAGAGCAAAGAAAAATTAAAGTTTTTCATTTAAGCAAGACCGAAGATGTACTACGCCAATTTTCCTCGTTTGAAAAAGCCTTGCGCATCGTAGCCTACGTGTTTCGCTTTATCCGAAAATCTCGAAAGATCTCCCAAAACATGGATTCCTTAACCCACCCGGAAATCCAATACTCGAAAACCCAACTAATTATTGTTGCCCAAAAACGTTACTATTCCGATGAATATTTACAATTATCTGTCACTCAATCCCTCAACAAGAAAAGTAGGTTATTATCTCTAAACCCATTTATTGACAAAACAATGAGCGTCATCCCATCATACTGCCCGGAAACTCCAGATTTTGTACTCTTTATTTAAATTTTCTCCACACAACTCTCTTGCATGCGGAGAAATCTCTTATGGTTCGTATGACTCAGCAAGACTTCTTTGTCCCACGTTTGAAATCGTACATAAATAAGTGTATAGCTCAATGCAAACCCTGCACTATTCATAAGCAAAACGTTCGTTCTCAAATAATGGCAGCCCATCCTCCCGAAAGAGTTACGTTGTCGGTACCATTCCACACTACCGGTGTAGATTTCGCAGGCCCTTTTTTGTTAAAAGCCGGTTTAACCCGTAACGCACCCTATCATAAAGCTTACACTTGTGTGTTTGTTTGTATTGCGACAAAAGCAATTCACTTAGAAGTCTGTTCAGACTTAACCACAAGGTCATTTTAACAGCATTTGCACGCTTCGTAGGGCAACGAGGAATACCCGCGAAAGTTATGTCCGATAATGGAAAAACCTTTATCGGAGCTCATCGCACATTCTTCAAAGACTATGCAAGTTTTCTTACCCAGGTGTCTGTCGTACCTCTAAAAAATACGAAACTCATGGGTTTGAATGGCAGTTTATTCCTCCATACGCTGCACATATGGGCGGCCTGTGGGAATCTGCCGTTAAAAGTTTCAAAACCCACTTCATAAAAGTTGCTGTACCCAAAAATTCATTTTCGAAGAATTCTCAACGCTTCTTATACGCATAGAGGCAGCTATGAACTCAAGGCCATTATCACCCATGTCCGAAGATACCACGGATCTCCTAGTGCTCACTCCGGCTCTCTTTCTCCGAGGAGCACCCCTAATGTCTATCCCGGAGCAAACTGCAGAAACCCAATCCCTGGCCAATCGCTGGCAAAAATTAAAAATTCTCCATCAGGAATTCAGTAGACGATGGAAAGCGGAATATCTACGCGAGCTTCACAGACGTCATAAATGGCAACAACCCCAGAAGGATATTGCGGAAGGAGAGTTGGTAGTTATCAAAGATGATCTCTTGCCACCCCGAAATGGTGCCTTGGAAGAGTACTCAAACTCCATCGAGGCCCCTATAATCACGTTAGAGTCGCTAAGGTCAGAACTCAAGCTGGGGTTTATACCCGACCAATAGTCAAATTATGCCCTCTACCTCCTCCACTCACTCATAACTCTAATTGAATAACTCGCCTACCATATAGTCCAATCAGCTCAAATACATATAACCCTCTTAGTTTCTAATTACAGTCAATTAGCTCCAACTCTACCAACTCGTACTAATTCACTTGTTGATCTTTTACAGAACCCCGGATGTATATCAGTGTCAACTGTGCTGCCGTTTTCACGCTCTGCAAACCTGCGCATGTTTTCGAGAGATGAGCGTGGCCGATCGCATAGAAGCTGTCCGCTTTTATAAATATTGCATGAACCCATCTCAGAATAGCTGGAGAATATGTAAATTGGGTCATCACACGCTTCTTCACCGCCCAACTACCAATTTCACTGGGGAACGCAAACCAGCTCAACATGCTGTGGGACGCAGATCGAAACGCGAGACAGAATGTCGCTCTACGGCAATGAAGATGTCGAAGTTTCGTTATCAAGGAAACCCAATGCCGTTTCGCGTATCGAGTTGAATCGCCTGGTCACCACGGCATTCACATCGCTGCAGCAGCTAGACAGCCTACTAAATGTTGCACCCGTGCAAGGGCAGCGGCATGTCGACGATGAAGGAGAGCGAGGTGGCAACCTCATTTTATTCGACTAGTTTCTAAGATTCCTCTAAACAAAAATCCTCCAAAAAAAGTTGATCTTGTATAAACTCGCTGAATTAACTATTGAATTGTGAACTGAAATTGAAATGTAAAAAGCTACAAGAATATATAAGCGCGACCGTCTTACAGCACAGACGTGCCTTTGAGTCTACTCCACTTTTATAATCAACTCGATTTACTTATAATATTTAGTACATTTGTACCTCTGTATTTTGAATTCATTAAATATTTTATCTAAAACCAATCCGACTCTTTTGTCTTCGTTCCGACTTAAATCTCCCTTTAATATAGCGACGCTATATTAAACACCACCTGACGCGTTTTCATCAGAAGTGGTCCGCGAAACCATACCAGTAAATAAGTAATCAAATTGAAGTAAAAAATTAATAATGGAAAAGGAAAACATTAGTGCGGAAAAGTATTCGCTGCTCCAGCTAAAAGCTTGGTGCACTGCCGTAGGGCTAAATGCTAGTGGTGCGAAAGCCTCTCTCGCCGAAAGGCTTAGCGAGCTATCGGCGGAGGCTCATGGATCGTGCCCAGCAGAGGGTGCTCCCGGTAGGAGCGGCGCTTCAGGGAGAAGCTTTATTACACCAACAACCAGCGGTGAAAATGACGAAGACAGCAGTGAAAGTGGCAACAATGACAACGGAATGAACGTCGAGGACAACGGTTCGAACGGGGCACAGAATAGCGGTAAAAACAACGCAGCGGACTACAGTGCGAATGGCGACAACAGCGGAGCGGAAAATGTTGCGGACAACGGCGAGTACAATGGTGCGGAATATGTCGATGGTGATGACTTGCTACGTATTGGCAGTGGTAGTTTTGGCAGACAGGTATGCGAAAAAGATGTCGAGTTCCAACGTTGTGAAAGTGCCCCAGTGTGCGTTTCGGCAAGTAACCAAAACGATGAGTCTGAGATCAAAATACTGTTGCTCGAAAAGGAAGTTGAGGTCTTGAAATTAAAATTAGCACCCAAAAAAGAGAAAAAAACAGATACATGCGCTACGAATACTGCCGGAATGCCCTTCGGAACCGTGAAACAGTTACTAACTGACTTCGAAGGCACCGGAAACTTTGAAGCTTGGCAGTCTTAGCTGCTAAATTTGCGTGAAGTTTTCAAACGAAATGTTGGCAATAGATATGCAAGATGTGAACGAAATAGATTTGGTGATTGGTAGTAAAGTTAGTCACGACAACAAACAACTTTTTCAAAAGATCTTTTACAAGGAATATTTAAATGTCGAAAAACCTGAAGAGCCCGAAGTTAAGAAAGAAATACAACTGCACTTAGAAAACAATAAACCATTCAGTTGCGCTCCTAGAAGATTGATGTATAGTGAAAAGTCAGAGTTACAAAAAATATTAGATGAATATTTGAAAAAGTGATACATACGCCCTAGTAGCTCGGAATTCGTTTCGCCGATTGTGTTAGTAAAAAAGAAAACAGGCGAGCTACGGATGTGCATCGATTATATGAAGCTTAATAAAATTACAGCAAAGGATAGTTACCCTATACCACTAATAGATGACTTGTTAGACAGGTTAGTTAACAAGAAATAGTTTACTAAATTAGATCTCAAGAATGGGTTTTTTCATGTCTTTGTTGAACAAGAATCAGTAAAATATACAGCGTTTACCACTCCTTTAGGACAGTTTGAATTCCTACGAATGCCGTTCGGGCTGAGAAACGCTAAGCGCTAAAAAGATTTAGAGTATATTTACAGGGCATGAAATTCAAAATTGTAACAGATTGTAACTCTTTGACGTTAACGCTTAACAAAAAGGATAATAATCCTAGAATCGCTAGGTGGGTATTCGAACTACAGAATTACGATTATGTCCTAGAACATAGGTCGGGGAAAAGGATGCAACACGTAGACGCACTCAGTAGGTTGAATAACGTTTTAACGGTTCATACAAATACGCTTGAGGAAACTTTGATTATATGCCAAAACAGAGATGAAAACATAAAGAATATCAGACGGAAACTTATTTTTTTACGTACCAGACTCAATGGAAGAACACGTTCTATACAAATATCACGACGAGCTGGGACACATAGGCGTTGACAAACTGATAGAAATAATAAGTAGAAGTTACTGGTTCCCTAACATTAAAAATTGCATAAAGTGCATCGCGTTCTCCGCGAAATACGGGAAAAAGGAAGGATTTCTTAACATGATCCCTAAGGGAAATAAACCTTTCCAGATGGTTCATATTGATCACTATGGACCAATCCATAGTACTAATACAAAGTATAAGCATCTACTAGTAATAATAGACGCGTGCAAAAAATTTGTTAGGCTGTATCCAGCAAAGACAACAGCGTCTAAACAAGCTTTAGAGTCCCTGAAGGATTACTTTCGAGCATACAGCAGACCTAGTTACCTTGCATCTGAGAGGGGTACCTGTTTTACGTCCAACGAGTTCGAGGAGTTCCTAAAAGTAAATAACGTTCAACACATTAAGGTGGCAACAAATTCTCCCCAAGCAAACGGACAAGTAGAAATCGTCAATAAAAGCCTAGGTCCAATGTTAGCGAAGGCAGTAGACTCAAAAACTACTACTTGTTAGAACAACGTGTTAGAATCTGTGGAATATGCAATGAACAAAAATCACAAAGCAATCAACGAACATCCCAGCATAATGTTGTTTGGGGTTTCGCAAAAAGGGAAAATAATAGACACGCTCGAAGAAAATGTTTTAGGTTCAATACAGGTACATGACGCTAGACCAGTTCAAGATATCAGGAGGCAGGCCGAAACAGTACAACAGAAAGCGCAAAGTTACGATAAGGAATATGCGGGTAATAAGCGGTTGCCCCCACGTAAATTCAAGGTAGGAGATTACGTCGTGGTAACAAACTCCAGCTCTCAAATAGGAGTGTCAAGTAAGTTAGTACCAAAATTTAAAGGACCGTACAGAGTGGCCAAAATCTCAGAAAATTATCGTTACTTGATAGACGACATAGAGGGTTTCCAACAAACCCAAATACTATACAAGGGTACCTGGCCAATTACAAACTTAAAACCGTGGTTCGAATGTAAAACGACAAGAAGTATGACCAATCAAAATAATAATAATTTAGGAGCACACGGCGTAGAATCAGGGGATTCTAGTCGTCATGATGGTCGAGTTGTAAGCGTAGTTACTACCAATATAAGTGCAGATAAAAGTAATGTAAACGTAGATTTAAGCAAGTAGGCATTGTGAAAGTAGCTCGCAAGTGTAATAATAGGATAAACATTGATAAAGTAGTTTAACTAGCCCATAAGCGATAGACTGTATTCTGTCTAGACCTTAAGCAATGTTATCGTTTTGTAAAAAGATATCGAAAAGTACTCCATCTTAGAAATAAAACGGCACAATCTTGCGAGCTTAAGAAGAAGCCAGACGTGTTTTATTCGATTTGCGAAGTTCTTTAGACCACCTGACGCGTTTTCAAAAGCAAAACTTAAACCAAAAGAATTTTACAATAGTTAAGTAGCTAGGCAAACCGGTTTTCCTATTCTTTATTTGGTGCTCTCGTTTTGCCGAAATTAGTGAACAATAAGCGCGATAACAACTATGCATGTAATTATTGGTGAGTAGGTAATACCTTGTAGACATATATATATGAAGGTATGTGTATCACTCACCTGGTTACTCCAGCATCCTGTTGAGAACCTGTGGGGGGAGAGAGAGCTGCCCTAAGCATGGACATACATACACTGAGGGAAAAAAACTTTAGAATTAAAAAAACGTGCTAATTTAAAAAAATACGCATATGAAAGAGCACCAACCCAACTCGTTTTAAATTTGTGTGTGTACGTTATAAAATATGTCGTTGTGAAGTGCACAGATGGTTTTTTGCTATTCGAAATTATAATTAAGAAGAAAAAATAATTAATTTTGTGCTCCGTCTAGGGCTGGGAAATTCACCCGGATTTTTCAACTATCCGGATAAACCGAATATTCAAAATCCGGATACCTAAATGAAAAATCCGGTTACTCTGGAAGCTGAGAAAATATTCGGCTATCCGAATATCCGGATTTTTCGTTATCAAAACGATATTTTCATTTCCCAATACCTGGCGCTCATAAATGTGTAGTAACAAGTTTTCTACTGCTACGCACAGTGTACGAAAATAAACTATATTGTACGATACTATTTCGTTTCGTTTATTACTTTAACAGTTCGGTACAATACGAAACAAAACGGCTGAGTTCACTTTGGCGATAGTACACTACAGTAGTTTAGTAGTTACAGACGAAACAACAAACGAAATGAATCGTGCAGGGAAAATATTTTTATGTATGTACATATATGCAATAAACAAATACAAAACGAATGGCTGCAATGAATAAAAAAAAATAAAAATGTTTTTTAATTGAATTGGATATGAAAATTTACAGAAAAAATTATTTTTCACGTAATTGAAACGTTCGCATACATATAAAACGTACCCTATGGTACAATTGTCACTAACGAAAAGCAAACGTTTCTCGTTGGGGAAAATGACAGTGAATCTTACAATTTGTTTCTGACTATTTACAAAACTGTACAAAACCACAAGTGATATGATGATCGATGAGCAAATGGGAATTGTTTTGTACAGTTTATTTTCGTACCCTGGCTACGCACAAAATTGTTTGTATAAATTTTTAAATTTCCAAAATTCTACTTAGGCATTTCAAAGGCTTCTTTTCGAATTAAAAAGTTCAACAAACCAATTTATGCGTATAGAAAACTTGCTACTTCATATGCATGAGCGCCTGATATTGGGAAATCAATGTATCGTTTCGTAAAAATAAAAAAATATATAAAATTGACCGCGAGAGTTTTTTCATGGCTGCAAAGTATCATGGACGGAATAATGAAAGCTGTTACGATAATTTTGGTCGTGGTGAATGCTTTACCAAATTGTAGCATTTTAACCGGATATCCATACTCTCCGGATTTTATTCGTGTATGCGGATAGTCCCAGCCCTAGCTCCGTCTGATAGTACTTGAACCCGGACTCTCTTGGCAGCAACCGATTGCATCAAGCGTCTTTGCAGTCTCAGCTACAGCCATACATGTAAATGTGTTTTTAAATGTTGAGTTTGAATCAACATCACATTTGTACAGATAAACATGTCCCACCAGCAAAAAATTTCACTTCTGAAAAAAGTAAGCGAATTAGTAATAGGCATATATGTAATACTCCTATATTGGCAGTAAGAGCTAGTACCGTCCGAAAACACTACAGTACAGATATATCAATAAACACGTACGAAAGAAAAGGAACACATACGTTTATAAATAAACATGTACACAACACATATATTAAAACGGCACTCAAGTACACAATGCATTGACAAAAATGGTACTAGACTGTCTCGCTTGGATTTCGGAATGCTTACACATTGAGAAGTTAGCTTACTGCCAATATAGAAGTATTACATATATGGTAATAGGTCGCGGGCAGGGATCGAGGTTATTTCGTTGTAAGAGAAAAATATTTTTTGTTCTTGTCCTTTTCAAGATATTTTAATACTAAATTCATATAAACCAGTGTAGCGCTCAACTGATGGAATCATATCCCTGCGTATGCGAGTTGCTGATTTCTAAACTTCCAAGGACGACGGTCAACTGATCGATTCATATCCCTGCATACGCGAACTTCCTTGGAAGATGGTCAACTAATCATTTCATATTCATGCATACGCGAGTCAGATATGCAAACAACAAATAAACTGATATTCCCAGGTTTGCAATTTTGTAAGATACGAATTTCGTAGGACATCGGCCGTGTTAAAATTCATCAAAGAATTCAGTAGTTAGGCCCTCACTTTTGCTATTACAGATTCATTTACTAGCTATTACCTTTTGCTACTGGGGCACCATGTATGTGTATTACACGTATTGTATGTATATAATAGAAATATTCACTTTTTCACTTGATGTAAATACGAACATTTTTGAATCGTAATCAAATAAAAAATTTTAATTTTTATAACGCGTTTGTTTTCTCAGTGTACATTCATAAGTGAGTGCACACGCCTCCAACAGCGGTGCTATTGTCTCGACACTGACCAGTCTTTCAATTACTTCCGATCGCGAGTAGGGCGCGGATCATTAAAATGCGTAAATGCATCGTGCGAACACGTGGAAAAAGAAAAACAATTATCAAAAAAGTGTAAATTACGCTACAGGCAAGTATTCGGGAATTCTTAAGTACGCTAATAAAAAAAATTCTGAGTCTCAGAACAACAATGATAAAAACTTAAGTGTGTGAATATGGATACTAATAAATAAAAGTATAAAAGCTACAACTTATTTGAATTCGTGAACATAGAAATAAAAGGCAAAAAAAAAATTAGTTCATTTGTGAGCTTACATATGTCACAATTTTCCACCGAAAGTCACCGCAAAGGCACAAAAAAATTTTGAAAAGAAACTAAAAATGGAATTGATAAACGAATGAACTTAGTAGGCAAATACCAAACAAGCGGATAATGTGAAAACGAAACGTACAAATTAAATAGATGAAATAAAAATGGAGGAGCTGGTTGGTAAGTTCCTTTTCTGGCATGTTTAATAGCGTATTTCACGCAAAATTAAGTAAAACCTCAAACTTAATAACAAACGACTAAATTAAGCAAAAGAAAAAAAGGTAACCCTAGCAAAAAAATCATTAGAAATATGTACATTAAAGTGGTCCAAAAATGTATTGTAATGGCACTAACGCGATGTGGTAACATCTTACATGGCAACACTTATGTTGCCCAAAA
>NW_023458555.1:87168851-87180973 GCF_013731165.1 Rhagoletis pomonella | reverse complement strand
ACGCGATGTGGTAACATCTTACATGGCAACACTTATGTTGCCCAAAATAATAAAATTACATCGCGTGTGTTGTCAACACTGCCGAGCTTACGATCCACATTCGTTCTAGAAGGTGTATCGTAGCTCGGCTTCCAGGAAGCCATTTGACACTCGATACTCGCCTTTCAACCTGACCGGTCATATAAGTTCAATAAAATTTAATTAACGTTTGTGAAAAATTAAAACAAGAATTTTTTTTATTTTTCAAATCGAAAGTAGTACTCGCGTGTGTACACTATTTTTATTATAAACATAATTCACTGCTTTACCGTGGAAACTCGGAGTGTTGTAACTCCATGTGTAGTGCTGCTACCCATACCTGGCATAGCGGAGCCCCAGTTGGAACCGGAGCTGTAACCCGGCGTTTTAAAGGCGTTTCATTGCACGGTAAGAGGGAGCGCAACATGGCGACCATGATGCAGAGCCACGTAATCTGCTCCAAAATGAAAAAGTGCTAAAGGCACTGTAAAGTCGCTGGTGGTGGCCCCGGTTGGTGGGAAAAACCCTAACATAATTTTTTACATTAAACGGTGGAGTATGGTGCGCGAGGTACAGCATAAATTCTATGCAAACGGCACATTTTAAGAAAGTTCCAGCATTGTGCGAGATGTACAGCACATTTTTAAGTAACCAGCAAATTTTTAAAGAAAGTTCCAGAATTTTATACGGTTTTCGGGTACAGCCGCGCCGCCAACCGCTATCTACATACATACACGTAGATATGTATGTATAACGGCTAACAACATCAAGCCACGCCACCACCATTATATATGTACAAATGTATGCATAACGGCAAAACAACAGCAAGCCACGCCACTCGCAGCTAACGGAGTATACAAATATAACGGAGACGAAAGCCAAAAATACAGTAACCACATATGTAGCAACATTACTCGACAGATTTTTCCAACGGATTTTTGCATGGTACAGACTGCAGCGAGGGAGATATGCAGACGGGTGAAACTATTAGGCATACATATGTATACGTATATATATATTTTTATACATGAATCTTTTTTATTATAAATTCTTTCAATATAAAGTGGATAGCTTTTTAGATTTTTGTGCAAATTGGCATTTCTAGTTAAAACATAAAAATTGAATTTGAATTGATATTTAAACGAGGTTGTACTTCTGTACGTACATGTACCTCCATTTTGTTTTTGATAGCCTTAAGTGCTTTATTTGATTAACAAAAAAAATTTTGCGAATTTTTGATTGAACCATATACATACATATATATATGTACTTTTCTTGCTATATTTTTCTAGCTTTAAGTGATTTATTTGATTAACAAAAAAAAAATTTGTTGAAGTAATATTACAAAAGTTTCGTGGGTATGCACATACATACATACATACATACATATATGTATATGTACACCAACTTACCATTAAGGTAGTTCATTTGATTACATGAAATTTAAAGCCATCGACTAAAAATTTTAACTCCAAATAGAGCCTATAAATATTAAATATTAAACGAATATTTCCAAAAACAACTTTTCGAAGAAATGAACTTTTTTAAAAATATTTAAAAACTAAAATTTTCAAGTATCCACCTAGATATAAGTGACGCTTCTCAACAACATTAAACATTACTAGCTTTAAGTGATTCAATACAGTTTTACTTTTCACCTTATTAACTATTACTAGATTTAAGTGACCCAATACAATTTTTCTGATCGTTTTCGATTACATCTATTTACTTGCTTTATCTTTTTTTAAAGTACAACTTGCTGAATTTATCGGAAGTTGATTCAAAACCGTATACCGATGTACATGTGTTCGACCCCCATATATATCAAAATTTAAAACTTCTTTAAATACAAAAAAATTAAGCAAACAACTTGAAATCTTTTGCTTTGCATGTGTGCTGCATGAAATTCCCCGATATCCCAACTGCATGAAAACCCCTTGTTGCATGCGATTTTTCAGCCGATGACCTACTGAAGAAAAACATAAGTATTTTTCATAATTCAATTTCTTTTTAATTTTTTATACAGGGTGAACGATAGCTTGTTTTCGTACATGTTGGGTTTCCACTTCTTTGAGATTAGCCGGTTATGAGCGAATTCGATAAACAATTTAAAGTATATAAAGCAGATTTTGATAAGATTACGACACGCATTTTACAAAATAGACCGTTGTCTTCGAATGCGAAAAAATTAAACGAATACAAATATTCGCTCATCACAGCTTACAATAATATTTTATTACTAGTTATTGGTAATAGTTCGGCCCATACCTGTAATTTCAAAGAAGTCGAAGTTAAATTAGCTCGTTGCAAGGAACAGTTAGCAAAGTGCTTTAATAAACTGAATTGTCGCGTTAGGATTCCACCTGATAGCTTATCGCTAATTTGCCAATCAGACTTAGCTGACTCTGAGTCAGAAGAAGAATTTAGTGACGCCAAGTCAGAAGCTTCGGTACAATTCAGTCTTAAAAGAAGTACTTCACTTCCATCCTTTAAAGATCTGCTAACAATATCCGACGAGCCGTCAACAGCTACCAGTTCACCAAATATTTCTAAATTTTTTCAAGAATTTTTAGACATGGCTACCCCTGAACAGAAAAAATCGTTTATTAGTCTTTGTGCCTCAATCATTAGTTAAAATTACAATGGAGATCCGCTAGCACTTGAATCGTTTATAGACAAAATTAATTTAATTGAAGATTTTGCAGACGAAAACTTAAATACGACTTTTATATCATTTTTGAAATCGAAACTCGAAGGCAAGGCACGTGAAGCAATTCCAACAGAAGTTAGTTCAGTTAGGCAAATAAAAGATGCGTTGAGAAATAGAATAAAGCCAGACAACTCGAAAGTTGTAGCTGGGAAAATTGCATCTTTACATGTCATAAACAACAATTATACGGAATTTGCTAAGCGTGTCGAGGAGCTTTCGGATGCTTTAGAGCGCTCTTTGATCATTGAAGGTATGACACAGTCTAAGGCTCATGAAATGGCAGTCGAGCAAACAGTAAACGTTTGTAGACTCAATACTTGGTCGGATTTGGTCAAATCAATTTTATCGTCAACTACCTTCAGTGATTCAAAGGACGTAGTAGCAAAAATGATAGTCGAAGAAAATAATCAAGTGAAAGAGCGCCAAGTGTTAGCGTTTCGATCCCGAGTAAATAGGCCAAATAGCTTTAGAGGTAGTTTCAGAGGGACGATACGAACGATATAATTAACATTATGGGCGTCACTTCAAACACCGTTTCAACTCTAGGTAAAATAACGACAAATCTGACTTTTTCGGACTTTTTTATAAAACATACATTACATGTGGTTAACGACGACTTTAATATTCCAGCAGACGGCATATTGGGTAAAGACTTTTTAAAATTCAATAAATGCGTTATCAGCTACGCAAGCAATTGCATTTCTTTCTGGGTAGGTAACAAAAAAGTCGCGTTCTTCACGGAACTGAAAGCGATACCTGCGTAATTCCACCCAGATGCGAAGTTTTTCGTCTTTTTAATTTAGGAAGTTCACCAGAACCACTTTTTTTGGAATCACAATAAATCGATAGCGGTGTATTCACAGCACGATGTATAATTAGTACAAGCAACCCAATCGTCAAAGTCATAAATACCACAAACGATATAAAATACGTAAAGAACTGTAACATCCGGACTGAAAAACTTTCTAATTTCAATGTTTATTCTATATCTAAATAAGACAAGAAACGACGACAACCGGACAAAAGAACTGATTAACGTTTTGAAAAAACAAATCCCTAGTTACGCTGAAAGCAAATTACTTAACTTATGCGTAGATTACGCAGACATATTTGCACTTCCCGACGACAAAATGACGTTAAATAACTTTTACGAACAAAAACTACGTTTGACAGACAATAACCCAGTTTACATAAAAAATTACCGATTACCATATTCCCAGCGTGAAGACATAAATCGCCAAGTTAACAAGTTATTAGAAAATGAATTAATCGAAGAAAGTTATTCGAATAATAATAGTCCTTTAATTGTCGTTCCAAAAAAAGATACTAATGGTAAAAAAGCATACCGTATGTGCGTAGACTTTCGCGCTGTTAACAAAAAATTGATTGCCGATAAGTTCCCTCTCGCTCGAGTTGACGACATTTTAGATAACCTCGGACGGGCGAAATATTTCTCAACCTTAGACCTTTTTTCAGGGTTTCATCAAATCCCTTTACATATTGATTCACGTGACGTTACCTCCTTCAGTACGGACCGTGGAGCATTCAGATGGAAAGTATTACCGTTTGGGTTAAATGTAGCACCAAATTCATTTTCGCGTATGATGACAATTGCTTTTTCCGGTATTCCGCCTAATGTGGCATTCCTTTACGTTGACGATATAATCGTTATTGGATGTAGTGAAGCACATCACATAAAAAATTTAGCGAAAGTTTTTGAGACTTGTCGAAACTTCAACCTAAAACTCAACCCTAATAAATGCAATTTCCTTCGGCCGGAAGTTACATTCCTAGGCCATAAATGCTCAGCCAAAGGTCTGTTGCCAGACGACACCAAAATAAACGCTGTTAAAAAATATACAAAACCGACTGATAAAGATGCGGTTCGACGTTTCGTCGCGTTTGCTAATTATTACAGGCGGTTTATACCAAATTTTGCGTCTCTGGCAGCGCCTTTAAATAAATTAGGCAGGAAAAAAGTTAAATTTACTTGGGATAGTGCGTGCGACAATGCTTTTGAATCGTTAAAATCAGCGTTAATTTCCCCAAAATTGCTTCAATACCCAGACTTCACAAAACAATTTATTATTACTGTCGATGCCTCGAAAGTGGGGTGCGGTGCTATATTAAGCCAAAACAATGACGGAAATGATTTGCCGATATGTTTCGCGTCAAAATCTTTCAATAAAGCAGAACAGAATAAACCGATAATCGAACTTGAACTTTTAGCTATATATTTTGCGATCAAGCAGTTTCGACCTTATGTTTACGGCACTCACTTTACGGTGAAATCTGACCATCGACCCTTAGTTTATCTCTTTAACATGAAGGACCCGTCGTCAAAGCTTGCTAGAATACGCTTATAACTGTCAGAATACGACTTTACAATTGAATATATAAAAGGAAAATCGAATGTAGGAGCGGACGCATTGTCACGGATTACAATGGACGAACTAAAAGACTCAACTAAACAAGTACTAGCGGTAAAAACAAGATAAATGATGAATAGAACACAATTAAAGAACGATAGTGAATGCAATGACAATATTAAATTACAGGTTTATGACAAATTTTCATATGATTTCTCAAAGAAAATACCCCGGGTAAAAACAAATATAATATATGATTTTCAAGTTTGTGCACATTTAAAACACAAAAAAATCGAGTTACTTAATTTTACGATTGTTAACGAAAAAACGAATTTCGATGAGTTACTTTCGCGGCTTGAAGTCGAAGCCAACAGTTGTAATATTAAGACGTTAGAATGGCCAAAAAATGATTTATTTTTCAAATATTTTACAATTACGAACTTAAAAGATCGCGGAAATAAAATTTTAAAGAATTTAGAAATTATATTGACGGATCCAGTCGAAACTGTGACCGACGACGAAAAGAAACACCAACTTATGACAATATACCATAACGACCCAATAAGTGGAGGACATTGTGGACTCAAAAGATTATATGCGAAAGTCCAAACGAAATATTTTTGGAAAAATATGACCCGCGACATATCAAAATTTGTCAAGAATTGCGAGAAATGCTTACTAAACAAGCCAAAACCAAAAACAAAAGAAACCCTTGTTTTAACGCCAACACCTATCAAACCTTTTGAAATAGTGATAATTGATACAATGGGGCCTTTGCCAGAATCAACAAGTGGTAACAAGTTCGCTGTTACTATGATTTGTGATCTGACAAAGTATCTGGTAACCGTTGCTGTCCCAGACAAAAGCGCCAAAACGATCGCCTCTGCTATTTTTGAAAGTCACATACTAGTATACGGCATAATGAATTCGATCAGATCAGATTTAGGAACGGAATATAAAAACGAAATATTTTCGGAACTAACAAAACTCTTGAAGATTGATCATAACTTTTCGACAGCACACCATCACGAAATAGTGGGCACTATTGAGCGAAATCATCGCGTTTTCAATGAATACTTACGTGCATACCTAAATGAGACTATTTCAGACTGGGAAATTTATCTTAAGTATTTCACCTTTTTGCATAATACTACTCCAAATTCTGTTTTTGACAATAAATTTACTCCATTCGAACTAGTTTTCGGAAAAACACCGACCTTACCGCAAGAATTGAAAAAGGAAAAAATGTATCCCATTTATAATGTTGAGAATTATGCAAAAGAGGTTAAGTACCGGATGCAAATGTCACATGCAATAGCCAAAGAATTAATTATCAAACATAAAATCCGTAACAAGAATTTGTATGATAGACACTCTCGTCCAGTAGATATTAAAGAAAACGATCTCGTTCTAGTACAAAAAGAACCCCGAATTAAACATGAAAATATATATCAGGGTCCTCACGTTGTAACTAAAGTAGATGGTGTTAATATTACCATTTTCGATAAAGAAAAAGATAAAGTAAAAACAATCCACAAAAATAGAGTTCAAAAAGTTAGTTGAAACTTTCATCTCAACCAATTATTATTTCAACATATAACAACAACATGTATATGAATTTCTCAAGTCAAGCAAACAAACAAAAAAATGTGTAAAATGAAATATTCATTAAATAGAAATTATTCACCAAATGAACACAATCCCTTCATTTATATAAACGCAGTATTATAAATACTAGAGAAAAATGCTTTAAATGTACTTTCGTTTATTTATAAGAAATAAAATTGTAATAACTAAATTACAATACTTTAAACTACAAAAGAAAATGTTATTTAAGACTACAAAATTTTTAATGAACAAATATTGTACTATAAAATACTTACAAATTAAACATTAAAATGTATAGTTAAATATTTCTGAAAACAAAAAAAAAATTATTCAATATAAGACTAATTTAATTTTTTTTTCCGATTCAAATTAGTTTAGCCTATTACTAATTACCATTAAGTAATTTTTGTAATGTATATTTAGTTAGCATGTTATGGAGTATGCATTTCCAAATTGCTATGGACGAACGAATAAAAAGGGGGAAAGAAAATTAATATAACATTTTCGTTCCTCCAAAGCAATTTGACATACTATGTGGAAAAAAGATTTTACAAGTCTGATCACCTTGTAAAACTTCTTTTCCCATAGGCAGTTGGTGTAATGGCACTACACGCGATGTGGTAACATCTTACATGGCAACACTTATGTTGCCCAAAATAATAAAATTACATCGCGTGTGTTGTCAACACTGCCGAGCTTACGATCCACATTCGTTCTAGAAGGTGTATCGTAGCTCGGCTTCCAGGAAGCCATTTGACACTCGATACTCGCCTTTCAACCTGACCGGTCATATAAGTTCAATAAAATTTAATTAACGTTTGTGAAAAATTAAAACAAGAATTTTTTTATTTTTCAAATCGAAAGTAGTACTCGCGTGTGTACACTATTTTTATTATAAACATAATTCACTGCTTTACCGTGGAAACTCGGAGTGTTGTAACTCCATGTGTAGTGCTGCTACCCATACCTGGCATAGCGGAGCCCCAGTTGGAACCGGAGCTGTAACCTGGCGTTTCATTGTACGGTAAGAGGGAGCGCAACAGTATGTAAAAAAATAAGGTCGGATTTTTAATGCCGCCACTCCCTAGAATTGTTATATACCGAAAAAAACGTACACATATTTTTTTATTTTGACATCAAAAAATATTTATGGAGTGCTCAAAGCGCTCAAAGTTTTCCATGTATTTTATATGGAGACAAAAACAATTTTTCGTAGAAATGGTATACAACTCTTGAAAATCAATATTTTTCGACCGGAAAACTGTGGTTCTCTTCAGGAGGCTTCCAGTATTAATATCCAATTGTTTATTTAACAATTTTTTATGACTAAAGATTTTTTTTTGGTCCCCCATTGCAAGGCCTTGGAGGACCTATAAAATATAGTTACAATGAAAAAATTGTTAAAGAAACAATTGAGTATTATTACTGGGAATCTCCGATCGAAAAATATTGATTTTCAAGAATTCTACACTATTTCTACGAAAAGATGTTTTTTCTCCATACAAAATACATGGAAAATTTTGAGCGCTTTGAGCACTCCCTAACTATTTTTTGATTTCAAAATAAACAAGTAAGAAAATCTAAGTTCGGGCGGAGCCGAACATTAAATACCCGGCGCAAGTATTAAATATATGTTTTCCACCTTTCCGAAAGCTACCGCTAGATGGTAAGCCGGGGTGTATCAATTTTGAGTAAATTAGCGTCCTTAAATTTCGAATTATTGAAGTTTCAAGCATTTCTGAAATTTACCGTTATATAAAAAGCGGCCATAATTTAGTCCGATTTCAATAATTTTCAACGTTTTGCTTTTACTTGGCAAGCACAATAAAGATACCGAGTTTGGTACAAACTGGTAGAACGGTTACCGATATACATATATGTGATCATAAGTGGGCGGTGCCACGCCCATTTTCCAAAATTTTACCATAAACGTATATCTTGGTAAAGAATTGTTGCAAGCATCAACTTTGAATAAATTAGCTTTAATATTTACTGATTTATCGAAGATTTTGTATTTCTCTAAATTACCGTTATATGGGATGTGGGCGTGGTTATTGTCCGATTTTTTAAATTTTCGGCCATTTAGTATGCTGTATCAAGGCCAACAACTTTGCCAAGGTTGGAAGAAATTGGTGCAGCGGTTACCAAGATATACACATGTAACCATAAGTGGGCGTGGCTACGCCCATTTTCCAAAAATTTATAACGCTCTTAGTTGTCGTCTAAAAATTGTTGTAAATATTAATTTTGAGTGAATAATCTTCAGTAGTTACTAAAATATCGCAGTTTTCGTATTTCCGAAAATTACCGTTATATGGGATGTGGGCGTGGTTATTGTCCGATTTTTTAAATTTTCGGCCGTTTAGTATGCTGTATCAAGGCCAACAACTGTGCCAAGTTTGGAAGAAATCTGTGCAGCGGTTACCAAGATATACACATGTAACCATAAGTAGGCGTGGCAACGCCCATTTTCCAAAAATTTATAATATTCTTATTTTTCGTCTGAAAATTATTACAAATGTCAATTTTGAGCGAATAATCTTCAATAGTTACTAAAATATCGCAGTTTTCGTATTTGTGGAAATTACCGTTATATGGGAAGTGGGCGTGGTTATTGTCCGCAGTTTTCGTATTTCTGGAAATTACCGTTATATGGGAAGAGGGCGTGGTTACTGTCCGATTTAGCCCATTTTCAATACCAATTTTCAATCATTTTTTACTCGAGTTATCGTGTACACGGACAGACGGACAGACGGACGGACAGACAGACATGGCTTAATCGATTTCTCTATTCATTCTGAGCATATATGTATACATTTGTCTATATCTATCTCGATTCGTTTTGGCTGTTACAAACAACCGTTATGTGAACAAAATTAATATACCCTTGTGCACAAGTGCGCTCGGGTATAAAAATAGGGGTATATTTTTTTCGATATAGATCAATCCTTGGGTGTGCCGGCATTAAAACTCCGACTTTATTTTTTTGGACCACTCTAATGTACATATGTATATCCTAAAATCTACAAAGTATTTATTTCCGCGGGCTGCCTCGGTTTATTCAGCCCGCTCACCAGTGGCTGACGATCCTCCCACGTCGACTTGTTTTCTCAGCTGTTGTTAGCCCACCGATCTCCTGTGTCAGTATGTAGCCGTTGACCCAATTTACCAGCGCTGGAGCTCCACACTAACGACGTATCCGCGGTGACTGCTTTCGTGGGCACGGAAATTTAAGTACATATGTATGTATACGCGTTCTTGGCCGTTGCTGTGTGGACGTAAGCACGCTGTTGGAAGCTTTCTATGCTTATAAGCTTGTAGGTGAGTGTGGGTATCTGGTGCATATGATTCCGATACAGGGGCTACTTAATGTCGTTGACGTCCAGCAATATTTTCGAGTAGGTCGAGGTCCTTTTTCACGTATACTGTTGGCGACTTATAAGCAAAACGGGTAGGTTAAGTATTTGAACGTGCCTAGTCATTTGTTGCGCACTTGCCAGTAGACATTTTTGCATATTCATACATGTAAACCTAAGCAATCTAGTGCCCGCAAAAGCGCACGTATGTAGGATTGTGAACTACTAAGTGGACACTTTCACTTACCTCGAACTCCAATCTTTTTGCTCTGCAGCGGGAATTGGCGAGACTCCGCTCGACAGCTGCCAGTATGCTTGAGGAACTGCTTTGGACACACCGTTCCGGTTTTTCTTTAATTAAAAGTCTTTCTTTTTTCTTTTGACGGAGTATAGCCGCGCACTTTTCACAACTCACTACACTTAATATCTTTTATGCACACCCCGAGCTTAACGTCAGCACTAAAAGAATGCCGTTGGCTACGCTTAGCCCCTTTTATACGGGTAATTAAGCCGAGCAAGTTACTCTTGCGTCATCCGCTCGTGTATGCTCAAAGGCTCTACTCCTAAATCACACACATGCACCCACACACTCATACTGCTTTATGGAGCCATTATAAACAATATTGCGTACACATACACACGCAAAATCCCATATTGCTTTATCGAGCGATTAAACAATGTTGCGTGTCTTGTCGCGACCACATGATGCCAATCGGTTCTGACACAATGGTGACAGCACTTCTGCAACACTATGGCTGTCAAGTACACACTAACACGTGCTCGTATTTCACTTCCGCTCAAGTAACGGCGGGCGTATCAGGCTCGCAACCGCCGATGGTGCCTGCAACATGGAGCGTGTGCGTAAAGGAGTTAATAACGCGGCCTGTCTTGTTGTATTTGTTCCATCCAACGTGTGGCGTCGCCCCACGAGTCCTAGCCGGGCAGTTACTCGTCAATGGCATAATCACACACATTTAAAGACGAAGTCACGGGTCTACTTCTAATTTTACCTTTCCTTGTACTACACCACAGGTGAAATGGATAAACATATAGGCATACGTATATGTAACTAAGTAATTAAATAAATAGATAGATAGACGAATCCATTAATAAATGAATAATTAAACCAATAAATATCACAGAAAAAAATTTAATTAACTAATATCACTGATAAAAATAAATAAAAAAATATCACAGTCAGCTTATGAAGTATAAATAAACATATATGTAATACTTCTATATTGGCAGTAAGCTAACTTCTCAATGTGTAAGCATTCCGAAATCAAAGCGAAACAGTCTAGTACCCATGATACAAAAAACATTGTCACTTTTTCGTCGCCATACTAACAACCTGACAGTTAAGCAGATTGTTACATTTCGTGCTACCATACCCAATATCTAAAATCCTTCAAATTTTCTTATTAATGTTTTGTCGATTTAAATATATTTTGTTCTTAAGCATAGCATAATAAGAAATAAACAAGAAATAAGTAAAGTTCCACAACATTTCCTTGAAACATTTTTGCAACATGAAGATAGCAACACAATTTTCATGACGTTTTTAAATACACATGTATATTTTAAATTGTGTGAAAGCTAACAGTTTATAGAATTCAGTAGCGATGAAAACAAAGGGGGTTAAGTGGTTAAACCTTACCCAAGCCGATCGCAAAATTGGGACGCAATTTCGGCTTATGCCTGTGGGTCTTGGCAAGAATGTAATGTAAGGTTTAGCTTAAAATGGTTTTCGGGATACACCCTGTGATTATGTTACTTTCCAGAAGGTGTGGCGCCCGTTTTTCTGTACATATTTACGTTGGAAAAATACCTTATCACAGTATTCTAGGTAAATGCTTCCAGAGGTATTTATGCGTCGCGTCACCAGAATTTTAGTTTATTTGGCTTATACCGCTAGCTCTTTTCAACGGCTACGAGATTGTTTTCATATACCGCCATTTTTCATAGGTTTGGGATTGATTTCATTTACCTCTATTACTAGTTCTACGGTGGCACGCCTATAACCATTATTGGAAAACTTGTGTCCGAAATTTCAAACAAAAA